>NW_027362765.1:150119679-150585964 GCF_046119375.1 Phyllobates terribilis | reverse complement strand
AGAAGATATAGGGGAGGTTATATGGAGTAATCGGAGGAGATATAGGGAGGTTATATGGAGTAATAGGAGGAGATATAGGGAGGTTATATGGAGTAATAGTAGGAGATATAGGGAGGTTATGAGGAGTAATAGTAGGAGATATAGGGAGGCTATATGGAGTAATAGTAGGAGATATAGGGAGGTTATATGGAGTTATAGGAGGATATATAGTGAGGTTATAAGGAGTAATAGGAGCAGATATAGGGAGGTTTTATGGAGTGATAGGAGGAGATATAGGGGAGGTTATATAGAGTAATTGGAGGAGATATAGGGAAGTTATATGGAGTAATAGTTGGAGATATAGGGTGGTTATATGGAGTAATAGGAGGAGATATATGGAGGTTAAATGGAGTAAGAGGAGAAGATATAGGGGAGGTTATATGGAGTAATCGGAGGAGATATAGGGAGGTTATATGGAGTAATAGGAGGAGATATAGGGAGGTTATATGGAGAAATAGTAGGAGATATAGGGAGGTTATGAGGAGTAATAGGAGGAGATATAGTGAGGTTATATGGAGTAATAGAAAGAGATAAAGGGAGGTTATATGGAGTAATAGGAGGAGATATAGGGAAGTTATATGGAGTATTAGTAGGAGATATAGGGTGGTTATATGGAGTAATAGGAGGAGATATAGGGAGGTTAAATGGATTAATAGGAGGAGATATAGGGGAGGTTATATGGAGTAATAGAAAGAGATAAAGGGAGGTTATATGGAGTAATAGGAGGAGATATAGGGAGGTTATAAGGAGTAATAGGGGGAGATATAGGGAGGTTATATGGAGTAATAGGAGGAGATATAGAAGGTTATATTGGAGTAATAAGAGGAGATATAAGGAGGTTATATGGAGTAATAGGAGGAGATATAGGGTGGTTATATGGAGTAATAGGAGGAGATATAGGGTGGTTATATGGACTAATAGGAGGAGATATAGGGAGGTCTTATGGAGTATTAGAAGGAGATATATGGAGGTTACGT
Organism: Phyllobates terribilis; assembly: GCF_046119375.1. Classification (NCBI taxonomy): domain Eukaryota; kingdom Metazoa; phylum Chordata; class Amphibia; order Anura; family Dendrobatidae; genus Phyllobates; species Phyllobates terribilis. The sequence goes on along the minus strand of NW_027362765.1, from coordinate 150,584,948 downwards.
GGAGTAATAGGAGCAGATATAGGGAGGTTATATGGAGTAATAGGAGAAGATATAGGGGAGGTTATATGGAGTAATAGGAGGAGATATAGGGAGGTTATATGAAGTCATAGGAGGAGATATAGGGGAGGTTATATTGAGTAATAGCTGGAGACATAGGGAGGTTATATGGAGTAATAGGAGTTGATATAGGGTGGATATATCGATTAACATTAGGAGATATAGGGAGGTTATATGGAGTATTAGGAGGAGATATATGGAGGTTATGTGGAGTATTAGGATGAGATATAGGGTGGTTATATGGAGTAATAGGAGGAGATATAGGGGAGGTTATATGGAGTAATAGGAGGAGATATAGGGAGGTTATATGAAGTAATAGTAGGAGATATAGAGAGGTTATATGGAGTAATAGGAGGATATATAGGGAAGTTATATGGAGTATTAGTAGGAGATATAGGGTGGTTATATGGAGTAATAGGAGGAGATATAGGGAGGTTAAATGGATTAATAGGAGGAGATATAGGGGAGGTTATATGGAGTAATAGAAAGATAAAGGGAGGTTATATGGAGTAATAGGAGGAGATATAGGGAGGTTATAAGGAGTAATAGGGGGAGATATAGGGAGGTTATATGGAGTAATAGGAGGAGATATAGAAGGTTATATTGGAGTAATAAGAGGAGATATAAGGAGGTTATATGGAGTAATAGGAGGAGATATAGGGTGGTTATATGGAGTAATAGGAGGATATATAGGGTGGTTATATGGACTAATAGGAGGAGATATAGGGAGGTCTTATGGAGTATTAGAAGGAGATATATGGAGGTTACGTAGAGTAATAGGAGGAGATATAGGGAGGTTATATGGAGTAATAGGAGGAGATATAGGGGAGGTTATATGGAGTAATAGGAGGAGATATAGGGAGGTTATATGAAGTCATAGGAGGAGATATAGGGGAGGTTATATTGAGTAATAGCTGGAGACATAGGGAGGTTATATGGAGTAATAGGAGTTGATATAGGGTGGTTATATCGATTAACAGGAGGAGATATAGGGAGGTTATATGGAGTATTAGGAGGAGATATATGGAGGTTATGTGGAGTATTAGGATGAGATATAGGGTGGTTATATGGAGTAATAGGAGGAGATATAGGCGAGGTTATATGGAGTAATAGGAGGGGATATAGGGAGGTTATATGTAGTAATAGGAGGAGATATACGGAGGTTATATGGAGTAATAGTAGGATATATAGGGGAGGTTGTATGGAGTAATAGGAGGAGATATAGGGAGGTTATAAGGAGTAATAGGAGGAGATATAGGAGAGGTTATATGGAGCAATAGGAGGAGATATAGTGAGGTTATATGGAGTAATAGGAGGAGATATAGGGAGGTTATATGGAGTAAAAGGAGGAGATATAGGTGAGGTTATATGGAGTAATAGAAGGAGATATAGGGAGGTTATATGGAGTCATAGGAGAAGATATAGGGGAGGTTATATGCAGTAATAGGTGGAGACATAGGGAGGTTATATGGAGTAATAGGAGGAGATATAGGGTGGTTATATGGACTAATAGGAGGAGATATAGGGAGGTTATATGGAGTATTAGGAGGAGATATATGGAGGTTATGTGGAGTAATAGGATGAGACATAGGGTGGTTATATGGAGTAATAGGAGGTGATATAGGGGAGGTTATATGGAGTAATAGGAGGAGATATAGGGAGGTTATATGGAGTAATGGTAGGAGATGTAGGGAGGTTATATGGAGTAATAGGAGGATATATAGGGAGGTTATAAGGAGTAATAGGAGATATAGTGAGGTTATATGGAGTAATAGGAGGAGATATAGGGGAGGTTATAAGGAGTAATAGGAGGAGATATAGGGAGGTTATATGGAGTAGTAGCAGGAGATATAGGGAGGTTATAAGGAGTAATAGGAGGAGATATAGGGAGGTTACTTGGAGTAATAGGAGGAGATATAGGGAGGTTTTATGGAGTAATAGGAGGAGATATAGGGGAGGTTATATGGAGTAATAGGAGGAGATATAGGGAAGTTATTTGGAGTAATAGTAGGAGATATAGGGTGGTTATATGGAGTAATAGGAGGAGATATAGGGATGTTATATGGGGTAATAGGAGGAGATATAGGAGAGGTTATATGGAGTAATAATAGGAGATATAGGGAGGTTATATGGAGTAATAGGAGGAGATATCGTGGAGGTTATATGGAGTAATAGGAGGATATATAGGGAGGTTATATGGAGTAATAGGAGGATATATAGGGGGTTATGAGGAGTAATAGGAGGAGATATAGGGAGGTTTTATGGAGTAATAGGAGGAGATATATGGGAGGTTATATGGAGAAATAGGAGGAGATATAGGGAAGTTATATGGAGTAATAGTAGGAGATATAGGGTGGTTATATGGAGCAATAGGAGGAGATATAGAGAGGTTAAATGGAGTAATAGGAGGAGATATAGGGAGGTTAGAGGTTATATGGAGTAATAGGAGGATATATAGGGAGGTTATATGAAGTAATAGGAGGAGATATAGTGAGGTTATATGGAGTAATAGGAGGAGATATAGGGAGGTTACATGGAGTAATAGGAGGAGATATAGGGAGGTTATAAGGAGTAATAGCAGGAGATATAGGGAGGTTTTATGGAGTAATAGGAGGAGATATAGGGGAGGTTATATGGAGTAATAGGAGGAGATATAGGGAAGTTATATGGAGTAATAGTAGGAGATATAGAGTGGTTATATGGAGTAATAGGAGGAGATATAGGGAGGTTTAATGGAGTAACTGGAGGAGATATAGGGGAGGTTATATGGCGTAATCGGAGGAGATATAGGGAGGCTATATGGAGTAATTATAGGAGATATAGGGAGGTTATATGGAGTTATAGGAGATATATAGTGAGGTTATAAGGAGTAATAGGAGCAGATATAGGGAGGTTTTATGGAGTGATAGGAGGAGATATAGGGGAGGTTATATGGAGTAATTGGAGGAGATATAGGGAAGTTATATGGAGTAATAGTAGGAGATATAGGGTGGTTATATGGAGTAATAGGAGGAGATATAGAGAGGTTAAATGTAGTAATAGGAGGAGATATAGGGAGGTTATATGGATTAATAGGAGGAGATAGGGAGGTTAAAGGAGTAATAGGAGGAGATATAGGGAGGTTATAAGGAGTAATAGGAGGAGATATAGGGAGGTTACTTGGAGTAATAGGCAGAGATATAGGAGGTTTTATGGAGTAATAGAAGGAGATATAGGGGAGGTTATATGGAGTAATAGTAGGAGATATAGGGTGGTTATATGGAGTAATAGTACGAGATATAGGGTGGTTATATGGAGTAATAGGAGGAGTATAGGAGAGGTTATATGGAGTAATAATAGGAGATATAGGAGAGGTTATATGGAGTAATAAGAGATATAGGGAGGTTATATGGAGTAATAGGAGGAGAAATCGTGGATGTTATATGGAGTAATAGGAGGATATATAGGGAGGTTATATGGAGTAATAGGAGGATATATAGCGAGGTTATAAGGAGTAATAGGAGGAGATATAGGGAGGTTTTATGGAGTAATAGGAGGAGATTGGGGGTGGTTATATGGAGAAATAGGAGGAGATATAGGGAAGTTATAGGAGTATTAGTAGGAGATATAGGGGGTTATATGGAGTAATAGGAGGAGATATAGAGAGGTTAAATGGAGTAATAGGAGGAGATATAGGGAGGTTATATGGAGTAATAGTAGGAGATATAGGGAGGCTATATGGAGTAATAGGAGGATATATAGGGAGGTTATATGAAGTAATAGGAGGAGATATAGTGAGGTTTATATGGAGTAATAGGAGGAGATACTAGGGAGGTTACATGGAGTAATAGGAGGAGATATAGGGAGGTTATAAGGAGTAATAGGAGGAGATATAGGGAGGTTTTATGGAGTAATAGAAGGAGATATAGGGAGGTTATTGGAGTAATAGGAGGAGATAAAGGGAAGTTATATGGAGTAATAGTAGGAGATATAGAGTGGTTATATGGAGTAATAGGAGGAGATATAGGGAGGTTTAATAGAGTAACTGGAGGAGATATAAGGAGGTTATATGGAGTAATCGGAGGAGATATAGGGAGGTTATATGGAGTAATAGGAGGAGATATAGGGAGGCTATATGGAGTAATTGTAGGAGATATAGGGAGGTTATATGAGTTATAGGAGGATATATAGTGAGGTTATAAGGAGTAATAGGAGCAGATATAGGGTGGTTTTTTGGAGTGATAGGAGGAGATATAGGGGAGGTTATATGGAGTAATTGGAGGAGATATAGGGAAGTTATATGGAGTAATAGTAGGAGATATAGGGTGGTTATGTGGAGTAATAGGATGAGATATAGGGAGGTTAATGGAGTAATAGGAGGAGATATAGGGGAGGTTATATGAAGTAATCGGAGGAGATATAGGGAGGTTATATGGAGTAATAGGAGGAGATATAGGAGTTTACATGGAGTATAGTAGGAGATATAGGGAGGTTATATGGAGTAATAGGAGGATATATAGGGAGGTTATAAGGAGTAATAGGAGGAGATATAGGGAGGTTTTATGGAGTAATAGGAGGAGATATAGGGGAGGTTATATGGAGTAATAAGAGGCGATATAGGGAAGTTATATGGAGTATTAGTAGGAGATATAGGGTGGTTATATGGAGTAATAGGAGGAGATATAGGGAGGTTAAATGGATTAATAGGAGGAGATATAGGGGAGGTTATATGGAGTATTCGGAGGAGATATAGGGAGGTTATATGGAGTAATTGTAGGAGATATAGGGAGGTGATATGGAGTAATAGGAGTATATATAGGGAGGTTATAAGGAGTAATAGGTGGAAATATAGGGAGGTTGTATGGAGTAATAGGAGGAGATATAGAAGGTTATATTGGAGTAATAAGAGGAGATATAAGGAGGTTATATGGAGTAATAGGAGGAGATATAGGGAGGTTATATGGAGTAATAGTAGGAGATATAGGGTGGTTATATGGAGTAATAGGAGGAGATATAGAGAGGTTAAATGGAGTAATAGGAGGAGATATAGGGAGGTTATATGGAGTAATAGTAGGAGATATAGGGAGGTTATATGGAGTAATAGGAGGATATATAGGGAGGTTATATGAAGTAATAGGAGGAGATATAGTGAGGTTATATGGAGTAATAGGAGGAGATATAGGGAGGTTACATGGATTAATAGGAGGAGATATAGGGAGGTTATAAGGAGTAATAGGAGGAGATATAGGGAGGTTTTATGGAGTAATAGGAGGAGATATAGGGAAGTTATATGGAGTAATAGTAGGAGATATAGAGTGGTTATATGGAGTAATAGGAGGAGATATAGGGAGGTTTAATGGAGTAACTGGAGGAGATATAGGGGAGGTTATATGGAGTAATCGGAGGAGATATAGGGAGGTTATATGGAGTAATAGGAGGAGATATAGGGAGGCTATATGGAGTAATTGTAGGAGATATAGGGAGGTTATATGGAGTTATAGGAGGATATATAGTGAGATTATAAGGAGTAATAGGAGCAGATATAGGGATGTTTTATGGAGTGATAGGAGGAGATATAGGGGAGGTTATATGGAGTAATTGGAGGAGATATAGGGAAGTTATATGGAGTAATAGTAGGAGATATAGGGTGGTTATATGGAGTAATAGGAGGAGATATAGGGAGGTTAAAAGGAGTAATAGGCGGAGATATAGGGAGGTTATATGGAGTAATAGGAGGAGATATAGGGGAGGTTATAAGGAGTAATAGGAGGAGATATAGGGAGGTTATATGGAGTAATAGGAGGAGATATAGGGAGGTTATAAGGAGTAATAGGAGTAGATATAGGGAGTTTACTTGGAGTAATAGGAGGAGATATAGGGAGGTTTTATGGAGTAATAGGAGGAGATATAGGGAGGTTATATGGAGTAATAGTAGGAGATATAGGGTGGTTATATGGAGTAATAGTACGAGATATAGGGTGGTTATATGGAGTAATAGGAGGAGATATAGGAGAGGTTATATGGAGTAATAATAGGACATATAGGAGAGGTTATATGGAGTAATAATAAGAGATATAGGGAGGTTATATGGAGTAATAGGAGGAGATATCGTGGAGGTTATATGGAGTAATAGGAGGAGATATAGGGAGGTTATAAGGAGTAATAGGAGAAGATATAGGGAGGTTTTATGGAGTAATAGGAGGAGATATAGGGGAGGTTATATGGAGTAATAGGAGGAGATAAAGGGAAGTTATATGGAGTAATAGTAGGAGATATAGAGTGGTTATATGGAGTAATAGGAGGAGATATAGGGAGGTTTAATAGAGTAACTGGAGGAGATATAAGGGAGGTTATATGGAGTAATCGGAGGAGATATAGGGAGGTTATATGGAGTAATAGGAGGAGATATAGGGAGGCTATATGGAGTAATTGTAGGAGATATAGCGAGGTTATATGGAGTTATAGGAGGATATATAGTGAGGTTATAAGGAGTAATAGGAGCAGATATAGGGAGGTTTTATGGAGTGATAGGAGGAGATATAGGGGAGGTTATATGGAGTAATTGGAGGAGATATAGGGAAGTTATATGGAGTAATAGTAGGAGATATAGGGTGGTTATATGGAGTAATAGGAGGAGATATAGGGAGGTTAAATAGAGTAATAGGAGGAGATATAGGGGAGGTTATATGAAGTAATCGGAGGAGATATAGGGAGGTTATATGGAGTAATAGGAGGAGATATAGGGAGGTTATATGGAGTAATAGTAGGAGATATAGGGAGGTTATATGGAGTAATAGGAGGATATATAGGGAGGTTATAAGGAGTAATAGGAGGAGATATAGGGAGGTTTTATGGAGTAATAGGAGGAGATATAGGGGAGGTTATATGGAGTAATAAGAGGAGACATAGGGAAGTTATATGGAGTATTAGTAGGAGATATAGGGTGGTTATATGGAGTAATAGGAGGAGATATAGGGAGGTTAAATGGATTAATAGGAGGAGATATAGTGGAGGTTATATGGAGTATTCGGAGGAGATATAGGGAGGTTATATGGAGTAATTGTAGGAGATATAGGGAGGTGATATGGAGTAATAGGAGTATATATAGGGAGGTTATAAGGAGTAATAGGTGGAAATATAGGAAGGTTATATGGAGTAATAGGAGGAGATATAGGGAGGTTATATGGAGTAATAGGAGGAGATATAGGGGAGGTTATATGGAGTAATAGGAGGAGATATAGGGAGGTTATATGGAGTAATAGGAGGAGATATAGGGAGGTTATATGGAGTAATAGGAGGAGATATACGGAGGTTATATGGAGTAATAGGAGGATATATAGGGGAGGTTATATGGAGTAATAGGAGGAGATATAGGGAGGTTATATGGAGTAATAGTAGGAGATATAGGGAGGTTATATGGAGTAAAAGGAGGATATATAGGGAGGTTATAAGGAGTAATTGGAGGAGATATAGGGAAGTTATATGGAGTAATAGGAGGAGATATAGGGGAAGATATATGGAGTAATAGGAGGAGATATAGGGAGGTTATATGGAGTAATAGGAGGAGATATAGGGAGGTTATATGGAGTAATATTAGGAGATATACGGAGGTTATATGGAGTAATAGGAGGATATATAGGGGAGGTTATATGGAGTAATAGTAGGAGATATAGGGAGGTTATATGGAGTAATAGGAGGAGATATAGGGGAGGTTATATGGAGTATTAGGAGGCGATATAGGGAGGTTATATGGAGTATTAGGAGGAGATATAGGGAGGTTATATGGAGTAATAGGAGGAGATATAGGTGAGGTTATATGGAGTAATAGAAGGAGATATAGGGAGGTTATATGGAGTCGTAGGAGGAGATATAGGGGAGGTTATATGGAGTAATAGGTGGAGACATAGGGAGGTTATATGGAGTAACAGGAGGAGATATAAGGTGGTTATATGGACTAATAGGAGGAGATAAAGGGAGGTTATATGGAGTATTAGGAGGAGATATATGGAGGTTATATGGAGTAATAGGATGAGATATAGGGTGGTTATATGGAGTAATAGGAGGAGATATAGGGGAGGTTATTTGGAGTAATAGGAGGAGATATAGGGAGGTTATATGGAGTAATAGTAGGAGATATAGGGAGGTTATATGGAGTAATAGGAGGATATATAGGGAGGTTATAAGGAGTAATAGGAGGAGATATAGGGAAGTTATATGGAGTAATAGTAGGAGATATAAGGTGGTTATATGGAGTAAAAGGAGGAGATATAGGGTGGTTATATGGAGTAATAGGAGGAGATATAGGAGAGGTTATATGGAGTAATAAGAATAGATATAGGGAGGTTATATGGAGTAATAGGAGGAGAAATACGGGAGGTTATATGGTGTAATAGGAGGAGATATTGGGAGGTTATATGGAGTAATAGGAGGAGATATAGGGAGGTTATATGGAGTAATAGGAGGATATATAGGGAGGTTATAAGGAGTAATAGGAGGAGATATAGGGAGGTTTTATGGAGTAATAGGAGGAGATATAGGGGAGGTTATATGGAGAAATAGGAGGAGATATACGGAAGTTCTATGGAGTACTAGGAGGAGATATAGGGAGGTTAAATTGAGTAATAGGAGGAGATATAGGGGAGGTTATATGGAGTAATCGGAGGAGATATTGGGAGGTTATATGGAGTAATGGGAGGAGATATAGGGACGTTATATGGAGTAATAGTAGGAGATATAGGGAGGTTATATGGAGTAATAGGAGGATATATAGGGAGGTTATAAGGAGTAATAGGAGGAGATATAGGGAGGTTATGTGGAGTAATAGGAGGAGATATAGGGAGGTTACATGGAGTTATAGGAGGAGATATAGAGAGGTTATAAGGAGTAATAGGAGCAGATATAGGGAGGTTTTATGGAGTAATAGGAGGAGATATAGGGGAGGTTATATGGAGTAATAGAAGGAGATATAGGGAAGTTATATGGAGTAATAGTAGGAGATATAGGGTGGTTATATGGAGTAATAAGAGGAGATATAGGGGAGGTTACATGGAGTAATCGGAAGAGATATAGGGAGGTTATATGGAGTAATAGGAGCAGATATAGGGAGGTTATATGGAGTAATAGTAGGAGATATAGGGAAGTTATATGGAGTAATAGGAGGATATATAGGGAGGTTATAAGGAGTAATAGGAGGAGATATAGGTAGGTTTTATGGAGTAATAGGAAGAGCTATATGGGAGGTTATATTGGGTAATAGGAGGAGATATAGGGAAGTTATATGGAGTAATAGTAGGAGATATAGGGTGGTTAAATGGAGTAATAGGAGGAGATATAGGGAGGTTAAATGGAGTAATAGGAGGAGATATAGGGGAGGTTATTTGGAGTAATAGGAGGAGATATAGGGAAGTAATATGGAGTAATAGGAGGATATATAGGGAGGTTATAAGGAGTAATAGGAGGAGATATAGGGAGGTTATATGGAGTAATAGGAGGATATATAGGGAGGTTATAAGGAGTAATAGAAGGAGATATAGGGAGGTTATATGGAGTAATAGGAGGAGATATAGGGAGGTTAAATGGAGTAATAGGAGGAGATATAGTGGAGGTTATATGGAGTAATCGGAGGAGATATAGGGAGGTTATATGGAGTAATAGGAGGAGATATAGGAAGGCTATATGGAGTAATAGAAGGAGATATAGGGAGGTTATATGGAGTAATAGGAGGAGATATAGGGGAGGTTATAAGGAGTAATAGGAGGAGATATAGGGAGGTTATATGGAGTAATAGGAGGAGATATAGGGAGGTTATATGGAGTAATAGGAGGAGATATAGGTGAGGTTATATGGAGTAATAGGGGGAGATATAGGGGAGGTTATATGGAGTAATAGGAGGAGATATAGAGGAGGTTATATGGAGTCATAGGAGGAGTATAGGGAGGTTATATGGAGTAATAGGAGGAGATATAGGGAAGTTATATGGAGTAATAGAAGGAGATATAGGGGGGTTATATTGAGTAATAGGAGAAGATATAGGAAGGTCATATGGCGTAAGAGAAGATATAGGGAGGTTATATGGAGTAATAGGAGGAGATATAGGGACGTTATATGGAGTAATAGGAGGAGATATAGGGGAGGTTATATGGACTAACAGAAGGAGATATGTGACGCCCAGCTGCGCTTGGTATCACAGATGTATTTATAGATTCCTCCACAAGAGGACCCCATAACCATTCACACATCTCCACCTTCCACCTCAGACCACCAGAGGGAGCCCGTTAGGGATAGATAAATAGGGAAGGTGGAGCCAGGCAGCAGTTAGTCTAGACTGGAGTCGACACAGATCAAAACCTGTTGAGAGAGTTCCTGCTTTAAAGAAGCCTGAGAGAGGTCAGTCTGCCGTGAAGCACAGTCCAGACCCAGTGTAGCTCAGAGGAGTGAGCGTTAGGTGTGCCGGCACCATAAGATCGGTGAAGCGCGGCAAGCTGCCGTTAGTGTGAGTAGCCTAGTGAGGGCCCGAGTAGGCCGAAGGCGAGTGGAGAGTTAGTACATAGGGGGCAGAGAAGCTTAACTGGCTCACCCCGAAGCAGTTACCGGACACCGGGTCCGAAGTTTACCGGGATCTCTATGACCCAGTAAGATATAACCGGAATCCCTGGAGAACTACAAGTCCCAGGATCGCTAAAGTGCTGATACGTAACAGAGCCGGGAGACACATAGGCCCACAGGTAAGATGAGTGTACTCCAAGAGAAGGCCCTACCACAAGGTCAGCCAGCGCAGGACAGAGACAAAGTTAGGCCTAGCTCCAGGCAGGTCAGAAACTTACTACGCAGAGGCAAGAAACAGGAGGCCCAAAACCCGCTCATTGGGGAGAATCCTGACATGCACCCTTCACCCTACAGTGCTTCGGGACGTGCCTGAATTTCCATCAGTAAAAGGTACTGAAGTGACTATCGTGTCTGTCCCTGTTCTTGCTCTGACCCGGCTGGGTCTCGTCTGTCCTGCATCCTTTCATCCCTGCTGCCCTGAGGCCTAGCTCCACCTGTGGTGAGCTATACCATCGAGCTGCCTTATCATCGGCCTCAGTGGACTGCGCAGCGCTGGTGGTCCTCACCAGAAGCCACAGGTGGCGTCACGAACACTTTTACCAAATAAACAAACCATCAACCAATAACCCTTTTTAAGGAGAGACCCCAGGGTACGGGCCCAGGAGCCGACCACCGTGACATCCCTAAAGGCCCGGGTACCGAGTCATCCCCATTTTCCTGGGCGAGTCATCTCCAACTGGATTCATGAACAGGATCACGTGCCCTCTGCAACGACGAAGTGTTATGCCCGTTGCCACTGGGTACTGTGCGCCTTTATTCTGAACTGTGTAAGTAAAGTTGTGGTGAAGGTTGCCGCCATTGTTGGGCCGCTGAGCGAGAAGAAGGGCGTAACCGCGGGAAAATTAGGGGCGTACCTGCAAATGAGCACGAAGCTTCGGACACGCCCCACGCCTTGACGTTAAACCAGGAAGCGCCAGGTCCTGTAAGGAGCATCGCTGAACGCTCTGACGTAGGACGCAAGCGACGCAAGGTCCTGAAGACGACCGTCACCTGCGGAGCTGCGGCCTACCGGAAGAAAAACCAGAAGGTAGGCCACGGTTAACTAGGGGGGCGCCAAGATGTCCGACGAACAGCAGAATGCCGACATGCCGGCCAACGTCCCTGAGGTTCAACCCGCGCCCGATGATGTGCAGGCCGAAGCCGCTGCTCCACCAGCAGCGCCTGTAACACCTGTCATTCCTATGACTTTACCGTACATTCCTGGAGCAAAGTGGCTCCCCCAGTACAACGGCAAGCCAGATACCCTGTCTGAATTCAAACGGAAGATATGCTGTATCTTAGACATGTACTCCATGACCAGCAAACAAAGAGCCGCCGTTGTATTAGGACAACTGACTGGTGCTGCGGAACGGGAAGTGGAAACATGGTCGGCCGCAGACCAGGAGTCAGTGTCCGCAATATTCCAAAAACTACAGACTGTCTTTGAGGACCTTACTGAGGCGGACCTCCGGATGAGGTTCTACAGCTGTTCCCAAAACCGGAGGACAATGTTCGGGACTACGCCTGGCGTCTTCAAGGGGCCCTGCGGGCTCTGAACCAGGTTAGCCCAACCAGCGTTGAGAATGAGAACAAAATGCTGAAGGATCAGTTTGTCCGGGGACTGAGGTTTCCAGAGGAGAGCAGGACTGTGCGTTGGTGGTCCCTGGATCATTCAGATGCCACCTTTGACAATCTCAAGGACATGGCTATAAAAGGACTGCAGCCCCTGGAAACAAATGCCATCCAATGTTACCAGGGTGGGGCTACCCCATTGCCTGCTACACCCACCTTTTCCCCAGTGGCTGCTGAAGCTAAAGTGCCAGCAATGTCCCCTAAAGAACTGGACAGTCTGTGCTCTAAGGTGCGTCAGTTGAGCAAAACCCTGACCACTGTGCTGAGTGCTCTGCAGCTGCGGATGGAGCCCGTGGAAGGAGGGAAAATCCTGCTAGCCGATAGCCCTGAGGATGTCCCCTGGATGCGCAGGAGGAGGAGGCCAACACCGCCCTCGCCGAGGACCAGTGACCAACGCCGTCCACAGAAGGACCCTGCCTGCTACCACTGCCACAAGACCGGACACATCACCCAGAATTGTCCTTTAAACGAGAAAACCCTGGGTCCGAGGGCCGACAGCCAGGAGTAAACTCACCAGGCCCATCAGACTGGTACAACAGGTTCGTCGGAGGAAGACCTTTCCTGTCCATTGTGTTGGATGGGATCCCGACGCATGCCCTGCTGGACACAGGATCTCAGGTAACCATCATGCCTGATGTCCTCTACAAGAGGTTCTGGTCCATGGACGACCTACATCCGCCAGCTCCAAATTTGTCTGTATATGCCTCAAATGGACTCCCCCTTAACCTACCCGGGGTTAAGAATGTGACTGTAAAGGTGGGGAGAGTGGAGCTGAAGGACCAGGGACTAATTGTAGTAGAGACTAATCCTGATGACACCAATCCATATATGGTACTAGGCACTAACATTGTTGGTAATTGTTTGGGAGAAGTTGTGTTCTTGCTCCAACAGATAGCCGACACTGCCAGGCCAAGACAGAGGAGGGCACTGCAGAGGGAGATCCGAGTCCTGATGTATCAACAGCAAGTAAGGTTAACAGACGGTGAAATCGGTAACGTGCGGGTAACAGACCCCCTACCCATTGTCATCCCCCCAATGAGTGAGATGCTCATCTGGTGTAGAGCTTCTATAGGTCTTAGAGGACAGAGCTACCAGGCGGTAGTAGAACCCCTTTGCTCCGAGCATAGACCCACGCTCTTAACCGCCAGGAGAGTGGTAGATGTACGTAATGGGAGGGTGCCTGTCCGTCTTCTCAACCTAGGGGAAGATGAGGTCAAACTGCCACGTTATGCCACTGTTGCCAAATTACATGCTGTAAATAACAACTGCATTCACGAGGCGGAGTCCTTAACCTCACCAGATGAAGAGGAGGATAATGACCCTGCAACCCAGGTGGAGGATTGGTGTCAACAGCTCCATGTTGGGACAGACACCACTCCTGCCCATCAAAAACAGGGTGTACACCGGGTGGTTCAAGAATACTCGTAGGTGTTCAGTAAACATCCACTTGACTTCGGGATTGTTAATGGGGTTCAACATCATATCCCCACAGGCAACCATTCCCCAATCAAAGAACGTTATAGGCCTATACCCCCAGCTCACTACAAGAAGGCAAAAGAAATGCTGCATGACATGAGGAAGGCGGGAGTAATAAGGGATAGTTGTAGTCCCTGGGCAGCGCCCCTAGTGCTGGTTAGGAAAAAGGACGGGAGCATGAGAATGTGTGTAGATTACCGTCAAGTAAATCGCATTACACATAAGGATGCATACCCTTTACCACGCATAAAGGAGTCCCTAGCTGCCTTAAAGTCTGCAAATTACTTTTCCACCCTTGACCTCACTAGTGGGTACTGGCAAGTAGCTGTGGCTGAGGAGGATCGGGAGAAGACCGCCTTCACCACCCCGATGGGACTCTGCGAGTTCAACAGTATGCCGTTTGGACTATGCAATGCCCCCGGAACGTTCCAGAGATTGATGGAGTGCTGCCTGGGACACCGCAACTTCGAGACTGTGTTACTTTACCTGGACGATGTAATAGTGTACTCCAGAACGTACGAGGACCACTTGAAACACCTGGCAGAGGTATTTGAGTCACTGTCCCGGTACGGTATGGAGTTGAAGTCCTCAAAGTGCCACCTGCTTAAGAGAAAGGTACAGTACCTAGGGCACATTGTCAGTCCGGAAGGGGTAGCACCAGACCCGGAGAAGGTCACAGCCATCCAGAAGTGGCTGGAGCCGAAGAACCTCAAAGAGGTGCGTCAGTTCTTGGGACTAGTAGGATACAACCGGAGGTTCGTGAAGGACTACACAAAGAAAGCAGCTCCTCTGCAAGACCTCCTGGTAGGGCAGTCCCCCAAAGGCAGAAATCCCCGAGGAGCAAGCCGAGTCGTTTCAGGAGATGAAGGAGATCCTGACGGGTGATGAGATCCTAGCCTACCCTGACTACAGCCAACCGTTCCTGCTGTATACAAATGCCAGCAACAAAGGGCTGGGCGCTGTTCTAAGTCAGAAGCAGAATGGCCAAGAGAAAGTGATCGCATACGCAAGCAGGAAGCTCCGCCCGACTGAGACGAACCCAGAGAACTATAGCAGCTTTAAGTTGGAGTTCCTGGCCTTGGTCTGGGCCATCACTGAAAGGTTCAAGCACTATCTGGCCTCCAGCAAGTTCACTGCCTTTACTGATAACAACCCCTTGACCCATCTTGAAACAGCTAAGTTGGGGGCACTGGAACAACGATGGATGGCTCGGCTGTCAAACTACCAATTTACAATTAAATACCGGGCGGGCCGCAAGAACGCCAACGCCGATGCCCTGTCTAGAATGCCTCACCAGTCAGACACGGAAGAAGAAGTGGATGACCTGGAAGAGGTAGAGCTACCTGCCTTTCATCGGAGTGGGGTGATCCATGAGCAACGAGCCTCCAGGAAGCAGCGTGGAAAGACATTAAACCCCCTGCCTCACCACAGCTGGAAAGAGACCCAGGACAGTGACCCGGTTGTCAGCCGTATTAAGGAGCTGATAACCCAAGAAGGTGCTTCCCTGGAGAAGGAAGCGTCTCTGCAAGCAAAGCAGCTGTGGAACGAGAGAAGCCGGCTGTTTATCTACCGTGAGAAGCTGTGCCGGAGGTACGTCAATCCAAAAACCCATGAGATGGTATGGCAGATAGTGGTACTGAAGACAGACATCCAGATGGTATTAGAAGCTTACCACGATCAGGCGGGGCACTTTGGCTGGAAAAAGCTAGAGACCCTGCTGAAGTGTCGATTCTACTGGGTAGGAATGCGCAGCTCCATTGAGAGGTGGCGCCGGGACTGTGGACACTGTGGCCTAAGAAGAAAAGACTTCAGCAGCCAGAAGGCACCCCTGCAACCCATCAAGACGACTCGACCCCTGGAGATCGTGGCCTTGGACCATGTCAAGCTGTCCCCCAGCAGGTCAGGGTACTCCTATGCTCTGACCATGGTGGATCACTACTCACGTTTCCTGGTGGTCGCCACCGTCAAAGATCTGACGGCAGAGACAGCAGCAAAGACGTTCCAAGCGTATTTCTGTAGACCCCATGGTTACCCTGAGCAGGTGCTGACGGACCAAGGCCCGGCCTTTGAGGCTGAGTTGTTCAAGGAGTTCTGCCATTTGTACGGTTGTAAAAAGATAGGAACTACGCCGTACCACCCACAAACCAACAGTCTCTGCGAAAAGATGAACAACATCATCATCGACCTGCTAAAGACCATACCACTTGAGGAGAGAAACCAGTGGCCAGACCTACTACCTGACCTAGTGGATCTGTATAATCATATACCAGTAAGTTCCACCAATTGCACTCCGGCATATCTCATGCGGGCAAGGCCAGGAAAGCTGCCCATGGATCTGGAGCTTGGTGTTGTTGAGCCTGAAGCTGATATGACCACTGAAGACTGGGACACCACCAGACAAGAGCAGTACAGAAGAGTACAAGCTTGTGTCAAGGACAGTCTTACTCGGATGAGAGAAAAGCAGGAAGCGCACTACAACAAAAACGCACCTGCAGAATCCTTCACACCAGGTGAAACAGTATTGAAAAGGAAAAGACGCAACCACAAACTTGATGACCAGTGGGAAAAAGACCCCTACACTGTGTTACCATCAAGATTTGATAATAAGAAGACCTGCATAATCAGTCGGGATGGAGGAAAAACGTCTACAACAGTGTCTAGGGACCACCTAAAGTTGTGTCCAGACTTACTGAAACCCCAAGAAAAAGTGCCTCTCACAATCCAGGAAGAACCTAAAGAAGCAGTGATCCACACTGATTTAGGAGACTTCCCAGCAGATTGGCCCAAACTAGGAGGAGCAGTAGTCATCCCTGTACTCACCTTCTACCCACAGCAAGAGGAACCTATAAGTGCTGCAGAAGTGCCTGCTCAAGAAGCATCCCCGGAAGAAGGATCCCCGGTAGGAACAGAGCTAGAAGGCCCAGCCAATGGTATGCTTGCTAGTCCAGTAGTGAGGTCAATACAGTCATGTAGCCCCTCCACACCTAGTACTGACACATTGGGAAGTAGTGCACCTACTAGTACTTCACGTATACCGGTACTACGCAGATCAGCACGTAGCACGAGAGGTAAAACCCCTGTCAGGTACACTCAGTAAATGGTCAACATTCTGAAAATGTAGATAGTTACCCCTGGGGTATTGTGTATTTACATTGTAATGTACTGAATTAATTGTGTATTTGCGTGCAAATGTTATTAATTTGTGCTTTGCCTATTTACTTTCTTATTTACCTAAGAACTTCGTGGATGAGGTCTGTGTGCAGCCCAAAAACTGCTTTTGTATATAATTGCGCTCCCTGGAGTGCCCCTTTTAGGTAACCTCAGAAGAAAAACCTGTCTGGAGTGGCTCTAATGGAGGTCCAGGTATGATGGTAGGGTATGAGATATATTTTTTGTCTTTTGTAGGTTTTGCATCTTTTTGCTAGTGTGAACATGCTCCTATTTCTTGCATGTGTACCATCTTAGACCTCAGTTAACATTGCTTGGTTTTTTGTCTTGTTTGCATTCTGTGCAAATTAGGGGTGTGGTATGCCCCTTGTTGAGCTGGTTAGTATATATGTAGCTTACCACGGGCTTAGGTGGTCTGATATTGGGACCTGGTTCTATTTGTCTACCCTTTTATATGCATTACTTCAACTTTGATATACAGTAAGGTTTTTAATATAGACAGTGTAGGACCGTCCCAATTTAGGGTCACCTTGTCGCTGGTGGGACGGCTTGTATACTTTTTTTGATCAAAAATAGTTCACTAAGTACCCTATATTTCATATGCAACTTTGCTTTACATTTATATATAATGATGGTAGGGTATGAGATATATTTTTTGTCTTTTGTAGGTTTTGCTTTTGTATATAATTGCGCTCCCTGGAGTGCCCCTTTTAGGTAACCTCAGAAGAAAAACCTGTCTGGAGTGGCTCTAATGGAGGTCTAACTCGGGATCTTCATGCCCTGCAGCCACCCCAGGGCCTAAGTTGAGGGTTTAAGACAGGTCCCTTAAAACCACCAAGTACTCTACCCTGTGAGATGGACATCCTGTATGGGAACCTCACCATAGGAGACTTGAATTCTGAGGACACTCCGTATTTGTTATACTGTTATGTAAAGTTTAAGATTGGTGCCTCCCATAAAGGGAAGATTGTTTTTGTATTGTTCATGTTTCCTAATGTTTTATAAAATGTACTTCAGCCCAGGAGTGCTGAGTTTAACTAGGGGGGGATGTGACGCCCAGCTGCGCTTGGTATCACAGATCCTAGAAGGGTGTATTGATGGATTCCTCCACAAGAGGCCCCCATAACCATTCACACATCTCCACCTTCCACCTCAGACCACCAGAGGGAGCCCGTTAGGGATAGATAAATAGGGAAGGTGGAGCCAGGCAGCAGTTAGTCTAGACTGGAGTCGACAGAGAGCAAAACCTGTTGAGAGAGTTCCTGCAGTAAAGAAGCCTGAGAGAGGTCAGTCTGCCGTGGAGCACAGTCCAGACTCAGTGTAGCTCAGAGGAGTGAGCGTTAGGTGTGCCGGCGCCATAAGATCAGTGAAATGCGGCAAGCTGCCGTTAGTGTGAGTAGCTTAGTGAGGGCCCGAGTAGGCCGAAGGTGAGTGGAGAGTTAGTACATAGGGGGCAGAGGAGCTTAACTGGCTCACCCTGAAGCAGTTACCGGACACCGGGTCCGAAGTTTACCGGGATCTCTATGACCCAGTAAGAAATAACCAGAATCCCTGGAGAACTACAAGTCCCAAGATCGCTAAAGTGCTTATACGTAACAGAGCCGGGAGACACATAGGCCCACAGATAAGGTGCGTGTACTCCAAGAGAAGGCCCTACCACAAGGTCAGCCAGCGCAGGACAGAGACAAAGTTAGGCCTAGCTCCAGGCAGGACAGAAACTTACTACGCAGAGGCAAGAAACAGGAGGCCCAAAACCCGCTCATTGGGGAGGATCCTGACATGCACCATTCACCCTACAGTGCTCCGAGACGTGCCTGAATTTCCATCAGTAAAAGGTACTGAAGTGACTATCGTGTCTGTCCCTGTTCTTGCTCTGACCCGGCTGGGTCTCGTCTGTCCTGCATCCTTTCATCCCCGCTGCCCTGAGGCCTAGCTCCACCTGTGGGGAGCTATACCATCGAGCTGCCTTATCATCGGCCTCAGTGGACTTCGCAGCGCTGGTGTTCCTCACCAGAAACCATAGGTGGCGTCACAAACACTTTTACCAAATAAACAAACCATTAACCAATAACCCCTTTTAAGGAGAGACCCCAGGGTACGGGCCCGGGAGCCGACAACCGCGACATCCCTAAAGGCCCGGGTACCGAGTCATCCCCATTCCCCTGGACGAGTCAGATATAGGGAGGTTATATGGAGTAATAGGAGGAGATATAGGTGAGGTTATATGGAGTAATAGGAGGAGATATAGGGGAGGTTATATGGAGTAATAGGGGAGATATAGGGAGGTTATATGGAGTAATAGGAGGAGATATAGGGAGGTTATATGGAGTAGTAGGAGGAGATATAGGGAGGTTATATGGAGTAATAGGAGGAGATATAGGGAGGTTATATAGAGTAATAGGAGGAGATATAGGGGAGGTTATATAGAGTAATAGGAGGAGATATAGGGAGGTTATATGGAGTAATAGGAGGAGATATAGGGGAGGTTATATAGAGTAATAGGAGGAGATATAGGAGGTTATATGGAGTAATAGGAGGAGATATAGGGGAGGTTATATGAAGTAATAGGAGGAGATATAGAGAGGATATATGCAGTAATAGGAGGAGATATAGGGGAGGTTATATGGAGTAATAGGAGGAGATATAGGGGAGGTTATATGGAGTAATAGGAGGAGATATAGGGGAGGTTATATGGAGTAATAGGAGGATATATAGGGGAGGTTATATGGAGTAATAGGAGGAGATATAGGGAGGTTATATGGAGTAATAGGAGGAGATATAGGGGAGGTTATATGAAGTAATAGGAGGAGATATAGGGAGGTTATAAGGAGTAATAGGAGGAGATATAGGGAGATTATATGGAGTAAGAGGAGGAGATATAGGGGAGGTTATATAGAGTAATAGAAGGAGATATAGGGGAGGTTATATGGAGTAATAGGAAGCGATATAGAGGAGGTTATATAGAGTAATAGGAGGAGATATAGGGGAGGTTATATGGAGTAATAGGAGGATATATAGGGAGGTTATATGGAGTAATAGGAGGAGATATAGGGGAGGTTATATGGAGTAATGGATTGGTGACTGTCAATCAAGTAGCAGAGAAAGGCAAGGGAACAGCAAAGGATTCTGGGGATAAATGATGGGACAATTGTAATAGTGCGAGTCTAATCTTATTTTCTGTATCAGACTCATTCCCTATCTCTTTCCTTTATTTTTTCTCTCCATTCCTCCAGAAATATAGTTAAACAGAGGAGAAAATCTCTTTATTCAAACAGTCGCCTCCCCCACCTCCCGCTCTTTGCTCCTTCCTCTCTTCCCTGCTGTCAGTGCTCTTCCTCGCTCCATCGGAGGGGAACAAAAAATAACAGTTCCAAATTTTACTTGCTGCTTTTTCAATGTCCTGGTCGGCGAGGGGTTAAGGCCGTGGCAGAGCTCTTTCTGCCCTTCCTTTCCTCAGTTTGTCTCTTATTGTTAAGATTGGCTTATTTCAATGTAGATTTATACATACAAGGACATCAGCGTGTCCGACATATTCTACAATGGATCCAATGGAAGGATAACTTGATTCAGGGCTAGGTTATTCCATAAATAGGTAGAAATATAAAAATTACTTGAATTGCGTCAAAAAAGTGTTTAAAAAAAAAGCAATTGGGCAAATGTATATCCACCTTCTTATATAGCACATTGCAGTCAAATTTACTTTGCCAATTCTTCTTTATATTTAAATCAGTTGATGTAAAGACATCAACTCATAAGAGCCAATACTCTAATAATTTAATCTAATAAACAGCATGCCCACCTTTCAGCCATTTTTTATAGCTCCAATACATATAAATTTAAAATTTAAGCAACTTTTGAAATAGTCTTGATTAAAAAAAATCTCGGCCCGTTTTGTGTATGCAGCTCCTATAACTGATACGAATCATGGTTCTGTGCTCCCACCTGGTAATAGAGATGGTCCAGTATGGCGCTTCTCCGGTCGCATGCACCGCCATTGTCCTGGCCCAGGAGGGGGAGTTACCACGCGTGCAGGGAAATTGTCCCAATCTTGTCGAGCGTTGAGTTCTGGTGTGGGATATGTGAGGACATGGGACGCCGTGTCCCTCACTGATTTCTCTGCCCAGGGAAGATGGGACGCTGTCTTCCCTGGTTGCCAAGCAATGCAGGACGCTGTTTTGTTTGGCAATAAGCAATGGTGGGATTTTATAGCACACATAAATTGTGTCACCACGTTTCTTCTGGGATTTCTTTTCCCCACCCTAATCCTTGGTTGTAGGCTCTGTTACCATGAGTACAGGTATGTTATGATGATATGTATCTCTTGTCGTAGTGTATATGTGTATGAACTGATGTATTAATAGGTACACACTATGAGATTATGTCTTGGAGCATATAGGCTCAGATTCCCTATACAGATATGATGCAAGTTCAATATACTATCTAGCCTGTTATGTTACCTACCTTCTTCTATTATAGTCTACAACCATGATAGTCTTATATTTCACTAGGTGGGGTGATTACAACCATGAGCTTTCTGTTTTTGCTAATTTGTTTAACTATTTATTATTGATTATACAATATAGCTTTTTGTCATATATTTAATATTTCTAATAAAGATCATGTATTTTTTAACCCATACACTCTGTTTTGCTCTTTAATGGTGGGATTTTGTCCAGTCTGCTATTGAAGCTAGTAGGGAGTGGCTGTCTGGGAATGATTGGGAGGGATTCATCACCTGATCTTTAGGCCGGCTATATAATCCTGCTCCCTGCTCAGTCCTTTGCTGTTTATTGCAGTTTCCCATGTGCTTGGTGGTTTATGGTGTTAGCATTAGGTTTTGATATTACAGCCGGGTTTTCTCATTTTTTCTTTTGGTTACGCTTTCTGGACTTCCTGCAGAGGTACTCACCTGGTGCAGCCGCATCACCAGACGCCAGCTGTCCAGCGACAGTGGGCCTGGGAAGGGCTCTGCGAAAGTCCCACTTCCATTTAATGGGAGCTGGGTGAAAACTATTCTTAGCCCTCAAGGGCTCGCATTGCTGGGCAGCTTGTGCCAAATACATCTGGGGCTGCGCCTTTGCTGGTTTGATGCCAGTCTTTTTGGGTCCCTCTTTGAGGTGCATAATAATAACTACCGTTTCATTTCCAAAAGTCACATTTTGCTTAGACAACTTAATGGGGCACCACAAATATTGAAGCTTTTCTTATGGTTGTGAATGAGTTCTAATCATCACAACTGACCATCCCTTGATCTTGGTGCTCTTAGACAGTAGGCTCAGCATCTGCCACCTGAGCATACAATGAACCTAGGTAAGTAATGTAGAAAAAATATTTCAGCTCATCTGGGTCAGCCTGCTTGGTCCACTTTCTCATGAGGCACGGTGCTCGGATTGTAAAGATCCCCATCTGGGAGACATTAGGCAGTGATGAAAGGGTAGTTATCTGGCAACTCGTGAAATTGACTTAAAAAATAGCCTTTAGTTTGAAAAAATTAAAAACTTGAGACCATAGTGCATATAAAAGCGTACAGAGGCTTACTCGTTTCGGATACGTATATCCTTACTCATAGCATAATACAATGTTGAAATGGAAAAACTTTTAAGGCATATAGAAAAAGTAGCCGCCCACCGACATCACCTGTACAGAACCTAGGTAAATGGAGGCAAAGCAGAATTAGGCTATGTTTGCATGATGTGGATTTGAAGCAGAAATTTTCTGAGTATTTTTGCCTCTCCCTGGCAGAAAAAACGCTTGCGGATTTAACATGCATTTTTGACGCGTTTTTGATGCATTTTTTGCATGCATTTTTTTAAGCGTTTTTGTACATCAATGAATGCTTTTTGGAGCTAAATAAAGTTATTTGGTGGGACACTGCTTAAACCCTTGGATTACTATAAGAACTGGGGTGAGCATATTGGTTAATTTAAATGATTAAAGAATGGGTCTGTTGTATTTCAAATAAAGTGTTTACACCATGTATGTGTGTTTATTTAACTCTGGCCATAAATAACATATCACAGCTGGTTCGTCAGCAGCTATGTCCCCCCCGATCAGCACTCGGAAGTGCTTTGGACACAACGTATTTTTGTTGCGTCCAAAATGCGGTGTTCTAATGCCGCAGTTTTGTTGTCGGTACATGTGAATCCACCGCATATAATGACACTTCAAGCAGTCAAAATCTGCAGCGGAGACTGGTGTGTCCGCTGCAGAAATTAACATGCTATGGGTGAGTTTGGGTACGTGGCAAAGGTCAGGAGCCGCAGCAGGTTTGACGCTGCATGTTTATACAGCGTCAAACCCGCAGCATCCAGATGTTACAGCATAGTGGATGAAATCTCTAGAAATCCCATGTCCACTATGCGTGCATCAGATGCTGCGAATCACCCGTGGACACTGACATGCAGCGTGTCTTTCAGGACCGCAGCGTGTCTTTCAGGACCGCAGCATGTCAAATTCTCTTGGGGAGTCGCTAGTCTCCGCAACAGAAATTTGACCACTAGAAAGTATTGAATGTGGTAAATCCGCATTGTTCAGTGAACACATTTGGATTTACCTGTGTTCAATAGAATGCAATGTTTTGGACGCAGAAAAAATTTGCATCCAAAGCGCTGCTACGTCTGAATTAGGGGCACAGAGCCTACAACTAAAAAAAAAATGGCGTGGACTCCCGCGTCATTTTTATAACTAGCAGAGGGAAAGCCGACTGCTGGGGGCTGATATTAGTAACCAGGGAAGGGGCCATTAGCCAACAATGTTCCCTGGCTATTAATATCAGCCCACAGCTGTTTGTTTAGACTATATTGGCTAGATTACAGGGGGACCCCAGAGAAAAATTGATGTGGGGTCCACCTATAAAATCTAACCAGCAATGGCTAAACTAGACAGCTGCGGGCTGATATTAATAGCCATGGAAGTTGCCATGGATACTAGCCCCCTTTGCGACAATTAATATCACCCTTCAGCAGTCCCAGAAATGGCACATCCAAATCTGGCGCTTGGCCTCCACTCTTCCCACTGCCCTGTAGCGGTGGCGAGTGGGGTAATGGGGTTGGGGTTCATGTCAGCCTTGTATTGGCGGCTGACGTGAAGCCCAGGTTAGTAATGGAGGGCGTCTATAAGACGCCCCCATTACTATCCACATGGTAAAAGAGTCACAGCCTTTTCAATAAAAACACAGCCAGAATAAAGTATTTCAATGAAATAAAAAACACACGTTTTTTTTTTTTTATTGTACGCCTCCGCAAAGTCCTCGATCTCCTGAAAAAAAACGTAAAATAACAAACAACCATATTCCTCACCTGTCCGCAATCAATGACGCAGTCCACATACCGCCGAGTGTCCCCTCGACGATCTGGGTCACTTCTACAGCTGTGACATCAGCAATCACTAAGGTCACAGCTGTATAATACAGCACTGTTTACTGACAGGGTGTAAAATCACCCCTGCCAGTGTACATTGCTGTGCAGGAGGTCACTGGGGTTGATCAGCTGAAGATCAGCTGATTAACCCCTGTGAATTTACCACCCTGGGAACATTCTTGCGAATATTTCCAGGGTTAGGTGAGCATCAACTGATCGGTCTCGTGACCGATCAGCTGATTGCTGGTGTCACCGATGAGCTGATGGTCACGCGACCATCAGTTGATCGCTGACGTCACCGATCAGCTGATGGTAAAGCGACCATCAGCTAATCGCTGATGTCACCAAAGTATTCTGTGCTTCCAGGACCCACTCCCTGCAGTGTACCGCTGTCCGCCGGGCTGAAGACATCGCCGCCGGGGACCAGGAGGACACTGGGGGCTCGCCGGACAGGTGAGTATAGAGTTTTATTTTTTTATTTCTACTTTTTTTTTTACCGCGGGCACGCGGGCTGGGAAGAACAGACTACTGTTCCTCCCATCCACGCTGCTCTCGCTGTTATCAGCCAGAACAGCGGTTGGATGAGAGGAGTAATAGCCTTCTCTCCCGACTCGGGTACCACTTGCAGCGCGTTTCTGGAGCGAATTTGCGCCCATTAACTTTCATTGAAACGCAGCAAATCCGCAGGTATAGATATTATACCTGCGGGTTTGCTGCAATTCATTGCAAGTCAATGGGCACGAATTTGTGGTGGAAACAATGGTAATGCTACAGTTTTTGCCGCAATGGTAATCCGGAGCGGAAATTTCCGCATCATGTGCACAGCACATCCGGATTACCATTGCTATACATGGCAGACCTATTAACAAGCAGTTGTAATGGGTTTCCGCGGTGGAAAAAACGCATTCTGTTCACATAGTCTTAGATGGAGCAGACCTGCACATCACTTTTGTTGCAGAACTTTATTGCAGAAGTCGTTGGGTCAATTATACACGTGTCCCAGTAACCAGAAGGAGAGTTATCTTGATTTCACTGCTATATGCCGGTTTTTGGCCCTTATCTCACATCTGTGTTAGGAATCAAGTTTTTAGATTTTGTTATAAAAAAAGAACAATGGAATCCATTTAAGGGATGGATCCGTCAAACCACAGACTGGTTTCAGTCATGGTGTTAGTCTTTATACTGGAGAAATGTAGCACATGATGTATATACAGGAGCTTCTCACAAAATTAAAATATCATCAAAAAGTTAATTTATTTCAGTTCATCAATACAAAAAGTGAAAATCATATATTATATAGAGTCATTACAAACAGAGTGATCTATTTCAAGTGTTTATTTCTGTTAATGTTGATGATTATGGCTTACAGCCAATGAAAACACAAAAGTCATTATCTCAGTAAATTAGAATACTTTATAACATCAGCTTGAAAAATGATTTTAAAATCCAAAATGTTGGCCCACTGAAATGTATGTTCAGTAAATGCACTCAATACTTGGTCGGGGCTCCTTTTGCATCAATTACTGCATCAATGTGGTGTGGCATAGAGGCGATCAGCCTGTGGCACTGCTGAGGGGTTATGGAAGCCCAGGTTGCTTTGATAGCACGTCGTCTGCATTGTTGGGTCTGGTGTCTCTCATCTTCCTCTTGACAATACCCCAAAAATTCGCTATGGGGTTAAGGTCAGGCGAGTTTGCTGGCCAATCAAGCACAGTGATACTGTTGTGTGTAAACCAGGTATTGGTACTTTTGGCAGTGTGGACAGGTGCCAAGTCCTGCTGGAGAATGAAATTTCCATCTCCAAAAAGCTTGTCAGCAGAGGGAAGCATGAAGTGCTCTAAAATTTCCTGGTAGACGGCTGCGCTGACTTTAGTCTTGATAAAACACAGTGGACCTACACCAGCAGATGACATGACTCCCCAAACCGTCACTGATTGTGGAAACTTCACACTAGATCTCAAGCAGCTTGGATTGTGGCCTCTCCACTCTTCCTCCAGACTCTGCGACCTTGATTTCCAAATGAAATACAAAATTTACTTTCATCTGAAAACAACACCTTGGACCACTGAGCAACAGTCCAGGTCTTTTTCTCCTTGGCCCAGTTAAGACGCTTCTGGCGTTGTCTATTGGTCATGAGTGGCTTGACACAAGGAATGTAACACTTTTAGACCATGTCCTGGATATGTCTGTGTGTGGTGGCTCTTGAAGCAATGACTCCAGCAGCAGTCCACTCCTTGTGAATCTCCCCCAAATTTTTGAATGGCCTTTTGTTAACAATCTTTTCAAGGCTGCGGTTATCCCAGTTTCTTGTAGACCTTTTTCTACCACACTTTTTCCTTCCACTCAACTTTCCACTAATATGCTTGGATACCGCAGTCTGTGAACAGCCAGCTCCTTTAGCAATGACCTTTTGTGGCTTACTCTCCTTTGTGGAGTGTGTCAATGACTGTCTTCTGGACATCTGTCAAGTCAGCAGTCTTCCCCATGATTATGGAGCGTACTGAAAAAGACTAAGGGACCTTTTTAAACGCTTCAGAAGCCTTTGCAGGTGTTTTTTGTTAATTATTCTAATTTAGTGAGATAATGAATTTTGTGTTTTCATTGGCTGTAATCCATAATCGTCAACATTAACAGAAATAAACACTTGAAATAGATCACTCTGTTTGTAATGACTCTATATAATATATGAGTTTCACTTTTTGTATTGAAGAACTGAAATAAATTAACTTTTTGATGATATTCTAATTTTGTGAGAAGCACCTGTAAGTTATAATTTTTGGAATAAGCCATAAACATGTACTACAGCTTCCATTTACTCCATGCTGGTCTATTATGTAATAGATCTACCTGCTTCCTCATGGTTCTTGTTTAGTTATGCCATGCTATTCTTCCTGCAGTCTAAAGTGACAGAAATCTTACAGGAGCCCCCAAGTGTAACGCTAAATCCTTATGTGATCATAGCCTCAATTAACTACATACACAATACAGACATGTGAAACGACCACCTGTGTGAATAAAATGCACGTAATAAATCTGTCTCCACAGATTAAAGCTATTTGATTTCTAATGCAAAGTAAACTTCAACATGTGCGACATCCGGAAATTTGACGCTTCTTCGATAACCATAGTTAGTCATGTCAAGTGAGTGACCAAATGTTTACTTAAGAAATGCAATCCTATATGACGTCTTCTCTTTATAAATATAAATAAAATAATAATAATTTTATTAAATATATACATTTTTCACTCTTTGTTTCATTGCAGTCATTTGGTAAAGTTCATTTTTTTTCTCATTAAAGTACACTCTGCGCCACATCTTGACTGAAAAAAACAGAAATGTAGAATTTTTTGCAAATTTATTAAAAAAGAAAAACTGAAATATCACGTGGTCATAAGTATTCAGACCCTTTGCTCAGTATTGAGTAGAAGCACCCTTTTGAGCTAATACAGCCATGAGTCTTCTTGGGAATGATGCAACAAGTTTTTCACACCTGGATTTGGGGATCCTCTGCCATTCTTCCTTGCAGATCCTCTCCAGTTCTGTCAGGTTGGATGGTGAACGTTGGTGGACAGCCATTTTCAGGTCTCTCCAGAGATGCTTAATTGGGTTTAGGTCAGGGCTCTGGCTGGGCCAGTCAAGAATGGTCACAGAGTTGTTCTGAAGCCACTCCTTTGTTATTTTAGCTGTGTGCTTAGGGTCATTGGCTTGTTGGAAGGTGAACCTTCGGCCAAGTCTGAGTTCCAGAGCACTCTGGAAGAGGTTTTCATCCAGGATATCTCTGCCCTTGACCGCATTCATGTTTCCTTCAATTGCAACCAGTCGTCCTGTCCCTGCAGCTGAAAAACACCTGTTACGGGTCCGGGTGGTGGAACCTCTGTGCCGAGGTGCAAGGAGGGACCAGAGGGACGTGACTAAGTATCCACCCGAACCGACCCTGATCGTACGGCAGCTAACGACACCGTGACCAGGGAGGATCCGGGCTGAGGGACCAGGTGCTACTCTGGGGATGACCTTGTAAGAGAGCAGGTGGCTCCCACCGGTCAGATGGCTGGGACTGACCGGTATGGCGGATGGACACGGCAAGCAGGCGGAAGTCTCTGGTAGCAGACAGGTGGTCACAGTTCGAGAAAGCAGGGCAAGTAGCAGTCTTTAGGTTTACCAGGAAGGTGGTCACAGCAAGTGATGGCCGGGTCTCCAGGCAGGCTGGCAGGAAACAGGCAGGTGCTCCCAGGTGAGCGGGCAGACAGACGAGGCGGGTAACTGGCAGGTGGGTGCTCCCAGGTGAGCCGGTAGACAGACGAGGCAGGTAACTGGCAGGTAACTGGTGGGCGCTCCCAGGTGAGCGGTCTGACAGACAAGGCAGGCGGATGCTCCCAGGAGAGCGGACAGATAGCCAAGGCAGGTAACCGGCAGGTAACAGGTGAGCGCTCCAGGTGAGCAGGCTGGCAGGTAACTGGTAGATAATAGGCTGGCAGGCAGGACGAGAAGTCAGGCTAGCAGCGGGACCTGAGGGCTGAAGCACAGAACAGACACAGTGCAAACAACTTTGCTCGGGCACCTCCATTTTGGAGGAGGTGCCTTATATATGGGAGGTCTTCCGGCAATTGGCCGGGGACTCCTTAGGATGGCGCACGCGGTCCCTTTAAGAGAGGGGGAGCGCGCGCGCCCTAAGCACACAGCCGGGGAAGGAGCGCGTGCCGAAAGCAGCGGGGAGAGAAGCGCTAGAGGACGCCGCGCCAGGAGCGGGGAGGTTAGAGGGACGCCGTCTCTGCCTAGCAAGGGGCAGAGACGCCGATGCTACAACACCCCCATAGCATGATGCTGCCACCACCATGAAAAATTTAAAGGGGTCTGAATACTTTCCGTACCCACTGTATATATGAGCGTGTGTGTGAACATATGTGTTTATTTATATAGACATACAGTACAGACCAAAAGTTTGGACACACCTTCTCATTTAAAGATTTTTCTGTATTTTCATGACTATGAAAATTGTACATTCACACTGAAGGCATCAAAACTATGAATTAACACATGTGGAATTATATACTTAACAAAAAAGTGTGAAACAACTGAAAATATGTCTTATATTCTAGGTTCTTCAAAGTAGCCACTTTTTGCTTTCATGACTGCTTTGCACACTCTTGGCATTCTCTTGATGAGCTTCAAGAGGTAGTCACTGGAAATAGTTTTCACTTCACAGGTATGCCCTGTCAGGTTTAATAAGTGGGATTTCTTGCCTTATAAATGAGGTTGGGACCATCAGTTGTGTTGTGCAGAAGTCAGGTGGATACACAGCTGATAGTCCTACTGAATAGACTGTTAGAATTTGTATTATGGCAAGAAAAAAGCAGCTAAGTAAAGAAAAACGAGTGGCCATCATTACTTTAAGAAATGAAGGTCAGTCAGTCCGAAAAATTGGGCAAACTTTGAAAGTGTCCTCAAGTGCAGTTGCAAAAACCATCAAGCGCATCAAAGAAACTGGCTCACATGAGGACCGCCCCAGGAAAGGAAGATCAAGAGTTACCTCTGCTTCTGAGGATAAGTTTATCCGAGTCACCAGCCTCTGAAATCGCAGGTTAACAGCAGCTCAGATTAGAGACCAGGTCAATGCCACACAGAGTTCTAGCAGCAGGCACATCTATTCAACAACTGTTAAGAGGAGACTTTGTGCAGCAGGCCTTCATGATAAAATAGCTGCTAGGAAACCATAACCTCCCATATATCTCCATATAACCTCCCTATATCTCCTCTTATTACTCCATATAACCTTCCTATATCTACCCCTATTACTCCATATAACCTCCCTATATCTCCTCCTATTACTGCATATAACCTTTGAGGAGACTTTGTGCAGCAGGCCTTCATGGCAAAATAGCTGCTAGGAAACCACTGCTAAGGACAGCCAACAAGCAGAAGAATCTTGTTTGGGCTAAAGAACACAAGGAATGGACATTAGACCAGTGGAAATCTGTGCTTTGGTCTGATGAGTCCAAATTTGAGATCTTTGGTTCCAACCACCGTGTCTTTGTGCAACGTAGAAAAGGTGAACGGATGGACTCTACATGCCTGGTTCCCACCGTGAAGCATGGAGGAGGAGGTGTGATGGTGTGGGGGTGCTTTGCTGGTGACACTGTTGGGGATTTATTCAAAATTGAAGGCATACTGAACCAGCATGGCTACCACAGCATCTTGCAGCGGCATGCTATTTCATCCGGTTTGCGTTTAGTTGAACCATCATTTATTTTTCAACAGGACAATGACCCCAAACACACCTCCAGGCTGTGTAAGGGCTATTTGATCAAGAGGGTGAGTGATGGGGTGCTACTCCAGATGACCTGGCCTCCACAGTCACCAGACCTGAACCCAATCGAGATGGTTTGGAGTGAGCTGGACCGCAGAGTGAAGGCAAAAGGGGCAACAAGTGCTAAGCATCTCTGGGAACTCCTTCAAGATTGTTGGAAGACCATTTCCGGTGACTACCTCTTGAAGCTCATCAAGAGAATGCCAAGAGTGTGCAAAGCAGTCATCAAAGCAAAAGGTGGCTACTTTGAAGAACCTAAAATATACAGTAAGACATATTTTCAGTTGTTTCACACTTTTTTGTTAAGTATATAATTCCACATGTGTTAATTCATAGTTTTGATGCCTTCAGTGTGAATGTACAATTTTCATAGTCATGAAAATACAGAAAAATCTTTAAATGAGAAGGTGTGTCCAAACTTTTGGTCTGTACTGTATATAGTTATACATACTGTATGTTTGTGTGTGTGTGTGTGTGTGCAGGGGCGAATACTGACACCTTGGGACCTTGTGCAATAAATATGTCTGAGCCCCCCTCCTTTTTTGGTGACAAAGCTACAGATGCTAAAAATAAGTATTTGATACTTCTGATTTTGCAAGTTTTGCCACCTACAAACAATGAAAGGTCTGTAATTTTTATCGTAGGTACACTTCAACCGTGAGAGACAGAATCTTGAAAAAAATCCAGAAAATCACATTGTATGCATTTTACGTATTAATTTTACATGCATGAAATAAGTATTTGATACAACAGAAAAGCAGAACATAATATTTGGTACAGAAACCATTGTTTGCAATTACAGAGGTCAGAAGCTTCCTGTAGTTCTTGACCAAGTTTGCACACACTGCAGCAGGGAGGGATTTTGGCCCACTCCTCCATATAGATCTTCTCCAGATCTTTCAGGTTTCGAGGCTGTCGCTGGGCAACATTGAGTTTCAGCTCCCCTCAAAGATTTTCTATTGGGTTCAGGTCTGGAGACTGGCTAGGCCATGTCAGGACCTTGAAATGCTTCTTAGGGAGCCACTCCTTAGTTGCCCTGGTTGTGTGTTTCAGGTCATTGTCATGCTGAAAGACCCAGCCACGACCCATCTTCAATGCTCTTACTGAGGAAGGGAGATTGTTGGACAAAATCTCGCGATACATGACCCCATCCATCCTCCCTTCAATACAGTGCAGTCATCCTGTTCCCTATGCAGAAAAGCACCACCAAAGTATGATGGTTCCTCCACTATGCTTCATGGTTGGGATTGAGTTCTTGGGGTTGTACTCATCCTTCTTCTTCCTCCAAATACGGGGAGTGGAGTTGATACCAAAAAGTTCTATTTTGGTCTCATCTGACCACATGACCTTCTTCCATGCCTCCTCTGGATCATCCAGATGGTGATTGGTGAACTTCAAACGGGCCTGGACATGTGCTGGTGTGAGCAGGGGGACTGTGCATGCCCTGCAGGATTTTAATCCATGATGGCGTAGTGAGTTACTAACGGTAATGTTTGAGACTGCGGTCCCAGCTCTCTTCAGGTCATTGACCAGGTCATCCCGTATAGTTCTGGGCTGATTTTTGACCTTTCTCAGAATCATCCTTACCCCACGGGGCAAGATCATGCATGGAGCCCCAGACTGAGGAAGATTGACAGTAATCTTGTGTTTCTTCCATTTTCTAATAATTGTGCCAACAGTTGTTGCCTTTTCACCAAGCTGCTTGCCTATTGTCCTGTAGCCCATCCCAGCCTTGTGCAGGTCTAAAATTTTGTCCCTGGTGTCCTTAGGCAGCTATTTGGTCTTCGCCATGGTGGAGATGTTGGAGTGTGGTTGATTGAGTGTGTAGACAGGTGTCTTTTATATAGGTAATACGTTCAAACAGGTGCAATTAATACAGGTAATGAGTGCAGAGCAAGATGTCTTCTAAAAGAAGAACTAACTGTGAGAGCCAGAATTCTTGCTGGGTGGTAGGTTATCAAATAATTATTTCATGCACTAAAATGCAATTTAATTATTTAAAAATCATACAATGTGATTTTTTTTATTTTTTTTTATTTTTAGAATCTGTTTCTCACAGTTGAAGTCTACCTACAATAAAAATTATAGCCCTCTCCATTCTTTGTAGGTGAGAAAACTTTCAAAATCGGCAATGTATCAAGTACATTGTCACCAAACAGCACAGTAAGTATCTGTAGCCCTACATACAGGCCCACTGACTGATTACAAGATTGTAGACACCTGTAATGCTAATTAGTGGACACAACTTTATTTAACATGTCCCTTTTGTCACATTATTTTCAGGGGTACCATCATTTCTATCCAGGCCTATTTCATGAGTTTAATTTTTTTTTTAATTATGTGGAAGCAGGGTTGAACAGCAATGTCTGACTTTCATTTGATAATTTTCAAAGATTTTTAATTTATTATTACTTTTGTCAGATTCAAGCTATTTCTGTGACCATTGTGGGTTTTTCTTTCATTAAACAAGGGGTATCAACAATTTTGACCATGTGTGTGTATATATACAGTACAGACCAAAAGTTTGGACACACCTTCTCATTTAAAGATTTTTCTGTATTTTCATGACTATGAAAATTGTACATTCACACTGAAGGCATCAAAACTATGAATTAACACATGTGGAATTATATACTTAACAAAAAAGTGTGAAACACCTGAAAATATGTCTTATATTCTAAGTTCTTCAAAGTAGCCACTTTTTGCTTTGATGACTGCTTTGCACACTCTTGGCATTCTCTTGATGAGCTTCAAGAGGTAGTCACCGGAAATGGTTTTCACTTCACAGGTGTGCCCTGTCAGGTTTAATAAGTGGGATTTCTTGCCTTATAAATGGGGTTGGGACCATCAGTTGTGTTGTGCAGAAGTCTGGTGGATACACAGCTGATAGTCCTACTGAATAGACTGTTAGAATTTGTATTATGGCAAGAAAAAAGCAGCTAAGTAAAGAAAAACGAGTGGCCATCATTACTTTAAGAAATGAAGGTCAGTCAGTTGGCATAGGAGCCATCTTATCCCAAGAGGTAAATGGGGAGGAACATCCCATTCTTTATCTGAGCAGAAAACTCTCGACCTGCAAGAAGAACTATGCTATTGTGGAAAAGGAGTGCCTGGCCATCAAGTGGGTGGTTGACACCCTTAGATACTACTTGTTAGGCCACAAATTCCGACTGGTGTCAGACCATGCTCCACTAAGATGGATGGGGGAAAATGCCCGGGTGACCAGGTGGTTCCTGGCACTCCAGGACTTAAGTTTTTCGGTGGAGCATATGCCCGGGAAGCTACATGCTAATTCAGATGCCCTGTCCAGACTTTCATGTCTGGCGACTGAAGGTGCCAAAACCCCCGGCTTTGGGCAGAGGTGGGGGATATGTGACAAAGTAACTTGCAGAGTGTCAGAGGGGAGATATGTTTCACTGAGGCTGTGATGTAAAGCATGGAAGTTGTTCCTGCATATTAGGTGCAGAGAGGGTTAATGAGCCAGGTTTACAAGGGCATGTTTTTACATGGATGGCTAAGTGCAGGGGGGGAAGCCATCCACTATATCTCCACTCCAGGGAGTGGCCAGGGCTTTAAATAGCCAGTCTTTACACTCAGGTGTGTTCAGTGTCTGGGAAACCTGCTCCAGAGAGGAGCTCACATGTGTTGTGCTGAACCATGTGTGCCTAACCCTGAGTGGCTGGATCCTGGCCGAGATACGGACTGTGCTGCATCTCTGTATTTGGTTTTGCCGTTATGCGAAATGGGCTGTGTTTACTTTATGGACTCCAAGTTGATTTATGACGTTTAATAAATCAACCCGAAATTTAAAGACACAGTGTTCCTTGTCTACCTCCGAACCCAGCCGAGCAAGTAGCTTTACCACAACGTGGAAAATTTGTCTGAAATTTTCATTCCCTTGAGTCCTCAGGCAGCACACAAAAGGGTGTCCTCAGGCATCACAACATCCCTCTCATGTTTTTATTTACTGCTACCAACCATACATCTCACCACTCTTTGGTAGAATATTTGTAGAGGGGTATGATTGGATAATTGGCTTATTTCTAATTAACTGCTAATTAATATGTCTCTACTATCCGGGCAGACAAGCAAAGTTTCATTAACCCTTTTGTGTGCTGCCTGAGGTCGATGAGGAAATATATATATATATATATATATATATATACATATATATTATATTATATATATATATATATATATATAAATATATATACAGTGGTATATAGTGGAAAATACTTATTTTAAAATCCTTTTTGTGCATATCATTTCTGCATCTGGTTTAAAATGAAAAATCATACAACTTGGGGAAAATGAAAATTATTGACATTGCAAGTGCAGCTCATATAAATTAAGGGCATCTAGCTTTCTGCATCATCTGGCCCTACTCAGGACCCTATAGCACTAAATGACCTCTTAACCTATGTGTGGAGGCATTTGTCACCCACAGCTATACAGTTGGCTTTGGGGAAATAATGGTGTAAGTTCATAACAGAGGAAATCAGTATACATTATTATGTGCTATTTATTGGCTGGTGAAGATAAGAATGCTTAATACATAGAATTCTAGTATATGTATAGACACAATTATGATCTATGCTTCACACCACATCTGACTTTGATTTTGTGATATTCTGCGTTTCAAATGACTTACTAGTAAATCTAATGTGCATAATACAAGCAGGAATGTGACCATATGTTACGGTGCCGGGTGGTGGAACCACTGTGCCTTGGTACAAAGAGGAACCAGAGTGGCGTAACTAGGGACCTTACTCGGACCGACCTTGGCTATACGGCAGCTTAGTTGACTCCTTAAACCAAGGAGGGACCGGGAAGGTGGACCAGGTGCTACTCTGGGACCAAACTCGTGTGGGAGCAGGCGACTCCCACGGGACTGACAGCTGACGTGGACTGGCACGGCAGATAGTCTGGTAGACGGGCATGGTTGGTAGGTAGGCAGGCTCGGCAGGCAGGCAGGCTGGCGGGTATGGCTTCATAGACAGGCTGGTGGACATGGCTGATGGACAGGCTGGCAGCAGGGCTGATAGACAGGCTGGCCGGCACTGCTGTTAGACAGGTTAGTGGGCACGGCTGATAGACAGGCTGGTGGGCACAGCTGATAGACAGACTGGTAGGCACATCTGATAGACAGACTGGTGGGCAGTACTGGGACCGGAGAACTGACAGGAAGGTTAGGAACCAAACGGACAACATTGCACAGGCACCTCCAAATTGGTGGATGTGCCTTAAATAATACCTGTCCTCCGGCCATTGGCCAGGAACATCTTAGGACGGCGCACTCGGCCCCTTTAAGAGACAGGGAGCATGCGTGCGCCCTAAGCATAGTGCCCAGGGAACTGCACGCGGTGCGCGCACCCCGGGCACAGACAGCGTAGGAGACAGCCAGCAGTGGGGGAGACACTGGCCGAGGGCCGTGGCAGTAAGGTGATCAGCATCTTTGCCAGGCAGGAGGCAGAGATGCCGGCGCTACAGTACCCACCCTTTATGCCCCCTCTTCTTCAAGCCCGCAAGAAAATTTTCCAGAAGAAGAGGAGCATGAATGTTCTCCATGGGCTCCCATGACCTCTCCTCAGGACCAAACCCCTTCCAATCCACAAGAAAGACATTTTTTCCTCTTACCCCCTTGGTAGCCAGAATGGTCTATACCTCAAAAACGTCCTCAGCGGAGATTGGAGCTGGAGTGGTACCTGGATCGTCAGAGAAAGGATTGAGGACGACAGACTTGAGAAGAGACACATGAAAGGAATTGGGGATCCGTAACGATGCAGGGAGTTTCAGCTTGTACGCCACAGAATTGATCTGTCTCAGAATCTCGAAAGGACCCCCAATGGACAACGTTGCACAGACATCTCCATGTTGGGGGAGGTGCCTTAAATAATACCTGTCCTCCAGCCATTGGCCCGAGACATCTTAGGACGGCGAGAGTATTCGCGCCCTAAGCACAGTGCCCGGGGATTTGCGTGCGGTGCACGCACCCCGGGCACAGCCAGCGTGGGAGACACCAGCCGGGGGCTGCACCAGTAAGGGGGTCGGTGTCTCTGCCGGGCAGGAGGCAGAGACGCCGGTGCTACACCATAAAGTGATGGGGTCCTAGATCCTGGGCTCCAGTCAGACCAAGTTTAACATCAAACATGGCATTTGTATGTTCTCCCTTTGTTTCCATGGGTTTTCACTGGGCTCTTTGGATTTTCTCCACACTCCAAAAACATACTGATCGGTTTATTTTGAATTTAGCTCTGATAGGGACAGAACTGATTCTGTGATACAAAAAAAAATCTCTCTACACTGCACTATAGAACTGTTTGCTCTATATAAACTGGTAAAATGATGATAATAATACATTTTTGCTACTCACAAACAAAGTAAAAATACATTTATCAATAGTATTCCATGGGGGAAAAAAACAGTACCAGCATAGCCATTCTTGCATACTTTATTGGGATATAACAAATCATTTCTAATCTTGGGGTATATACAGTATAGGCTGTGTTCTACTGTGAAGACACATTGTTGTGAATTTATCAATATAGAGCAGAGCCTGGGAATATGATCAATCTCTTTTGTGACATAATTAAAAACCAGGGTGACATCATCACAATAGAACACAGTCTAGGAATAAAGGCACATTATTATGATGTCGTTATAAAATGTTACAGAATAGAAAATAATCACTACTGTAGATAAAAAAAAACAAGGCAAGTGACTGACAAACTCAGCTCCAAATGGATTCATCTTCTGTTGGACCTTTGGAGCCCCAGGAGAGAATCTTTTGGTATGCTAGGGCGCAAATCCGACTGTGGATTGATAATTTAATAAAATGTATACATCTAAGAGCTCCCACAAATGATCATTGATGATACTGAATGCGAATGTTATATCCTGCTTTTATTCTAAAATGTACTTGAATAATTACTGGAGAATTGTAACACAAACTATCAGCTGTATAATACAATAGTCCCCACTCAGCAGCAGACACCGGGCATCTGACCACATACATTGATTTGTTCATTTCTGGATGAATAGTCTTACAATCGGATTTGTGACAAATGTTAGCTCACATTACAGACAGAATGACCAAACTTTAAATGGCCACAATCCAAACAAGTAATCACCAGGGCCAGACCGGCATTGAACAATGGCTCGATGTCAAATATGTGCAAATCCCAAAGTTTTTCTAAAAGAGAGACACTTTTTAAAGGAGGCACTCCAAACTGGGTGGTGGCGCCCACAACTAAGATGGCCACCAACTTAAGCAGAGTTTCCCACAACATATCTATTATTAATGGTAGTTTAACATAGTTAAGAGCTGGCATCTAAAATCTTTGGTCTGGAGTTGCTCAGTAATGAATAGTGATGAGCGAGCATACTCGCAAGTACTCGTTACTCGCCCGAGCATCTCAGTACTCGAGATGCTCGGAGCTCGCCGAGTACTTGCGAGATGCTCGGGTGGATGCTTGGGGCCCCTCCCTGCATGTTTGGCGCTCTTTAGAGTGCCAATCAACATGCAGGGATTGCCTGCCACTCATTGTAATGCTGCAGCCATGGTGGTTTTGGCATTACATTGATTTGCTGGCCACACAGCGTCATCAGGTCTATATCAGACCTGGCGCCGCTGTGCTTGTCAGTCTACTCCGCAATCAGTAGGAGGACCAGGGTGCGGAAGTGGAAGACGAGGTGGTGGATGATATAGTAACTGACCCAACCTGGGAGAAGGACATGCAGAGCGAGGAGAAAAGGACACAGGGGGAGGGAGGCAGAGCACCCCAACAGGCAGGAAGAAGCAGTGTGGAGGCCACAGACAGAAGGCAGGCAACCATTCCCCGTAACACCAACACAAAGGAAGTTGCCAGTACAACTGTTAGGTCTTCCCGAGTCTGGTTGTTTTTTAAAGACTCTGCCAATAACTCCAAAAAGGCCATTTGCACCACCTGCCAGGCCAGCATCAGCAGGGGTGGCAAAACTAGCAGCCTGACCACCACCAGCATGATCAGGCACATGGCAGCAAAGCAACCGACTTCGTGGGCCGAACCCCAAGGTCCAGGAACAGTGTCTGTGGGTGGCACCATTGCTTCTTCCGCTGTTGTGCATGCAAGCCAATCCTCTGTCCATGGTGTATGCGAAGATGCCTCCTGCCCTGCATCTGTCGTTGCACACTCTCAAGTAGCAGCATCAGGAATTACGTCCAAGTCCTTGTCCCAGCGCAGCGTTCAGTTGTCCATACCCCAGTCCTTGGAACGCAAGCACAATTACGCAGCCAATGCCCCACAGGCCACACTACTAAATTCTCACATTTCACGACTGCTTGGGCTTGAAATGTTGCCTTTTAGGTCGTGGAGACGGAAGCATTCCACAACCTGATGACGGCGACCGTCCCTCGGTACTCGGTCCCCAGCCGCCACTATTTCTCCTGGTGTGCCGTCCCCGCATTACACAAGCACGTGTCCCAAAACATTAGCTGTGCCCTCAACAACTCAGTTACCGGAACGTCCACCTAACCACGGACACGTGGACAAGTGCTTGTGGGCAGGGACGGTACATCTCACTGACGGCACACTGGGTTAAAATAGTGGAAACCGTGACCCAGTCGGACCTTTGGATGGAACACGTCCTCCCGACGCCAAGGATTGCGGGCCCTAGGTCAATCAGGGTTGCCCCCGTGGTCTACAGCTCCTGCAGCTCATCCTCCTCAGCCTCCTCTTCCAGCCTCCATTTCTGAAATGACAACATCAGTCACAAGCTGGAAGCACTGCAGCACTGCCTCGGCCAAGCGGCAACAGGCTGTGCTGAAGCTAATATGCTTAGGTAACAAACCACACAATGCTGAAGAGTTGTGGACAGCTCTGAAAGAGCAGGCAGATCTGTGGCTCACACTCTGAACCTACAGCCAGGCATGGTCGTGTGTGACAATGGCCGGAACTTGGTAGCGGCTCAGAAGCGAGGTGAGCTCACACATGTACCATGCCTGGCCCATGTGCTTAACCTTGTGGTTCAGCGGTTTCTCAAATCCTACCCGGAGCTGCCGGATCAGCTTGTTAAAGTACGCCGCCTGTGTGCCCATTTTAGAAAGTCACCTACAGCTTCCGCCGCCCTTGCCGTGTTTCAGCAGAGTGATGTCCCCACGCGTTGGAACTCTACACTGCAGATGTTGGGAAGTATTTGTGAGCAGAAGAGGGCAGTTGTTGAGTACCAGCATCAACAAGGCCGTCGGTATTCAGTTCAGACTCCACACATAAGACCTCAGGAGTGGACATGGATGTCAGACATATGTACCATCCTCCAAAACTTTGAGGACTCCACCAAGATGGTGAGCGGTGATGACGCCATAATTACCGTCACCATCCCGCTTCTCTGTCTTCTGAAATGCTCTCTGCTCACAATCAAAGAGGATGCATTGCAGGCAGAGCACGATGAGATGGAGCAAGGAACCATATAGGGTGATTACACACAGCCCAGCCTCATCTCATACTAACATGGATTGGGGGACAATGAGGAAGAGGAGGAGGAGGAAGAACAGGAGCCAGTTTCATGCGCTATAGACGGTACTACCTGCACAGTTGTCATACCGTCTGTTCAGGGTGGATGGCCAGAGGGCAGAGAGGAGGAGGAGGAGAGCATGGTAAGTCATCCTCTTGGTGAGGACACGGAAGTCTTGCCTGTTAGTAGTCTGGCACGCATGGCTGAGTTTATGTTACGCTGCCTTTCCCATGACCCTCGCGTTCTCAAGATTTTGGGTGACAGTCATTACTGGTTGGTGACACGTCTAGACCCACACTACAAGGAAAACTTTATATCTCTTATTCCTGAGGCGGACAGGTCTACAAAAGTGGGGCAGTACCAGAAGGCCCTTGTTGCGGGACTAGTAAAAAAAATCCCATCTGAAAACGCTGGTGGCAGAGGTCACACTTCGTTGGACAACCAAGGAGTACAGGCGAGAGAGACACAACTTCAATCCAGCAGAGGCAGGGGAACATTGTCAAATTTCTGGGAGAATTTTCTGAGCCCCTCCCATCGCACAAGCCCTGAGGCGCGGAGTACTCTCACGAGGAGTGCAAAGTTTGGGAAGATGCTGAGGGAGTACCTTGCAGACCGTACCAACGTCCTCCGTGATTCCTCGGTGCCTTATAATTATTGGGTATCCAAGCTGGATACGTGGAATGAACTGACTCTCTATGCCTTGGAGGTCCGGGCCTGCCCTGCCGCCAGCATGTTATCAGAGCGGGTTTTTAGTGCCGCTGGTGGAATTATAACTGATAAGCGCATCCGCCTGTCAACTGAAAATGCTGACAGGCTGACTCTTATAAAAATGAACAAGGGCTGGATTGGGCCAGACTTCTCAACACCACCAAATGATAGCAGCGTAACATAAACTCAAATTCAGTGTCTTTTCTTGGGAGGTGTATTCCCATGCACCTTTTCACACCCAGACATGGGTATACGCTTCCTGATTTTGGCTATTTGCTCTTGTCCTCTTCCTTCTCCTCATCCTCCACCACCATATCACCAGGGTGACCGTGGTCCGTGATGCAACACC
Source organism: Phyllobates terribilis (assembly GCF_046119375.1). Taxonomy (NCBI): domain Eukaryota; kingdom Metazoa; phylum Chordata; class Amphibia; order Anura; family Dendrobatidae; genus Phyllobates; species Phyllobates terribilis. The sequence continues at coordinate 150,543,840 of NW_027362765.1, read as the reverse complement.
CTCATAATTTTTTTAATGGGTGTTTATGATGCCCGTAAAAAAATTTTTTTATACAGTATGTTCATGTATACCCCCAGGGGTAAATGTTTGTCAGCCCATACACTTAGTGCATGGGCATTACAAGTATAGGAGGCCCGCTCCTTTCTAATGGGAACATTTTTTTATAAGGCCCTCCTCCACGTCTCTTCCAAGGGGCATTGGAGTGCCTCCAAATTTTTGGCAACCCTTGCATTCACTGCATAGGCAAACATAATGGGAGACCCACTTCCTAATAATGGGAACATTGTTTTCAGGAGGCCCTCCTCTAAGTCTCTTCAAAGGGGTATTGGGCTGCATCGAAATTTTCAAAGTGGTATTGGGGTGAGTCCAAATTTTGGGCAGCCCTGCCACTCACTGCATACGCAATAACAGTATAGGAGACCCACTCTTTAGTAAAGGGAACAAGAAAACATAGCTGGCTGATGGCTCTCTAAGAATAGTGAGGGCCGACTGCTGGCCCCTTAAGAATAGTAAAGGCCGCATGATGGACCTATAAAAATAGGCTTTTTGACTTTCAGAGTCCCTTCTTCATAAATGAAACACGATGTGTCTGATGATATCTCACACACCACATGGCCAGATAAGATTGTAAAATGTTAAAATGACATTTCCTGGTGAATGCATTTGTCACGGTTGAAAGCAATGCAAAAGTGAAAAAAACGCATCAAAAATGCTACGTGTGAACATAGCCCAAGGTGTGGAGGAGCATTTTTGTTTTTGGTTATTTATTTTGCTTCATATACAAGTCATTACCCTGGAAAGGATGTTCCTTAACATATTTCCCAGGAAAATCCATTTTGGTTTAGTTTCGGTATGTTTCATGGGGACAGCATGGGGATCGCCCCAGGAAGCATTTCTGACCCCCAGGTCACTGTTGTCAACAACGTGGTCAGAGGTATTAAGCCACTTTTACAGGCTCATAATAAAACATTCAAAAACGAAAGTGAAACTTTTTTCCTGTGAAATATGTTAAGGAATTTCTTTTCCAGCGTAAAGACTTGTGTATAAGGTAAAATAAATAACCAAAAACAAACATACTCCTCCACACCTTGGGCTATGTTCACAAGTAGCATTCACCGGGAAATGTAATTTTAACATTTTACAACCTTATCTGGCCATGTGCTGTGTGACACATGCATACAGTGCTGAAAAGGCATGGGGACAGCATGGAGAAGACCCCTGGAAGCATCTCTGACTCCCAGGTCACTGTCTAAAAGTGTGCCCATCAGAAGTGATCCTTGCCGCATCAGAAGATGCAGACTTGCAACTATCCCCGTGCAAGTCCTTGTCCCAGGGCAGTGTTCAATTGTACCTCCCCCATTCCTTGCAATGCAAGCGCAAATATGCAGCCAACCACCCACCCACCCGCAGGCTGCAATACCATACTGCTAGCTTGCACTTGAAATGGGGCCTTTTAGTTTTGAGGAGGCCGAAGCTGGCCACTACCTCATGGCTGCTTCGGCAGCGAGGTATCCATACTCAGTCCCCAGCCGCCCGGCGGCCGGGTGTCCACGCTCGGTTCCCAGCCGCCAGGGGGCGGCCGGGTGTCCACACTCGGTCCCCAGCCGTCAGGGGGCGGCCGGGTGTCCACACACGGTCCCCAGCCGCATGGGGGCAGCCGGGTGTCCATAAAAGGTCCCCACCCGCCCCGATTTCTCCGCGGAATATCCCCACAGACTTTTTTTAGCCCGGCCTACTTTAGGGCAGCATTGGACAAGCCCACCAGAGAACCAGACTCCTCCGGTGGGCCCTGGCTTCTCCATCAGGGCAGTTGAGAGTGCCAAGGTGAGGAGCATGATGATGATGATAGAAGTTAGCATCTGCTTTGTTTTATTGGAATGCAAGCGTAAGTGTGCAAACTGCCACCCACCCACCCCCAGGCTGCAATACCATACTGCTAGCTTGCTTGCACTTGAAATTGGGCCTTTTAGGCATGTGGAGGCAGACGCCGGCCACCATGTCATGGCTGCGTTGGCGGCCCTTTTATCCATACTCAGTCACCCGGCTGGGTGTCCACACTCGGTCGCCAGCCGCCCTGCGGCCGGGCGTCCACACACGGTCCCCAGCCGCATGGGGGCGGCCGGGTGTCCATAAACGGTCCTCAGCCGCCCCGATTTCTCCTGTTACCGACCCACACACTTTTCTTAGACTGGCCAGCTTTAGGGCAGCATTGGACGAGCCCACCAGAGAACCAGACTCCTCCTGTAGGCCCTGGCTTCTCCATCAGGGGAGTTGAGAGTGCCAAGGTGAGGAGCATGATGATGATAGAAGTTAGCATCTGCTTTTTCTTGGAATGCAAGCACATGTATGTAGCAGCGGCTAAGCCTTAGGTGGTCAGCGTTTTGGCGCATATCCTACCTCCTACGAGGATTGCTGGATGTTTTCCTGCTACTATCCCAGTTCTATGACTCCTGTGAAAACAAAGCTTCAGGTGATAAATGATGGATGAGGTGGTGGCAAAGGAGAAAGAGCAGGAGGAACAGGGACCATTCACATCAATATCAGGCCAGTCAACCACACATTTCTTGTAGGATATGTTTCTGTAACAAAAGGAGCGGTTCTGCTACACAGTTATGGGGCATACAGTGAGTGCAATGCCTACCAAACATTTCGAGGCACTCCAATGCCCCTTGGAAGTGACATGGAGGTCAGAGGGCCTTAACTAAGCCGTTTTTTCCATTTATAGCAACTGGGTCTCCTGTACACTGTTGGCCTAAGCAGTGAATGGAAGGCTTTCCAAAAATTATGAGGAACTGCAATGCCCCTTGAAACAGACGTGGATTACAGCGTACTAAAAACCTTCTACCCATTATTGGGGAGTGGGTCTCCGTTAGTTTTCGCCTTTGCATTGAAAAACAAAAGCTGACTAAAATTAGGAGGAAATGCAATGCCCGTTGGAAGAGTCGTGGAGGTTAGAGGTAATTAAAAACCACATTTCAATGCCCCTCGGAAGAGACATGGAGGTCACAGTAGCTTAACAAGACGGTTTTAATGCCCCTTGAAAAAGTGGTGGAGGTCACAGTAGCTTAACAAGAAGCTTTTAATGCCCCTCGGAAGAGACGTGGAGGTCGCAGTAGCTTAACAAGACGCTTTTAATGCCCCTTGGAAAAGTGGTGGAGGTCGCAGTAGCTTAACAAGACGGTTTTAATGCCCCTCAGAAGAGACGTGGAGGTCCCAGTAGCTTAACAAGACGCTTTTAATGTCCCTCGGAAAAGTGGTGGAGGTCCCAGTAGCTTAACAAGACGCTTTTAATGCCCCTCAGAAGAGACGTGGAGGTCAGAGAGGTATAACAACACGCTTTTAATGCCCCTCAGAAGAGACATGTAGGTCAGAGTGGTATAACAAGACGCTTTTAATGCCCCTCAGAAGAGACGTGGAGGTCAGAGTGGTATAACAAGACGCTTTTAATGCCCCTCAGAAGAGACGTGGAGGTCAGAGTGTATAACAAGACGCTTTTAATGCCCCTCAGAAGAGACGTGGAGGTCAGAGTGGTATAACAACATGCTTTTAATGCCCCTCAGAAGAGACGTGGAGGTCAGAGTGGTATAACAACACGCTTTTAATGCCCCTCAGAAGAGACGTGGAGGTCAGAGTGGTATAACAACACGCTTTTAATGCCCCTCAGAAGAGACGTGGAGGTCAGAGTGGTATAACAAGACGCTTTTAATGCCCCTCAGAAGAGACGTGGAGGTCAGAGTGGTATAACAACATGCTTTTAATGCCCCTCAGAAGAGACGTGGAGGTCAGAGTGGTATAACAACACGCTTTTAATGCCCATCAGAAGAGACGTGGAGGTCAGAGTGGTATAACAACATGGTTTTAATGCCCCTCAGAAGAGACGTGGAGGTCAGAGTGGTATAACAAGACAGTTTTAATGCCCTTGGAAGAGACGTGGAGGTCAGAGTGGTATAACAACACGCTTTTAATGCCCCTCAGAAGAGACGTGGAGGTCCCAGTAGCTTAACAAGACGCTTTTAATGCCCCTCGGAAAAGTGGTAGAGGTCCCAGTAGCTTAACAAGACGCTTTTAATGCCCCTCAGAAGAGACGTGGAGGTCCCAGTAGCTTAACAAGACGCTTTTAATGTCCCTCGGAAAAGTGGTGGAGGTCCCAGTAGCTTAACAAGACGCTTTTAATGCCCCTCAGAAGAGACGTGGAGGTCAGAGAGGTATAACAACACGCTTTTAATGCCCCTCAGAAGAGACATGTAGGTCAGAGTGGTATAACAAGATGCTTTTAATGCCCCTCAGAAGAGACGTGGAGGTCAGAGTGGCATAACAAGACGCTTTTAATGCCCCTCAGAAGAGACGTGGAGGTCAGAGTGGTATAACAAGACGCTTTTAATGCCCCTCAGAAGAGACGTGGAGGTCAGAGTGGTATAACAACATGCTTTTAATGCCCCTCAGAAGAGACGTGGAGGTCAGAGTGGTATAACAACACGCATTTAATGCCCCTCAGAAGAGACGTGGAGGTCAGAGTGGTATAACAAGACGCTTTTAATGCCCCTCAGAAGAGACGTGGAGGTCAGGGTGGTATAACAAGATGCTTTTAATGCCCCTCAGAAGAGACGTGGAGGTCAGAGTGGTATAACAACATGCTTTTAATGCCCCTCAGAAGAGACGTGGAGGTCAGAGTGGTATAACAACATGCTTTTAATGCCCATCAGAAGAGACGTGGAGGTCAGAGTGGTATAACAACATGGTTTTAATGCCCCTCAGAAGAGACGTGGAGGTCAGAGTGGTATAACAAGACAGTTTTAATGCCCCTTGGAAGAGACGTGGAGGTCAGAGTGGTATAACAACATGCTTTTAATGCCCCTCAGAAGAGACGTGGAGGTCCCAGTAGCTTAACAAGACGCTTTTAATGCCCCTCGGAAAAGTGGTGGAGGTCCCAGTAGCTTAACAAGATGCTTTTAATGCCCCTCAGAAGAGACGTGGAGGTCCCAGTAGCTTAACAAGATGCTTTTAATGCCCCTCGGAAAAGTGGTTGGGGGTCGCAGTAGCTTAACAAGACGCTTTTAATGCCCCTTACAAGAACTATGCAGTACAGCATATTACAAACATTATTCCCATTATTGGGGAGTGGGTCTCCCATAGTCTTTGCTTATGCCTTCCAAGCAAAAGCTGCCAAAAATTAGGACGGAGGAACTTGCAATGCCCCTTACAAGAGCCATGCAGTACAGCATATTACAAACATTATTCCCATGATTGGGGAGTGGGTCTCCCATAGTATTTGCTTATGCCTTCCAAGCAAAAGCTGCCCAAAATTAGGATGGAGGAACTTGCAATGCCCCTTCCAAGAGCCATGCAGTACAGCATATTACAAACATTTTTCCCATGATTGGGGAGTGGGTCTCCCATAGTATTTGCTTATGCCTTCCAAGCAAAAGCTGCCAAAAATTAGGATGGAGGAACTTGCAATGCCCCTTACAAGAGCCATGCAGTACAGCATATTACAAACATTATTCCCATGATTGGGGAGTGGGTCTCCCATAGTATTTGCTTATGCCTTCCAAGCAAAAGCTGCCAAAAATTAGGATGGAGGAACTTGCAATGCCCCTTACAAGAGCCATGCAGTACAGCATATTACAAACATTATTCCCATGATTGGAGAGTGGGTCTCCCATAGTATTTGCTTATGCTTTGCAAGCAAAAGCTGCCAAAAATTAGGATGGAGGAACTTGCAATGCCCCTTACATGAGCCATACAGTACAGCATCTTAAAAATATTATTCCCATTATTGGGGAGTGGGTCTCCCACAGTCTTTGCTTATGCCTTCCAAGCAAAAGCTGACAGAAATAAGGACGGAGGAACTTTCAATAATGGCAACACGGACCACGGTCACCCTGGTGGTATAGTGGTAGTGGAGGCTGAGGATAAGGAGAAGAACATAAAACAGCCGAAATGAGGAAGCGTATACCCATGTGTGGGTGTGAAGCGGTGCATGTGAATACACCTCCCGAAAAAACACAGTGGATTTGACTTTATGTTACTCTGCTGTCATTTGGTGGTGATGAGAAGTCTGGCCGAATCCAGCCCTTGTTCATTTTGATAAGGGTCAGCTTGTCAGCATTGTCAGTTGACAGGCAAGTGCGCTTATCAGTTATAATTCCCCCAGCGGCACTAAAAACACGCTCCGATAACACGCTAGCGGCAGGGCAGGCCAGGACCTCCAAGGCGTGCAGAGCAAGTTCATTCCAAGTGTCCAGCTTGGATACCCAATAATTAAAAGGCACAGAGGAATCACGGAGGACGCTAGTATGGTCGGCAAGGCACTCCCTCACCATCTTTTTAAACTTTCCACTCCTTGTGAGAGTACCCCGCACCTCAGGGCCTGTAAGCTGGGCGGGTCTCAGAAAACTGTCCCAGAACGTTGACAGTATTCCCCTGCCTCTGCTGGATTGGAGTTGCCTCTCTCTCGCTTGTACGCCTTGGTTGGTCAATGAATTGTGACCTCTGCCGCTAGCGTGTTCAGATGGGAACTTTTTTAACAGTTCTGCAGCAAGGGCCTTCTGGTACTGCCCCATTTTTGTAGACCTCTCCACCTCATGAATAAGAGAGTGAAAGTTCTCCTTGTAGCGGGGGTCTAAAAGTGTCACCAACCAGTAATGACTGTCACCCAACATTTTGACAACGCGAGGGTCACGGTTAAGGCAGCGTAACATAAAGTCAGCCATGCGTGCCAGACTGGTAACGGGCAAGACTTCCGTGTCCTCACCATGATGACGACTGACCATGTTCTCCTCCTCCTCATCCTCCCCCCTGTACTCAGGCCACCCACGCTGAACAGAGGGTATGACAGTTGTACAGGTACTACCGTCTACAGCGCATGACACAAGCTCCTGTTCTTCTTCCTCCTCCTCCTTCTCCTCTCCCTCATTGTCCCCAATGCACGTTGGGATGAGATGAGGCTGGGCTGTGTGTAATCGACCGCTACGCTATCCATCTCATCATACTTTGGCTGCAATGCCTCCTCTTTAATTCTCTGCAGAGAGCGTTGCAAAAGACAGACAAGTGGGATGCTGATGCTAATGATGGCATCATCGCCACTCACCATCTGGGTGGACTCCTCAAAGTTTGTCAAGATGGTACAGATGTCAGACATTCAGGTGCACTCCTGAGGTCTTATGTGTGGAGTCTGACCTGAATACCGACGGCCTTGTTGCAGCTGGTACTCCACAACTGCTCTCTTCTGCTCACAAATCCTTTGCAACATGTGGAGGGTAGCGTTCCAACGTGTGGGGACATCACACCCCAGTCGGTGTGACGGAAGCTGCAAACGCTGCTGCAACACAGCAAGGGCGGCGGAAGCTGTAGCCGACTTACGAAAATGAGCTGACAGGTGGCGTACTTTGACGAGCAGATCTGGCAACTCGGGGTACGATTTAAGAAACCGCTGAACCACGAGGTTAAGCACATGAGCCAGGCATGGTACATGTGTGATCTCGCCTCGCCTCAGAGCCGCCACCAGGTTACGGCCATTGCCACACACGACCATGCCTGGATGTAGGTTCAGCTGTCTCAGCCACAGATCTGCCTGCTCTTTCACAGCTGTCCACAACTCACAAGCAGTGTGAGGTTTCTCACCTAAGCTTAGGAGTTTCAGCACAGCCTGTTGCCGCTTGGCGGAGGCAGTACTGTAGTGCTTCCAGCTTGTAACTGATGTGGTGATATCTGAGATGGAGGCTGAAAATGTGGTGGAGGAGGATGATGCTCAGGAGCTGTACACTGTGGGGGCAACTCTGACTGACATAGGGCCCGCAATCCTCGGTGTGGGGAGGATGTGTTCCGTCCCAAGGTCCGACTGGGTCCCGGCTTCCACTATGTTTACCCAATGTGCCGTCAGGGAGATGTACCGTCCCTGGCCACAAGCACTTGTCCACGTGTCCGTTGTCAGGTGGACTCTCCCAGTAACTGCGTTGTTGAGGGCACGGCAGATGTTTTGGGACACGTGCTTGTGTAGTGTGGGGATGGCACACCGGGCAAAATAGTGTCGGCTGGGGACCGAGTACCGAGGGACGGCCACCGCCATAAGGTTGCGGAAGGATTCCGTCTCCACCAGCCTAAAAGGCAGCATTTCCAACGCAAGCAGTCGTGAAATGTGCGACTTTAGGACTGTGGCCTGTGGGGCGTTAGCTGCGACTTTCCGCTTTCGTTCAAATGTCTGGGATATGGACAATTGAACGCTGCGGTGGGACGTGGACGTGGACGTTGATGGTGTTTCTTGAGAAACTGCCATAACAAGTGAAGACTGAGAGGAGGGGGCATCTTTGCATGCAGTATGGACAGGGGATTGCCTTGCACACACAACAGGGGGTTCTATTGCACGCACAACAGCGGAAGAAGCAGTGGTGACACCCGCTGACACTGGTCGTGGACAGTGGGGTTCGCCCCACAAAGTCGGGTGCTTTGCTGCCATATGCCTGATCATGCTGGTGGTGGTCAGGCTGGTAGTTTTGTCACTCCTGCTGATGCTGGCATGGCAGGTGGTACAAATGGCCTTTTTGGGGTTATCAGCAGAGTCTTTAAAAAAATTCCAGATTCTGGAAGACTTACCGCTTGTACTGGCAACGTCCCTCGTGTTGGTGTTACGGGGAACGGTTGCCCGCCTTCTGTCTGCGGCCACCACACTGCTTCTTCCTGCCTGTTGGGGTACTCTGCCTCCCTCCCCCTGTGTGCTGCTGGCCTCACTCTGCATGTCCTCCTGCCACGTTGGGTCAGTTACCAGATCATCCACCACCTCCTCCTCTTCCACTTGCGCACCACGATCCTCCTCCTCACTTCCTGGCAATTGTGTCTCGTCATCGTCCACCTCTTGTGACAAATTGCCAGCGTCGACTTCCTGTGGCCGTGGCTGTTCAAATATTTGTGCATCGCTACATGGGATCTCCTCTTCCACCACTTCAAGCGGAGCAGGCGAGGGGCACAAATCTGGAAATGGACCAGTGAACAGCTCTTCAGAGTGTCCAAGTGTGGGATCAGTTGCTGTCTGACGACACTCGGCATGGTGGGAGGAAAGAGCATCAGGGTGAGGAGGAGTATGCGGTCGAGACTCACGGCTACTAAGAGTCGACCGTGTGGAAGACAGACCGGAGGTGGTGGTGCCCAGGTAACTGGAAGTATTATCTGCTATCCAATTAATAACCTGTTCACACTGATCAGTTCGCAATACTGGTGTTGTTCTGTGCTTCCCTAGTAATTCGGTCAAGAAGTGGGAGCGAGAAGATGTGGCTGTTGGTTGTGGCATATTTTCACCTTGGCCACGGCCATGGCCTCTGCACGCACCATCACCACAACGTCCACTTCCACGTCCCTTGCCACGCGCCTTGCCCATTGTAAAGGAAGTAAAATAGCTTACACTCGCACTATCAATGGAAAAAGGGTAATAAAAAGTAGATTAGAACCGTGGAAGTGGAAAACCACAGTTCTATTTCTCTGGCCTACACCCGACTCTTTTAAACAATCTGAACAATCAGGGAGAAAATATTACTGTTTTTCTTTACGGAAAAAATACCAAAAGCTGAATAATAGAGATTTTTTACCGTGGAAGAGCAAAAGCACAGTTATAATTTACTGGTGTATGTATACCAGACTTTTTTAAATATATATATATTTGCGGCTGAACAGTGAGCAACACACTCAAACTGTTTTTTTTAGATACAAATGTCCCAAAAGTGGATAATACAGAGATTTGACCCGTGGAACTGCAAAACCACACTTGTATTTCTGGGGCGTACACCAGACTATTTTCAACAGATATATTTGTGTCTGAACAATCAGGAGACACTATTATTTATTTTTTACGGCAAAAAATTCCAAAAGCAGGATAATAGAGATTTTTTTACCGTGGAACAGCAAAACCACAGTTAAAATTTACTGGTGTATACCAGACTATTTTCAACAGATATATTTGTGTCTGAACAATCAGGAGACACTATTATTTAATTTTTATGTCAAAAAATGCCAAAAGCAGGATAATAGAGATTTTTTGCCGTGGAACAGCAAAACCACAGTTATAATTTACTGGTGTATACCAGACTATTTTCAACAGATATATTTGTGTCTGAACAATCAGGAGACACTATTATTTATTTTTTATGGCAAAATATGCCAAAAGCAGGATAATAGAGATTTTTTACCGTGGAACAGCAAAACCACAGTTATAATTTACTGGTGTATACCAGACTATTTTCAACAGATATATTTGTGTCTGAACAATCAGGAGACACTATTATTTATTTTTTATGGCAAAATATGCCAAAAGCAGGATAATAGAGATTTTTTACCGTGGAACAGCAAAACCACAGTTATAATTTACTGGTGTATACCAGACTATTTTCTACAAATATATTTGTGTCTGAACAATCAGGAGACACTATTATTTATTTTTTACAGCCAAAAATTGCGAAAAGCAGAATAATACAGAGATTTGACCCGTGGAACTGCAAAACCACACTTGTATTTCTCGGGCCTACACCAGACTATTTTCAACAGATATATTTGTGTCTGAACAGTCAGGAGACACTATTATTTATTTTTTACGGCAAAAAATGCAAAAAGCAGGATAATAGAGATTTTTTACCGTGGAACAGCAAAACCAGTGTTATAATTTACTGGTGTATACCAGACTATTTTCAACAGATATATTTGTGTCTGAACAATCAGGAGACACTATTATTTATTTTTTACGGCAAAAAATGACAAAAGCAGGATAATAGAGATTTTTTACCGTGGAACAACAAAACCAGTGTTATACTTTACTGGTGTGTACCAGACTATTTTCAACAGATATATTTGTGTCTGAACAATCAGGAGACACAATTATTTATTTTATACGGCAAAAAATGCCAAAAGCAGGATAATAGAGATTTTTTACCGTGGAACAGCAAAACCACAGTTATAATTTACTGGTGTATTCCAGACTTTTTTAAATATATATATATTTGTGGTTGAACAGTGAGCGACACACTCAAACTGGGTTTTTTTTAGATACAAAAGGCACAAAACTGGATAATACAGAGATTTCACCCGTGGAACTGCAAAACCACACTTCTGTTTCTGTGGCCTATACCAGACTCTTTTCAACAGATATATTTGTGTCTGAAAAATCAGAGACACACTTTTTTTGGGGGTTTTTTTTGGGGGGGGACACCAATAGGTTAATAAGACGGGTATTTGTACAGTGTAAAGGAGGGGAAAAAAAAAGAGGATTTAGATGAAAAAAAAGGATTTTTCCTGGCCCCAGAGACCTGGAGCTAAGTTCAGCAATTTCAGAAACAGGAGCACACAGGACTATAATGCAGTGTTTGCTGGTATAACCCCACTGCGTCTCCTATACAGCCTGCCTGTCTGCCTGATATCTGGGATGGATATGAGTCCTGAGAAGGACTGTTTGTTTGATCTGGCAGCCTTTACAGACCATACACTAACTATTTCGCAGGATAAATCTCTCCCTAGCTCAGCAGCGCTGTCCCTACACTGTCTAATCCGGAGCGACGGTGTCCAAGATGGCGGCGCCTGGTTTTAAATACTCGAGGTGACGCTGTGCGGCCAGCCAATCACTGTAATGCCCACAAGCAACATGGCTGCGGCATTACAGTGACTGGCTGGCAATCCCTGCATGTTCATTGGCTCTGTAAAGAGGTCCAAACATGCAGGGCGGAGACCCGAGCTCCCGCCCAAGTAACCCGGAAATGCTCGGTGCTCGCAGTGTCGAGCATGCTCGCTCAACGCTAGTAATGAAGTCTAATATTTAGTATTTCTGCTTCCATTAAAGTCAATGCTTTCAGGGGAAAACATCTAAATAAATGATGTCTGGCTGCAGCAGTCATTTTGCATAGCTCCCTTTATATAGATTTATGTAGCTCTATCTGTGATGGATATACCACACATGCAGCTGGTCGAACTGCACAGGGCGTCATGAAGAACTAATGTATATACTGTATGTCAGTCAGGACACTGCTGTGATCATTCTGTTCTCTCCCATGTAAATCTCCTCTACTGACTCAGGATATTGGGCAAAGGGCCCAGCAATTGTTTGTACTTAGTAGATACCTTTAAATAAAATTAAAGCACCACTCCAGCGTTTTGTTTTTTATTTTACCACTAGAGTGTGGCAGTAATGTAAGTTAACTGCCCCTAGTATTATACTCACCAGCCACCTTCTTCCTCTGTTCTCTGCTCCACTCCGCTCCGGTTGGTCTTCTACATGTTGTGACCTGCTGGATCACTCCATTGTTTGCTGAGCGATCCGGAAGTCACAACTCAATGTAAGTCTTTGAGAGCCAGAAGAAGGAGAGAACAAGATTCTGATTGTAATGCACACGCCCGGACTGACTGGCGTGTGCGTGTTTATGTAGTGATTCCACTGTGCCATGAACCGGAGAGTGCCTGGAGGGGCGTAACTAAGTATCTGCCCGATCCGACCAAGGTCGCACGACGGCATACGACGCCAGTGCACCAGGGAGGAACCGAGCAGAGGAACCAGGGTCTACTCCAGGTCAGACTCCGGACACGGCTGTTGACCCACACCGGGGAATACTGGAACAGGCAGACTAGAGCGCAGGCTGGGTAGGGTCCAGTACAGACTGGGAGACAAATTCGAAACCGCAGACGCGGTGGACAGGGCCGAGCAAAGCGAAAACCGCAGACGCGGCGGACAGAGCTGAGCAAAGCGAAAACCGCAGACGCGGCGGACAGAGCTGAGCAAAGCGAAAACCGCAGACGCGGCGGACAGAGCTGAGCAAAGCGAAAACCGCAGACGCGGCGGACAGAGCTGAGCAAAGCGAAAACCGCAGACGCGGCGGACAGAGCTGAGCAAAGCGAAAACCGCAGACGCGGCGGACAGAGCTGAGCAAAGCGAAAACCGCAGACGCGGCGGACAGAGCTGAGCAAAGCAAAAACCGCAGACGCGGCGGACAGAGCTGAGCAAAGCGAAAACCGTCTGCGGCGGACAGAGCTGAGCAAAGCGAAAACCGCAGACGCGGCGGACAGAGCTGAGCAAAGCGAAAACCACAGACGCGGCGGACAGAGCTGAGGAAGGCGAAAACCGCAGACGCGGCGGACAGAGCTGAGCAAAGCGAAAACCGCAGACGCGGCGGACAGAGCTGAGCAAAGCGAAAACCGCAGACGCGGCGGACAGAGCTGAGCAAAGCGAAAACCGCAGACGCGGCGGACAGAGGTGAGCAAAGCGAAAACCGCAGACGCGGCGGACAGAGGTGAGCAAAGCGAAAACCGCAGACGCGGCGGAACAGGGCTCTGTTCACACAGAACAGACTAGAAGGGAAAGGCAGAACCAGATACCCACAGGGTACTTGCAGAGAAGTAGCGAGTGGACCACAAACTCACAAACGGAAGTACAGTGACAACGAGCAGGAGTTAGGTACGAGTTCAGACTCTGCAGAAAAAGGAAGGGAACGGACATAGAGGCAAAACAGGTAAAGGATAGGAGAGAGTTCAGACTGGAACTGAGTGTACGGAGGAGACCGACACTGCAGCGGAATACAGGAGCGGGTCTGGGAATACGGCCCCAGAAGGCGGGAGGAACAGGCTAGGAGCGCGTTCAGACAGGCCTAGAAATACAGCCTCCAGGATAGGCAGACAAGAGAACACAGACAGGACTCAGTTCAGACACGGGAACTGATACCGCAAGGCAGGAGACAAAGACAGGACTCAGTTCAGACACGGGAACTGATACCGCAAGGCAGGAGACATAGACAGGACTCAGTTCAGACACGGGAACTGATACCACAAGGCAGGTAACATAGACAGGACCTGGCATGTCAGAGACAAAAGCCAACTGACAGGGCAAGATGCTCAGGCCTGGGTTAATTGGGGCAGCTGGTTTAAATGCCAGGTGACAGACAGCAATAGGCTGAGGACGCACAAGGGGTGTGCCTGCAGCAGGTACAAAAAGCAGGAAGTGATCGGGCGCCGCCCTTAAGCAGCAGACACAGAAGCAAACAGACCGCATGGAGGGAAGCCAGGAGACACCCTGGACTGGAGATCAAGTGCGCGCTCTTGCACAGTGGGAGATGGACCACTATGCAAGGACGCCGCCAGGTATGTTACAGTACCCCCCCCTTACGCCCCCTCTTCTTCAGGCCTGCCAGAATGTTCCGCAGGGAATTAGAGGGCCAATCCTTTACTTCAAGGAGATCACTTCCACTGTCCACTGGAGAAACTGGTCTCATCTGGGTAGCTAGGATGCTACCTCCTATCCAGCCATCCTCAGCAACAGACGAAACAGGTGGAGTACCAGGAACAGCACACAGGGAAGTCTCTCTCCACTTATTATCAGGTAGCACCCCAGAGGGTTCAGGAGACAACTGGAAGTCCTCCGCCGGGTTGGAGGAGTGCAGAGACTCGGGGGTAACCTCTGCTTCGGGGTACATCTTGTCAAACTCACAGGATGAAATGGGCGAGGTATCAGGTACAAGGTGTAGAAAAGTCCCTGTTACCTTGTTATCTGGTGGTACCCAGGAGGATTCAGAAAACAACTGGGGGTCCTCCGCCGGGTCGGAATAGTGCAGAGACTCGGGGGTAACCTCTGCTTCGGAGTACACTAGGTCGGACTCGCTGGATGAAGCGGGCGAGGTATCAGGTACCGAATATAGAAGAGTACCTGTCCATTCGTTATCAGGTAGCACCCCGAAGGGTTCAGGAGACAACTGGAGGTCCTCCGCCTGGTCGGAGGGGTTTAGAGACTCGGGGATAACCTCTGCTTCGAGGTACATCTTGTCAAATTCACAGGAAGAAATAGACGGGTTATCAGGTACAGGGTGAGAAAAAGTCACTGTCTCTTTGTTATCTGGTGGTACCCCAGAGGAGTCAGGAAACAACTGGAGGTCCTCTGCCGGGTCAGAAGAGTGCAGAGGCTCGGGGAAAACATCTGCTTCAGAGTACACTAGGTCGGACTCACTGGACGAAGCAGGCGAGGTATCGGGTACCGAGTATTGGAAAGTCTCTGTCCATTCACCACCAGGTGGCACCCCAAAGGGTTCTGGAGACAACTGGAGGTCCTCCGCCTGGTCAGAGGGGTGTAGAGACTCATGGGTAACCTCTGCTTCAGAGTACACTAGGTCGGACTCACTGGACGAAGCAAGCGAGGTATCAGATCCAGGATATAGGAAAGTCTCTGTCCATTCACCACCAGGTGGCACCCCGAAGGGTTCTAGAGACAACTGGAGGTCCTCCGCCTGGTCGGAGGGGTGTAGAGACTCGGGAGTAACCTCTGCTTCGGAGTACACTAGGTGGGACTCACTGGACGAAGCGAGCAAGGTATCAGGTATAGAGTATAGGAGAGTCTCTGTCCTTTCGCTACCAGGTAGCACCCCGAAGGGCTCAGGAGACAACTGGAGGTCCTCCGCCAGGTCGGAGGGGTGAAGAGACTCATGGGTAACTTCTGCTTCAGAGTACACTAGGTTGGACTCACTGGATGAAGCAGCCGAGATATCAGGTACCGAGTATAGGAAAGTCTCTGTCCATTCGCTACCAGGTAGCACCCCGAAGGGTTCAGGAGACAACTGGAGATCCTCCGCCTGATCGGAGGGGTGTAGAGACTCAGGGGTAACCTCTGCTTCGGAGAACACTAGGTCGGACTCACTGGATGAAGCGGGCGAGGTATCAGGTGCAGGGTATAGGGAAGTATCTCTCCAATTGTCCTCAAGTGGTATCCCGGGGGATTCAGGAGGCAACAGGGGGTCCTCCGGTGTGAATTCTGGGTGGGCAGCAGTCTCTTCGGGCAGGAGAACTGGTGCACTACCCACGCACATTACCCGTTGGGGCTTCTCCGGGATACAGGGAGATGAAGCTTCAGTAGGGACTTCAAGGTTGGGGTCAGGAGGTCTCAGGGAGGACAGACCCTGGCGTGACGGCTTGCCTCTACGTCTAGCACATCTGGACTGCCTCTTGAGGTTGGGAGAAGTATTCCGGAGAGTGTAGTCACCCTGTGAGGATTCTGGGTGGGCAGTAGTCTCATTGGGCTGGAGGACTATTGCGCTACCCACACACATTACCCATCGGGGCTGCTCCGGGATACTGGGAAGTGAAGCTTCAGCAGGAGCCTCCGGGTTAGGATCATCGAAGACCATTAGAAAAGCCACCAGGAAGGCCATTATGTCCAGGACAATAGGATCCTGTGTTTCCCATAGGGGGTTGATCCATTCCAAGGCATCACCCGCTAGGTTAGACATAATGAATCCCACCTTAACCCGATCGGTGGGAAAACAAAGAGGGTAGAACTTGAAGTGTAGCATGCATTGCTCCACAAATGCACGACTCTGTCTTGGATCCCCATAGTAACGTGGCGGATCCGCAGGAACGAGAGCTGATAGATCCATCTGGACAGGTGCGTAATTCGCCTGGAACTCAGCTAGAGAAAAAAAAAAAAAAATTTATTTATTTTTAATGCACGTAGTTGCTGGAAAAAGTCTCAGAGAGCGAAGGCCGTGGGGCTCAACGGGAACCATGGCCTGAGCATGCTGTAATGCACACGCCCGGACTGACTGGCGTGTGCGTGTTTATGTAGTGATTCCACTGTGCCATGAACCGGAGAGTGCCTGGAGGGGCGTAACTAAGTATCTGCCTGATCCGACCAAGGTCGCACGACGGCATACGACGCCAGTGCACCAGGGAGGAACCGAGCAGAGGAACCAGGGTCTACTCCAGGTCAGACTCCGGACACGGCTGTTGACCCACACCGGGGAATACTGGAACAGGCAGACTAGAGCGCAGGCTGGGTAGGGTCCAGTACAGACTGGGAGACAAATTCGAAACCGCAGACGCGGTGGACAGGGCCGAGCAAAGCGAAAACCGCAGACGCGGCGGACAGAGCTGAGCAAAGCGAAAACCGCAGACGCGGCGGACAGAGCTGAGCAAAGCGAAAACCGCAGACGCAGCGGACAGAGCTGAGCAAAGCGAAAACCGCAGACGCGGCGGACAGAGCTGAGCAAAGCGAAAACCGCAGACGCGGCGGACAGAGCTGAGCAAAGCGAAAACCGCAGACGCGGCGGACAGAGCTGAGCAAAGCGAAAACCGCAGACGCGGCGGACAGAGCTGAGCAAAGCGAAAACCGCAGACGCGGCGGACAGAGCTGAGCAAAGCGAAAACCGCAGACGCGGCGGACAGAGCTGAGCAAAGCGAAAACCGTCTGCGGCGGACAGAGCTGAGCAAAGCGAAAACCGCAGACGCGGCGGACAGAGCTGAGCAAAGCGAAAACCGCAGACGCGGCGGACAGAGCTGAGCAAAGCGAAAACCGCAGACGCGGCGGACAGAGCTGAGGAAGGCGAAAACCGCAGACGCGGCGGACAGAGCTGAGCAAAGCGAAAACCGCAGACGTGGCGGACAGAGCTGAGCAAAGCGAAAACCGCAGACGCGGCGGACAGAGCTGAGCAAAGCGAAAACCGCAGACGCGGCGGACAGAGCTGAGCAAAGCGAAAACCGCAGACGCGGCGGACAGAGCTGAGCAAAGCGAAAACCGCAGACGCGGCGGAACAGGGCTCTGTTCACACAGAACAAACTAGAAGGGAAAGGCAGAACCAGATACCCACAGGGTACTTGCAGAGAAGTAGCGAGTGGACCACAAACTCACAAACGGAAGTACAGTGACAACGAGCAGGAGTTAGGTACGAGTTCAGACTCTGCAGAAAAAGGAAGGGAACGGACATAGAGGCAAAACAGGTAAAGGATAGGAGAGAGTTCAGACTGGAACTGAGTGTACGGAGGAGACCGACACTGCAGCGGAATACAGGAGCGGGTCTGGGAATACGGCCCCAGAAGGCGGGAGGAACAGGCTAGGAGCGCGTTCAGACAGGCCTAGAAATACAGCCTCCAGGATAGGCAGACAAGAGAACACAGACAGGACTCAGTTCAGACACGGGAACTGATACCGCAAGGCAGGAGACAAAGACAGGACTCAGTTCAGACACGGGAACTGATACCGCAAGGCAGGAGACATAGACAGGACTCAGTTCAGACACGGGAACTGATACCGCAAGGCAGGTAACATAGACAGGACCTGGCATGTCAGAGACAAAAGCCAACTGACAGGGCAAGATGCTCAGGCCTGGGTTAATTGGGGCAGCTGGTTTAAATACCAGGTGACAGACAGCAATAGGCTGAGGACGCACAAGGGGTGTGCCTGCAGCAGGTACAAAAAGCAGGAAGTGATCGGGCGCCGCCCTTAAGCAGCAGACACAGAAGCAAACAGACCGCATGGAGGGAAGCCAGAGAGACACCCTGGACTGGAGATCAAGTGCGCGCTCTTGCACAGTGGGAGATGGACCACTATGCAAGGACGCCGCCAGGTATGTTACACTGATAGACTTATATTGAGAGCTTGTGACCGTTACCTCTGACTTCCGGTCTGTCAGAAGATCGAAATAATACACTTCTTCTTTACAAGCAGATTGTAAACTACTACTGATATATAGTAATTCATTTCTAAATGTAAGTACATCTTTCTATATAATATATAGTACCTGTATGTAGCGTCGGCGTCTCTGCCTCCTGCCGGGCAGAGACGCCGATCCCCTCACCGCCGTGGTCCCGGTCCGGCGTCCTCTGGATCCCCTCCTGCGTCTGCCCGGGGTGCGCGCACCGCGCACAGTTCCCTGGGCACTGTACTTAGGGCGCGCGCTCCCTCCCTCTTAAAGGGGCCAAGCGCGTCGTCCTAAAGAGTCCCCGGCCAATGGCTGGAGGACTGCCCTTATATAAGGCACCTCCTCCAGAATGGAGGTGCCTGTGCAAGATTGTTGTTTGTGTGCTAACACTCTCCTCAGTCCTCAGGTTCCAGTGCCCGCCTGCCTGTCTATCAGCCATGCCCGCCAGCCTGTCTGTCAGCCGCGCCC
Source organism: Phyllobates terribilis (assembly GCF_046119375.1). Classification (NCBI taxonomy): domain Eukaryota; kingdom Metazoa; phylum Chordata; class Amphibia; order Anura; family Dendrobatidae; genus Phyllobates; species Phyllobates terribilis. The sequence goes on along the minus strand of NW_027362765.1, from coordinate 150,524,956 downwards.
GCCTGCTTGTCTACCCACATCACCTGCCTGTCTACCAGCCGTGCTCATCTGCTGTGCCTGTCGGCTTCGGCCATCAGTCCCGTGGGAGTCGCCTGCTGTCATACAAGGTCGGTCCCAGAGTGGCACCTGGTTCACCTTCCCGGTCCCTCCTTGGTTCACGGAGTCGACTAAGCCAGGGTCAGCAAGGGTAGGCACTTAGTTACGCCCCTTTGGTTCCTTCTTGTATCACGGCACAGAGGTTCCACCACCCGGATCCGTAACAGTTTGCACAGGCCATGGAATCCGGTGGCTCCCAGGCTCCTTCGCTCTCTGGTCTGTACCAAGAGGTCTCTCGTCAGAGATCCCAACAGGATACTATCCTGTCCTATCTGGGGACAGTCAACTCCCGCCTGGACTTGCTGTCCACCCCGACTATGTCCGCCTCTAACCAAGCGGCACACGCTCCGGCGGCACCTCAACCCAGTGGCACTGTGGCGCCTGGCTTAGGACCCTGACTTTCTGCGCCTCCACGTTTTGGTGGTGACCCTGCCCTATGTCGGGGCTTCATAAATCAGTCCACGCTGCACTTTGAGCTCCAGGCACACCAGTTCACCTGCGACCAGGCCAAGGTGGCATTCATCATGTCTCACCTCACCGGAGAGGCGTTGGCGTGGCTTAACCCTCTGTGGGAGAGAGGTGATCCCCTGGTGTCCAACCTCCAGGCCTTCATCGCGGCTTTCCGGAAGGTGTTCGATGAGCCCGGACGAAAATCTTCGACCGCCTCCTCTCTTCTCCGACTTTGCCAAGGGAGTCTCTCTGTGGGACAGTATGCCATGCGCTTCCGCACCCTCGCATCTGAACTTGCCTGGAACAATGAGGCTCTGGTATCCACCTTTTGGGAGGGCCTTTCCGCACGGATCAAGGATGAGCTAGCCGGTCGTGACATACCTCCCTCTCTGTACGACCTGGTGTCATTAGCTACACGGATCGACGTCCGATTTCAGGAGCGTTCTAAGGAGGCGACCCGTGAGAGAAGACCCCTGCGCCTCGTACCAACCTTCCAATGGCCAGTCTCGCAACCAGCATCCCCTCCGGTGTCTTCTCCATACTCTATGCAAATAGACCAACCTAAGATGGTCAAATCTCGCCAGGCGGTCCGCCGCGCCGAGGGGAGTTGCTTCTACTGTGGCAGTACAGAGCATCTTATCCGCTCCTGTCCGGTGAGGCCAGGAAACTCCAGTGTCTAGGACCACTCGGAGAGGTCATTCTAGGCAAAAGTTCTTCCTCTCCGCCCTTGACTCTGTCCGTTTTGGTTACCAGTGGTGAGACCCGCTTCTTCGAGACTGCCTATCTGGATTCCGGAGCCGCTGGGAACCTCATTCAATAGGCAGTTGTGGAGCGATATCAAATTCCTACCATACGTCTGGCTGATCCTTTAGTGGTTTCCTCTGTGGATGGAAAGCTTCTCTCTGAAACCATCTTGTTTGTCACTGAGCCTTTAACTCTTCAGGTGGGAATGCTACATTCAGAGAAGATCTCCTTTTACGTACTGTCCGGTCTCTCTCATCCCCTTTTGCTTAGCCTGCCTTGGTTACAGAGACATGAGCCCGTCCTGAATTGGAGCTCGGGTGAGGTGCTTCGTTAGGGTCAGGAATGTCATAAGTCCTGTCTGGTTCCGGTTCGTACTGCTCGACCACTGTCTACTCCGGCTAACCTACCTGGCCTGACGGCACCCTACTGGTCATATGCGGACGTCTTTGATAAAAAGGAGGCAGAGACACTACCACCTGATAGGCCGTATGATTGCCCCATCGACCTAATACCTGGTGCTTCACTTCCTCAAGGGTGAATCTACCCCTTGTCCCTGGCCGAGACCCGTGCTATGTCAAAGTACATAGAAGAGAATCTTGCTAGGGGATTTATCAAGATAACCACCTCTCCGTCTGGAGCAGGATTCTTCTTCGTCAAAAAGAAAGACTGCTCTCTTCATCCATGTATCGACTATAGGGGTCTAAACCATATTGCCATCAAAAATAAGTACCCCTGCCTCTCGTCTCGGAGCTTTTTGACCGCCTAAAAGGCGCGAAGATCTTCACTAAGCTCGATCTTCGTGGGGCGTACAATCTGGTCTGGATTCGCCAGGCAGACGAGTGGAAGACGTCATTCAACAGTCGGGATGGTCACTACAAGTACCGCGTGATGCCCTTCGGTCTCTGTAATGCTCCAGCCGTCTTCCAGGAGTTAGTGAATGACATTGACTCGCCCAGGGGGATGGGGATTACTCGGTACCCGGGCCTTTGGCTTTGGGGATGTCGAGGTGGTCGGCTCCCGGGCCCGTACCCTGGGGTCTCTCCTTAAAAGGGTAGAGAGCTGTCTAGTACCTTTTACTGATGGAAATTAGGCACGTCCCGGAGCACTGTAGGGTGAAGGATGCATGTCAGGATCCTCCCCAATGAGCGGGTTTTGGGCCTCCTGTTTCTTGCCTCTGCGTAGTAAGTTTCTGACCTGCCTGAAGCTAGGCCTAACTTTGTCTCTGTCCTGCGCTGGCTGACCTTGTGGTAGGGTCTTTTCTTGGAGTACACGCTCCTCAGCTGCGGGCCTATGTGTCTCCTGGCTCTGTTAAGTATCAGCACTTTAGCGATCCTGGGACTTATAGTTCTCCAGGGATTCCGGTTATATCTTACTGGGTCGTGGAGATCCCTGTAAACTTCGGCCCCATGTCCGGTAACTGCTTTGGGGTGAGCCGGTTAAGCCCCTCTGCCCCCTATGTACTAACTCTCCACTAGCCTTTGGCCTACTCGGGCCCTCACTAGGCCACTCACACTAACGGCAGCTTGCCGCGCTTCACCGATCTTATGGCGCCGGCACACCTAAAGCTCACTGCTCTGAGCTACAACTGAGTCTGGACTGTGCTCCACTGCAGACTAACCTCTCTCAGGCGTCTTTACTGCAGGAACTCTGTCAACAGGTTTGCTCTCTGTCGACTCCGGTCTAGACCAGACTAACTGCTGCCTGGCTCCACCTTCCCTATTTATCTATCCCTAACGGGCTCCCTCTGGTGGTCTGAGGTGGAAGGTGGAGATTTGTGAATGGTTATGGGGGCCTCTTGTGGAGGAATCCATCAATACACCCTTCTAGGATCTGTGATACCAAGCGCAGCTGGGCGTCACATTCCCCCCTAGTTAAACTCAGCACTCCCGGACTGAAGTACATTTTATATAACAATATGAAACATAAGCAATACAAGAACAATCTTCCCTTTATGGGAGGCACGAATCTTAAACGTTACATAACAATAACAAATGCAAAGCGTCCTCAGAATCCAAGTCTCTTGTGGTGAGGTTCCCATACAGGATGTCCATCTCACAGGGCAGAGTACTTGGTGGTTTTGAGGGACCTGTCCTAAACCCTCAACGTAAGCCCTGGGGTGGCTGCAGGGCATGAAGATCCCGAGTTGGACCTCCAAGAGAGCCACTCCAGACAGGTTTTCCTTCTGAGGTCACCTAAAAGGGCACTCTAGGGAGTGCAATTATATGCAAAAAAAACAACAGTTTTTGGGCTGCACACAGTCCTCAGCCACGCAGTTCTTAGGTAATTAAGGAAGGAAGTCATTAGGTAGAACACAAAGTAATATGCATATGCATGAAAATACACATTGATTCAGTACATTTCAATTTTAATACACAATACCCCAGGTGTAACTATCTACACTCTCAGAAATTTGACTACTTTACTCAGTGTACCTAGCAGGGGTTTTACCTCTCGTGCTACGTATTGATCTGCGTATTACCATGGTTGGTGGGGTGTCAGTGTCTGTATTCTCAGTTACTCTACCAGTTCTACATGTAACCATGTTGTAAAACTGCCTTAACCTCTCTCTTGGACTGGCAAGTCTACCATTGGCTGGGCCCTCTTGCTCCGCTCCTACCGGGGATCCTTCATCCGGGGATACTTCTTGAGCTGGCTCTTCTGCAGCACTTACAGGTTCAACTTGCTGTGGAGGGTTTTCTGGCTGTTCATAGAATTGGAGTACTGGAATAATTACTGCACCTCCTACTTGAGGCCAATCTGCTGGGAAGTCTCCTAGGTCAGTGTGTATCACTGCTTCTTCAGGTTCTTCCTGGATTGTGAGAGGCACTTTTTCTTGGGGTTTCAGTAAGTCTGGACACAACTTTAGGTGGTCCCTGGACACTGTCGTAGATGTTTTTCCTCCATCTCGACTGATTATGCAGGTCTTCTTATTGTCAAATCTTGACGGTAACACAGTGTAGGGTTCTTTTTCCCACTGATCGTCAAGTTTGTGGTTGCGTCTTTTTCTTTTCAATACTGTTTCACCAGGTGTGAAAGGTTCTGCGGGTGCGTTTTTGTTGTATTGAACTTCCTGCTTTTCTCTCACCCGAGTAAGACTGTCCTTGACACAAGCTTGTACTCTTCTGTGCTGCTCTTGTCTGGTTTTGTCCCAGTCTTCAGTGGTCATATCAGCTTCAGGTTCAACAACACCAAGCTCCAAATCCATTGGCAGCTTTCCTGGCCTTGCCCGCATGAGATATGCCGGAGTGCAATTGGTGGAACTGACTGGTATATGATTGTACAGATCCACTAGGTCAGGTAGTAGGTCTGGCCACTGGTTTCTCTCCTCAAGTGGTATGGTCTTTAGCAGGTCTATGATGATGTTGTTCATCTTTTCGCAGAGACCGTTGGTTTGTGGATGATATGGTGTAGTTCTTATCTTCTTACACCCGTACAGATGGCAGAGCTCCTTGAACAACTCAGCCTCAAAGGCCGGGCCTTGGTCCGTCAGCACCTGCTCAGGGTAACCATGGGGTCTACAGAAATACGCTTGGAACGTCTTTGCTGCTGTCTCTGCCGTCAGGTCTTTGACGGTGGCGACCACCAGGAAACGTGAGTAGTGATCCACCATGGTCAGGGCATAGGAGTACCCTGACCTGCTGGGTGACAATTTGACATGGTCCAAGGCCACGATTTCCAAGGGCCAAGTCGTCTTGATGGGTTGCAGAGGTGCCTTCTGGCAGCTGTAGTCCTTTCTTCTGAGACTACAGGGTCCACAGTCTCGGCACCACCGTTAGATGGAACTGCGCATTCCTACCCAGTAGAATCAACATTTCAGCAGGGTCTCTAGCTTTTTCCAGCCAAAGTGCCCCGCCTAATCGTGGTAAGCTTCTAATATCATCTGGATGTCTGTCTTCGGGACCACTATCTGCCATACCATCTCATGAGTTTTTGGATTGCCGTACCTCCGGCACAGCTTCTCACGTAAGTAAAAAGGGCGGCTTCTCTCGTTCCACAGCTGTTTTGCTTGGAGAGACGCATCCTTCTCCAGGGAGGCACCTTCTTGGGTTATCAGCTCCTTGATGTGGCTGACAACCGGGTCACTGTCCTGGGTCTCTTTCCAGCTGTGGTGAGGCAGGGGGTTTAACGTCTTTCCATGCGGCCTCCTGGAGGCTCTCTGCTCATGGATCATCCCATTCTGATGAAAGGCAGGTAGCTCAATCTCTTCCAAGTCATCCACTTCTTCTTCCGTGTCTGACTGGTGAGGCATCCTAGACAGGGCATCGGCGTTGGCGTTCTTGCGGCCCGCCTGGTATTTGATTGTAAATTAGATGTTTGACAGCCGAGCCATCCATCGTTGTTCCAGTGCCCCCAACTTAGCTGTTTCAAGATGGGTCAAGGGGTTGTTATCAGTAAAGGCAGTGAACTTGCTGGAGGCCAGATATTGCTTAAACCTTTCAGTGATGGCCCAGACCAAGGCCAGGAACTCCAACTTGAAGCTGCTATAGTTCTCTGGGTTCCTCTCAGTCGGGCGGAGCTTCCTGCTTGGGTATGCGATCACTTTCTCTTGGCCATTCTGCTTCTGACTCAAGACAGCGCCCAGACCTTCGTTGCTGGCATCTGTCCATTGAGTCATTGAGTCATCTGTCCAATCAGTCCATTGAGGTACGTGGCCAGGAGACCCGAAGATCCCACCCTGGCTTTCTCGGAACATATCCATGGATCCAGGTGACCGGATGGTCCCAATCTGGATATCTCCGAGTGTATCCATGGGTTCCAGGTGACCGAATGGTCCCAACCTGCCTAACCCAAACATATCCATGGAACCAGGTGACCGGAGAGTCACAATCCTGGCTTTCCCCAAAAGTCTCCATGGGACCAGGTGACCGGATAGTCCCAGCCTGGTGTCTCAGAACATATCCATGGGACTAGGTGACCAGAGGGTTACAATCCTTTTTTCCCAAACATCTTCATAGGGTTAGTGATGGTCAATGGAGCAGATCTGTATTCTTCCAGCCAGGACAGTGTTCCCTTAAGCTGGCATCCTGTAGCATCCAAATCTGTGTCCCTCGGGATGGAGCCATGCTACGAAGCTGTTGTGTTGAAGATTCTCTCTGATTCTCTTAGCAGCATGATAGAAATCCCTATTTATATGTACATCTGTGGCTCAGGTCATCATTCACAGGCCAGGGGGGAAGATGCAGGGCTCATGTTTCATTGTTTGAGCATTTAATCAATTTGCATAACTTATACTCTTCTGCTCTGCGAGTCACCAAGCCACAGGGTCCACACAATGGTTAATCAACATATGTAGCAAACATTCACTGTTCACAGACCAAGAGAAGTCAACAGTCCGTGTTTCTTGTTTCATCTGAAGAAGGAAAAACACATAAATTCAAAAGTCAACATAAACATAATAGTGTATTTCTCCTGGCCTAATGAATTTAGACGCCTGGCTAATTAAGATTAGAAGCTGTGTCCTCACACTGTATATAAGCCCTTAGATCTGACCTGCAAGAGAAGAAAAAGAGCTTTTATTATACTCACCTGCGGGGCAGTCCGGTCCGATGGGTGTCATTCATCCTGGTCCTCCTTCTTGCTTCAATTGGATGACACGTCCCAATATCATCCAGACAGTCTCCCCAGCAACATGCTCCTGCGCAGGTGTACTTCTCTGCCCTGACGAGGGCAGAGTAAAGTACTGCAGTGTGCAGGACCGGCAAAGGTCAAAGAGCCCCGGCGTCTAGTCAGGGTAGAGAAGTTATAACAAAGTATCAAAAGAACTTCGGCACTCCAATGAGGATGCAAAAAGAATTTTTTTATTTAATGTTGAACAGTAACCCCACAGGAAATAAGCAGGCCAACGTTTCGACCTAACATGGTCTTTCTCACGGCCTTTACTAAGCATAAATAGAAAATACATGCAATTATTATCAGTATATCCAAGAGATATTTGATAAATATATACAAACTTTAAACACTATGGAATCACTCCCAGAATGTGAAACACATTTACAAAATGTTTTGGGGTATAGAGGTAACATATAATCTGTAGAGGCTTTTATTAATGGTGCTAAAATAACCATGGGGTATCTCTTATCCTCTCTAGTATCGCAATATGTCTTTATAGTATAATAGTTAGAGGAGTGACAAGAGGACCTGATCATAATGCACATGCGAAAAAAAATAAAAACAGTAGGCACATACCTAAAGAAATCCAGAATAAATGGAAAAAACATAGCTATCAGCATACCTGTTAGAAAGGGGGTGTGCGCAGGATCTATGTCGCGGTGGGAAGCCGTATGGTATGGAGGAGAGAGGGAAACATCATTCTTATATCCAATGCGATGGTCAGTGCGGCGTGCACGCTACTTCCGCTTACCGATATCCGGTCATGCGCAGTGTAGATGTAAGTACTTCCGGTGCGCGTGCTGGAATGCAAGTGAAGACAGTGAAGCGCAAGAACTTCCGGGCATGCGCAGTATATGCACTATATTAAAGGTATGTCAGTGGACATATAGCAAAAATGATGATTTTTTTCTATATATGCTAAGTTATAACAGCCATAACTTTTTTTATTTTCATGTGAGCTTCACTAGATGAGATCTTGTTTTTTTGCAAGAGGAGATGTAGTTTTTTTTAAGTACGATTTTGCCAAACACAGATGCAAGTGCTATATTTGTGTTTAACTTTTTTTATGGGTTAAGTGGAAAAAAAAAACAATTACATCATTTATTTATGCCATTTACTGATCAGCATAAATAACCTGCTTACTACATTATATGGATTGTTACGATACAGCGATGCTAAATATGTCCATGTTATTTACTGGTTTGTGACATTTATTTTTAAAAAAGTGTATGAAAAATTAGATTATTGTAATTGTTTTATTATTATTTTTTTTAGCAATTTTATATGAAAAAAATTCCTGACTTTAATTTTACTCCTAATATACAGTGTTACGGATCCGGGTGGTGGAACCTCTGTGCCATTGTACAAGGATGGACCAGAGGGGCGTAACTAAGTGCCTACCCGGACCGACCCTGGCCACACGGCGGCTTAGTCGACTCCGTGAACTAAGGAGGGACCGGAAGGTGAAACAGGTGCCACCCTGGGACCGACCTTGTGTGAGAGCAGGCGACTCCCACGGGACTGATGGCCGAAGCCGACAGGCACAGCAGATGAGCACGGCTGGTAGACAGGTAAGTGAAGCGGGTAGACAAGCAGGCGGGCACGGCTGACAGACAGGCTGGTTGGCACGGCTGATAGACAGGCAGGCGGGCACGGCTGATGGACAGGCAGGCGGGCACTGCAGATAGACAGGCGGGCGGGCACCGCTGATAGGCAGGCGGGCACGGCTGATAGACAAGCTTGCGGGCTCTGGAACCTGAGGACTGAGGAGAGTGTTAGCACACAAACAACAATCTTGCACAGGCACCTCCATTTTGGAGGAGGTGCATTATATAAGGGCAGTCCTCCAGCCATTGGCCGGGGACTCTTTAGGACGGCGCGCGTGGCCCCTTTAAGAGGGAGGGAGCGCACGCGCGCGTGCCATAAGTACAGTGCCCGGGGAACTGTGCGCAGTGCGCGCACCTCGGTCAGACGCAGAAGGGGAGCCAGAGGACGCCGGACCGGGACCGTGGCGGTGAGGGGATCGGCGTCTCTGCCCGGCAGGAGGCAGTGACGCCGATGCTACAGTACCCCCCTTTACGCCCCATCTTCTTTAGGCCCGCAAGAAATTTTTCTAGAAGACGAGGAGCATGAATGTTCTCCCTGGGCTCCCAAGACCTCTCCTCAGGACCAAACCCCTTCCAGTCCACAAGAAAGAAAGTCTTTCCTCTTACCCTCTTGATAGCCAAAATATTCTCTACCTCAAAGACGTCCTCAGCGGAGACTGCAGCTGGACTGGTTCGTCAGAGAAACGATTAAGGACAACAGGCTTGAGGAGAGACACATGAAAGGAATTGCGAATCCGTAAGGTGGCAGAGAGTTTCAGCTTGTATGCCACTGGACTTATTTGTTTCAAAATCTCGAAAGGACCAATGAACCGCGGGCCCAACTTGTATGATGGTATCTTGAGAAGGACATACGTGGAGGAAAGCCAGACCTTGTCTCCCGGATGAAATAGAGGCGGATCCAGACGTCTCTTATCAGCATGCTTCTTCATCCGCTCGGAGGACTGAAGAAGCGCAGAACTATTGTCTTCCCAAATCACCGAAAAGTCAGTGACGAGAGACTCCGCGGCAGGATTGTCCACAGAAGAGACGGGAAACGGAATTCGGGGGTGTTGACCGTAAACCACGAAAAACGGAGACTTAGCAGAGGACTCACTCACATGATTTTTATAAGAAAACTAGGCCCAAGGCAGAAGTTCTACCCAATCTCTATGGTGAGTGTTGACAAAGTGCCGAAGAAAACTGGTAAGGATCTGATTAATACCTTCCACCTGACCATTGGACTGAGGATGATAGGCCGAAGAAAAGTCCAAAGTGACATCCAGCAGCTTGCACGTGGCTCTCCAGAAGCGAGAAGTGAACTGAACTCCTCTGTCCGAGACAATGTGGAGGGTTAAGCCGTGGAGACGAAAGATGTGACGGATGAAGTCCTAAGCCAGCACTGGTATGGACCGAAGACCAGGCAAAGGAATGAAGTGAGCCATCTTGGAGAAGCGGTCAGCGACCACCCATATGACGGTAGAACCGGCAGATACCGAACGATAGTCCATAGCAATGTGTTGCCAAGGAGCAGAAGGCAATGGAAGAGGAAGAAGATGACCAGCTGGAAGGTGTCTAGGTATCATGTTACGAGCACAGGAGGAACAAGCCACAACAAAATCCGCAACATCCTTGTGCAGGGTGGGCCACCAATAATGTTGGGCAATGAGCAGAAGCGTCTTCCTCTGGCCGGCATGACCAGCCAGTTTGGACGAATGACCCCAGAGTAAGACCCTCTTCCGATCCTGAGCCGCTACAAAGGTCTTACCAGGAGGTAGATGAGACAGGTCAAACGGAGCAACAGTCATTATTCTGGAGTGGTCAATGATGTATAGAGGCTCTTCCTCTTGGTCGGTAGACAGGAAAGAGCGGGATAGAGCGTCAGCTTTAATATTCTTGTCTGCCGGGCGGTAATGGAGAGTGAAACTGAAACGAGTGAAGAACAAAGACCATCTGGCCTGATGCGGATTTAGTCTTTGGGCTGTCTGCAAGTAAGAGAGGTTTGTATGGTCAGCGTAGATGACCACCGAGTGCAGAGCCCCCTCAAGCAAGTAGCGCCACTCCTCCAGAGCTAATCTGATGGCCAGCAGTTCTCGATCCCCTATGGAGTAATTGCGCTCGGACGGAGAAAAGAGTTTGGAGAAGAAGCCGCAGGTCACCATTTGCCCGGACGAGGATTTCTGGGTGAGTACTGCTCCGGCCCAGGAGGAAGAGGCATCATCCTCCAGAAAGAACTGTTTATTGCAATCTGGACGATGTAGCACTGGAGCGGAGGAATAGGCTTATTTAAGAGAGACAAAGGCACTTTCCGCCTCGGAAGTCCATTCCCTGGGATTTGCTCCTTTACGGGTGAGAGCAGAGATGGGAGCAGTCCGGGAGGATAAATGAGGAATGAAGAGGCGGTAATAGTTAGCAAATCCCAGAAACCGCTGAATAGCCTTCAACCCCTCAGGTTGGGGCCACTTTAAGACGGCAGACACCTTCTCGGGATCCATCCGCAGTCCGGTCTTGTAACGGGTCTGGGAGGCGGAACCTCTGAGCTACTATTCAAGGGGGCGGTCCTTGTAAGGGAGCGGGTGGCGACCAGGCAGGCAGTCACAGCAGGTGACCGGGACAGTCTCTAGAAGAACGGGCAGGAGGTCACGGCAAGTGACCGGGGCAGTCTCTGGATGAACGGGCAGATGGTCACGGCAAGTGACCGGGGCAGTCTCTGGGTGAACGGGCAGATGGTCACGGCAAGTGACCGGGGCAGTCTCTGGGTGAACGGGCAGATGGTCACGGCAAGTGACCGGGGCAGTCTCTGGGTAAAGGGTTGGTACGACCTGTGGCGGCTGATGGTAGACGTGAGCTCCCAGGTGAGCAGGCGAGAGTCTCTGGATAAACGGGTGGTCACAGCATGTGACGGCGGAGCCTCCAGGAAGACCAACAGACAGGCGGCAGATGAGCGCTCCCAGGTGAGCGGGCAGAAGTCTCTGGACAGGCGGGTGGTCACAGCACGTGACGGCAGAGCCTCCAGGTAGGCTAGCAGACAGGCAGCAGATGAGCGCTCCCAGGTGAGCGGGCAGGAGTCACTGGACAGGCAGGTGGTCACAGCACGTGACGGCAGAGCCTCCAGGTAGGCTAGCAGGCAGGTAGCAGATGTGCGCTCCCAGGTGAGCGGGCAAGCTGGTCCATAGACAGACTGACAAGAGTTGGAAGGCAGACCGTCGGACCTCAGGCAAGCAGGCAGGTAGTTGATGTGCGCTCCCAGGTGAGCGGGCAAGCTGGTCCTTAGACAGACTGACAGGAGTAGTAAGGCAGACCGTCGGACCTCAGGCTAGCAGGCAGGTAGCAGAATATCAGGCAGGAATAAGACAGCAAGCTGGCAGGAATCTGGCAGGTATCTGGCAGGTAACTGGCAACGGGACCTGAGGGCTGAAGCAGAGTAGTGAACAGTGCAACAACATTGCTCGGGCACCTCCATTTTGGAGGAGGTGCCTTATATATGGTGAAGTCCTCCGGCCATTGGCCGGGGACTCCTTAGGACAGCGCGCGCGGCCCCTTTAAGAGGGAGGGAGAGCGCGCGCGCCCTAAGCACAGTGGCCAGGAAGGAGCGCGCGCTGCCAGCAGAGCGGGAGGAGGACGCCGGGCACGGAGCAGAGAGGTGAGGGGAACAGCGTCCCTGCCTAGCAGAGGGCAGGGACGCCGGTGCTACAGTACCCCCCCTTTAGGCCCCCCCTTTTTTAGGCCAGACAGAAATTTAGCAAGGATGAGCGGGGCATGGATGTTCTCCCGGGGCTCCCACGTTCTCTCCTCAGGACCAAACCCCTTCCAATCTACTAGAAAAAAGGTCTTTCCTCTTACCCTTTTGGTGGCAAGAATGTTCTCTACCTCAAACTCGTCCTCAGCAGAAACCGGAGCAGGAGGCGTACCTGTAGACTTGGAAAAAGAGTTAAGTACCACAGGTTTGAGGAGAGATACATGGAAGGAGTTAGGGATCCTTAAGTTGGCCGGGAGTTTCAATTTATAGGCCACCGGGTTGATCTGACTGATGACCTCCAGAGGACCGATGAACCGAGGCCCTAACTTGTAAGAAGGTATCTTGAGTCGGACATATTTAGATGAGAGCCAGACTTTATCTCCAGGACGAAATTGTGGAGGATCCAGGCGTTTTTTGTCAGCGTGTCTTTTCATCCGTTCGGACGACTGAAGGAGTGCGGATCGGGTACTCTCCCAAATGGAGGAAAATTTGCTAACGAGAGATTCCGCAGCCGGGTTGTCCACAGAGGTGGAGACAGGAAAAGGAATCCGAGGATGCTGACCGAAGACTACAAAAAACGGGGATTTGGAGGAGGATTCGCTCTCGTGATTGTTATAAGAGAACTCGGCCCATGGTAGGAGATCCACCCAGTCTGAATGATGGGCATTAACGAAGTGCCGGAGGTAACTGGTCAGGTTCTGATTGATCCGCTCCACTTGACCATTGGACTGTGGGTGGTAAGCGGAAGAGAAGTCCAGGGTGACGTCTAGCAGTTTACAAGTGGCTCTCCAGAAGCGTGAGGTGAACTGTACCCCACGATCCGACACGATGTGGAGGGGCAGGCCATGAAGACGAAAGATGTTGCGAATAAAGTCTTTAGCTAGCTCGGGTTCAGACGGGAGGCCTGACAGGGGAACGAAATGAGCCATCTTGGAGAAGCGGTCAGCGACCACCCAAATGACCGTACAACCGGCAGAGACTGGGAGGTCAGTTATAAAGTCCATTGCTATATGCTGCCAGGGGGCAGCAGGTACAGAAAGCGGAAGGAGGCGACCGGCTGGCAGATGTCTCGGAACCTTGTTGCGGGCGCAGGACACACAGGCAGAAACAAAGTCTATTACGTCCTTGTGCAGGGTAGGCCACCAGTAGTGCCGGGTAATAAGCTGGAGGGTCTTTTTCTGACCGGCGTGGCCAGCCAGTTTAGACGAGTGACCCCAGTGAAGGATCTTCTCCCGATCAGGTACTGATACGAACGTCTTTCCGGGAGGGAGACGATTTAGACTCACGGGAGCCACCTGCATTACTCTGGCGGGATCGATGATGTGTTTCGGATCTTCCTCGAGATCAGACACCAGAAAGGATCGAGACAAGGCGTCCGCCTTGAAGTTTTTGCCAGCCGGGCGAAAATGAAGAACAAAATCAAAGCGAGCAAAAAACAAGGACCACCGGGCTTGGCGCGGGTTAAGTCTCTGGGCATGCTGGAGGTAAGCCAAGTTCTTGTGGTCAGTGTAAATTATTACCGGGTGAAGAGCCCCCTCGAGCAGGTAACGCCACTCCTCCAATGCCAGTTTGATGGCCAATAACTCTCGGTCTCCTATGGAATAATTGCGCTCTGAGGAGGAGAAGAGTTTAGAGAAGAAGCCGCAAGTTACCATCCTCCCGGAAGATGATTTTTGAGCAAGTACCGCTCCGGCTCCAGAGGAGGAGGCATCAACTTCCAGGAAGAACTGCTTGTTGCCGTCCGGGCGATGCAGCACCGGGGCGGAAGAGAAGGCCTGTTTTAAGGAAAGAAAGGCCTCCTCTGCTTCGGGCGGCCACTCTTTGGGATTAGTACCCTTACGGGTGAGCGCGGAAATTGGGGCAGTCCGGGAAGAGAAGTGCGGTATGAAGAGGCGGTAGTAGTTGCCGAAGCCCAGGAACCGCTGAATGGCCTTCAACCCCTCCGGTCGAGGCCATTTCTCGATGGCAGACAGTTTCTCTGGATCCATTCGTAGGCCGGTCTGAGAAATAATGTAGCCCAAAAACGGAAGCGAGGTCTGCTCAAAGAGGCACTTCTCATATTTAGCGAAGAGGTGATTCTGCCTGAGCCTGAGCAGGACCTGACGAACGTCCCTCCGGTGAGTCTGGAGATCCGGAGAGAAGACCAAGATGTCGTCCAGGTACACCACTACGCAGGAGTAGAGAAGGTCCCGGAAGATGTCATTGACCAACTCTTGAAAGACTGCAGGAGCGTTACAGAGACCAAAGGGCATTACCAGATATTCATAGTGGCCGTCCCGGGTGTTGAATGCCGTCTTCCATTCATCCCCCTGACGGATACGAACCAGGTTGTACGCCCCACGGAGGTCCAGTTTGGTGAAGATTCTAGCCCCCCTCAGACGATCAAATAACTCCGGAATGAGCGGAAGGGGGTACTTATTCTTCACCGTGATCTGGTTAAGGCCTCTATAGTCTATACAGGGACGGAGAGAGCCGTCCTTCTTTTTGACGAAAAAGAAGCCTGCTCCCGCCGGGGAGGTAGATTTCCGGATGAATCCCCTGGCCAGATTCTCCTCAATATATTCGGACATCGACCGGGTCTCAGCAGCGGATAATGGATAAATACGCCCACGGGGAGGAGTAGTACCAGGTAACAGGTCGATAGGGCAGTCGTATGGTCTATGAGGGGGTAGTGTCTCTGCCTCCTTTTTATTAAAGACATCAGCATAAGACCAATAAGGAATCGGAAGTCCAGGTAGATTAGCTGGGGTAGGAGAAGGACGGACGGGATGGACGGGAACCAGACAGGTCTTATGGCAGTCCTGTCCCCAGCGAAGGACTTCTCCGGTCTGCCAGTCAAGCACGGGTGCATGTCTCTGGAGCCAAGGTAGACCTAGCAAGAGGGCGTGAGAGAGTCCAGGCAGAACATGAAAGGAGATACTCTCAGAATGCAGCATTCCCACCTGCAGAGTAATGGATTCGGTGATGAGTTGGATGGGGCGTGGTAAGAGACCCCCATCCACGGCAGCAACAGACAAGGGTACAGCCCGAGGTTTGGTGGGGATGCGGTATTTCTCTACCAGGGACTGTGAAATAAGATTCCCGGCTGCTCCAGAGTCAAGTTGGGCTAGTTCGAAATAACGGTTCTCCCCGCAGACGATTGAGACTGACAGCAGCAGAGATGGAGAGGATTTATTCTTGTCTAGGTCGACCTCTCTGAGCGAACCTAGACACAGGCGTTTCCCGACCTCTCCGGGCAGGCACGGATCCGGTGCTCCTTACTGCCACAGTAGAAGCAGCTCCCCTCGGCACGGCGTAAGTCCTGACGGGTTTTGACCTCTGGTCGACCTGCATAGGCTCAGGAGAGTGTACCTGGGGAGAGACGGATTTCTGAAAAGTAGGAGCTAGACGTGGAAACCTCCTCTCACGGGTGACCTCTTTGGCACGCTCCTGGAACCGTAGGTCAATCTGGGTGGCAAGAGTTATTAGGTCATCGAGAGTGGTAGGAATGTCCCGACCGGCAAGTTCATCTTTAATACGGCCGGACAGACCCTCCCAGAAGACGGATACCAGAGCGTCGTTATCCCAGGCCAGCTCCGAGGCAAGGGTACGGAACCGTATGGCATATTGGCCCACGGTGAGACTTCCCTGACGGAGGCGTAGCAGTGATGATGCGGATGAGGTCTTCCGTCCGGGTTCGTCGAAGACTTTCCGGAAAGCCATGAGAAAGGCAGGCAAGTCGGACACCAGGGGGTCTCCTCTCTCCCATAGAGGATTTAGCCAGGCCAGGGCCTCCCCGGTGAGATGGGACATGATGAAGGCAATTTTGGCCCGGTCGGAGTTAAACTGGTGGGACAGGAGTTCAAAGTGCAGGGTGCACTGATTTATGAAGCCCCGAGCCTGGGCGGAGTCGCCTCCGAAGCGAGGAGGTGCAGAAAGCCGGGGTCCGGGGTAGGATACCATGGTATTAGTGGACAGCGGAGCTGCCGGATTGCGAGTCATGGCACTGGCGGAGGTTGCTGGCGGAGCAGTCAGAGTGTCCAGGCGAGAATTGACATTCCGCAGGTGACCCAGGATGGACTCCTGTTGGGACCTCTGACGGGACAGTTCATGACACAGGTCCGAGAGCGAGGGAGCTTGGGTGCCACCGGGTTCCATGGCCCGAGCAAACTGTAACAGGTCTGGGAGGCGGAACCTCTGAGCTACTATACAAGGGGGCGGTCCTTGTAAGGGAGCGGGTGGCGACCAGGCAGGCAGTCACAGCAGGTGACCGGGACAGTCTCTAGAAGAACGGGCAGGAGGTCACGGCAAGTGACCGGGGCAGTCTCTGGATGAACGGGCAGATGGTCACGGCAAGTGACCGGGGCAGTCTCTGGGTGAACGGGCAGATGGTCACGGCAAGTGACCGGGGAAGTCTCTGGGTGAACGGGCAGATGGTCACGGCAAGTGACCGGGGCAGTCTCTGGGTAAAGGGTTGGTACGACCTGTGGCGGCTGATGGTAGACGTGAGCCCCCAGGTGAGCAGGCGAGAGTCTCTGGATAAACGGGTGGTCACAGCATGTGACGGCGGAGCCTCCAGGAAGACCAACAGACAGGCGGCAGATGAGCGCTCCCAGGTGAGCGGGCAGAAGTCTCTGGACAGGCGGGTGGTCACAGCACGTGACGGCAGAGCCTCCAGGTAGGCTAGCAGACAGGCAGCAGATGAGCGCTCCCAGGTGAGCGGGCAGGAGTCACTGGACAGGCAGGTGGTCACAGCACGTGACGGCAGAGCCTCCAGGTAGGCTAGCAGGCAGGTAGCAGATGTGCGCTCCCAGGTGAGCGGGCAAGCTGGTCCATAGACAGACTGACAAGAGTTGGAAGGCAGACCGTCGGACCTCAGGCAAGCAGGCAGGTAGTTGATGTGCGCTCCCAGGTGAGCGGGCAAGCTGGTCCTTAGACAGACTGACAGGAGTAGTAAGGCAGACCGTCGGACCTCAGGCTAGCAGGCAGGTAGCAGAATATCAGGCAGGAATAAGACAGCAAGCTGGCAGGAATCTGGCAGGTATCTGGCAGGTAACTGGCAACGGGACCTGAGGGCTGAAGCAGAGTAGTGAACAGTGCAACAACATTGCTCGGGCACCTCCATTTTGGAGGAGGTGCCTTATATATGGTGAAGTCCTCCGGCCATTGGCCGGGGACTCCTTAGGACAGCGCGCGCGGCCCCTTTAAGAGGGAGGGAGAGCGCGCGCGCCCTAAGCACAGTGGCCGGGAAGGAGCGCGCGCTGCCAGCAGAGCGGGAGGAGGACGCCGGGCACGGAGCAGAGAGGTGAGGGGAACAGCGTCCCTGCCTAGCAGAGGGCAGGGACGCCAGCGCTACAGGTCTCATAGATGATATACCCCAAAAATGGTAGAGAGGTCTGCTCAAAGAGGCATTTCTCGTACTTTGCATACTGGCGATTCTTCCGAAGCCTCAGCAGTATCTGATGAACATCCCTCTGGTGAGAGGGCAGATCAGTGGAGAACACCAAGATATCGTCCAGGTACACCACCACGCAGGAATACAGGAGATCTCGGAAGATGTTGTGACGTTCAGCTGTGCTTCGTATCACAGATCCTAGAAGGGTGTATTGATGGATTCCTCCACAAGAGGCCCCCATAACCATTCACACATCTCCACCTCAGACCACCAGAGGGAGCCCATTTGGGATAGATAAATAGGGAAGATGGAGCCAGGCATCAGTTAGTCTAGTCTAGACCGGAGTCGACAGAGAGCAAACCTGTTGAGAGAGTTCCTGCAGTAAAGACGCCTGAGAGAGGTTAGTCTGCAGTGGAGCACAGTCCAGACTCAGTTGTAGCTCAGAGCAGTGAGCTTTAGGTGTGCCGGCGCCATAAGATCGGTGAAGCGCGCAAGCTGCCGTTAGTGTGAGTGGCCTAGTGAGGGCCCGAGTAGACCGAAGGCGTGTGGAGAGTTAGTACATAGGGGGCAGAGGAGCTTAACCGGCTCACCCCAAAGCAGTTACCGAGTTACCGGACACCGGGTCCGAAGTTTACCGGGATCTCCACGACCCAGTAAGATATAACCGGAATCCCTGGAGAACTATAAGTCCCAGGATCGCTAAAGTGCTGATACGTAACAGAGCCAGGAGACACATAGGCCTGCAGCTGAGGAGCGTGTACTCCAAGAAAAGGCCCTACCACAAGGTCAGCCAGCGCAGGACAGAGACAAAGTTAGGCCTAGCTCCAGGCAGGTCAGAAACTTACTACGCAGAGGCAAGAAACAGGAGGCCCAAAACCCGCTCATTGGGGAGGATCCTGACATGCACCCTTCACCCTACAGTGCTCCGGGACGTGCCTGAATTTCCATCAGTAAAAGGTACTGAAGTGACTATCGTGTCTGTCCCTGTTCTTGCTCTGATCTGGCTGGGTCTTGCCTTTCCTGCATTTCCCCTTCATACACTGCCCTGAGGCCTAGCTCCACCTGTGGGGAGCTGCCTTATCACCGGCCTCAATGGACTGCGCAGCGCTGGTGATCCTCACCAGAAGCCACAGGTGGCGTCACGAACTTTTAAATTAATAAACAGCTATCTACCCTTTTAAGGAGAGACCCCGGGGTATGGGCCCTGGAGCCGACCACCGCGACATCCCCAAAGGCAAAGGCCCGGGTACCGAGTAATCCCCATCCCCCTGGGCGAGTCATCTCCAACTGGCGTCACGAACAGGATTGCGTTCTCGCTGCAACGACGAAGTGTTGTGCCCGTTGCCACCGGGTACTGTACGCCTTTATTCTGAACCGTGTACGTAAAGTTGTGGTAAAGATAGCCCCCATTGTTGGGCCGTTGAGCGAGAAGAAGGGTGTAACCGCGGGAAAATAAGGGGCGTACCTGCAAAAGAGCGCGAAGTCCCGGACAAGCCCCACACCTCGACGTCAAAGCGAGAAGCGCCAGGTCCTGTAAGGAGCGTTGCTGAACGCGCTGACGTAGGACGCAAGCGACGCAAGGTCCTGAAGACGACCGTCACCTGCGGAGCTGCGGCCTACCGGAAGAAAAACCAGAAGGTAGGCCACGGTTAACTAGGGGGGCGCCAAGATGTCTGACGAGCAACAGCAGAACGCCGACATGCCGGCTAACGTCCCTGACATTCAACCTGCGCCCGATGATGAGCAGGCCGAAGCCACCGCTCCACCAGCAGCGCCTGTAACACCTGTAATTCCTATGACTTTACCGTACATTCCTGGAGCAAAGTGGCTCCCCCAGTACAACGGCAAACCAGATACCCTGTCTGGATTCAAGCGGAAGATATGTGGTATCTTGGACATGTACTCCATGACAGGTAAACAAAGAGCCGCCGTTGTATTAGGACAACTGACAGGTGCTGCGGAACGGGAAGTGGAAACATGGTCGGCCGCAGACCAGAAGTCAGTGTCCGCAATATTCCAAAAACTACAGACTGTCTTTGAGGACCTTACTGAGGCGGACCTCCGGATGAGGTTCTACAGCTGTTCCCAACAACCGGAGGACAATGTTCGGGACTACGCCTGGCGTCTACAGGGGGCCCTGCGGGCTCTGAACCAGGTTAGTCCAACCAGCATTTTGAGAACAAAATGCTGAAGGAACAGTTTGTCCGGGGGCTAAGGTCTCCAGAGGAAAGCAGGACTGTGCGTTGGTGGTCCCTGGATCATCCAGATGCCACCTTTGACAATCTCAAGGACATGGCTATAAAAGGACTGCAGCCCCTGGAAACAAATGCCATCCAACGTTACCAGGGTGGGGCTACTCCAGAGCCTGCAACACCCACCTTCTCCTCAGTGGCTGCTGAAGCCAAGGTCCCAGCAACGTCCCCTAAAGAACTGGACAGTCTGCGCTCTGAGGTGCGTCAGTTGAGAAAAACCCTGACCACTGTGCTGAGTGCTCTGCAGCTGCGGACAGAGCCTGAGGAAGGAGGGAAAATCCTGTTAGCCGATAGCCCTGAGGATGTCCCCTGGATGCGGAGGAGGAGGAGGCCAACACCACCCTCGCCGAGGACCAGTGACCAACGCCATCCACAGAAGGACTCTGCCTGCTACCACTGCCGCAAGACCGGACACATCGCCCAGAATTGTCCTTTAAACGAGAAAACCCTGGGTCCGAGGGCCGACACCCAGAAGTAAACTCACCAGGCCCATCAGACTGGTACAACAGGTTCGTCGGAGGAAGACCTTTCCTGTCCATTGTGTTGGATGGGATCCCGACGCATGCCTTGCTGGACACAGGATCTCAGGTAACCATCATGCCTGACATCCTCTACAAGAGGTTCTGGTCCATGGACGACCTACGTCCGCCAGCTCCAAATCTGTCTGTATATGCCTAAAATGGACTCCCCCTGACCCTACTCGGAGTTAAGAATGTGACTGTGTAGGTGGGGAGAGTGGAGCTGAAGGAGCAGGGACTAATTGTGGTAGAGACTAATCCTGATGACACCAACCCGTATATGGTACTAGGCACTAATATTGTTGGTAATTGTTTGGGAGAAGTTGTGTTCTTGCTCCAACAGATCGCTGACACTGCCAGGCCGAGGCAGAGGAGGGCACTGCAGAGGGAGATCCGAGTCCTGATGTATCAACAGCAAGTAAGGTTAACAGACGGCGAAATCGGTAACGTGAGGGTAACAGACCCCATACCCATTGTCATCCCCCCAATGAGTGAAATGCTCATCTGGTGTAGAGCTGCCATAGGTCTTAGAGGACAGAGCTATCAGGCGATAGTAGAACCCCTTTGCTCCGAGCACAGACCCACACTCTTAACCGCCAGGGGAGTGGCAGATGTACGTAATGGGAGGGTGCCCGTCCGTCTTCTCAACGTAGGGGAAGATGAGGTCAGACTGCCACGTTATGCCACTGTTGCCAAATTACATGCTGTCAATAACAACTGTATTCATGAGGCGGAGTCCTTAACTTCACCAGAAGAAGTGGAGGATAATGACCCTGCGACCCAGGTGGAGGATTGGTGTCAACAGCTCCATGTTGGGACAGACACCACTCCTGCCCATCAAAAACAGGGTGTACACCGGGTGGTTCAAGAATACTCGCAGGTGTTCAGTAAACATCCACTTGACTTCGGGAGGGTCAAGGGGGTTCAACATCATATCCCCACAGGCAACCATTCCCCAATCAAAGAACGTTATAGGCCTATACCCCCAGCTCACTACTAGAAAGCAAAAGAAATGCTGCATGACATGAGGAAGGCGGGAGTAATAAGGGATAGTTGTAGTCCCTGGGCAGCTCCCCTAGTGCTGGTTAGGAAAAAGGACGGGAGCATGAGAATGTGTGTAGATTACCGTCAAGTAAATCGCATTACACATAAAGATGCATACCCTTTACCACGCATAGAGGAGTCCCTAGCAGCCTTGAAGTCTGCAAATTACTTTTCCACCCTTGACCTCACTAGTGGGTACTGGCAAGTAGCTGTGGCTGAGGAGGATCGGGAGAAGACGGCCTTCATCACCCCGATGGGACTCTGCGAGTTCAACAGTATGCCGTTTGGACTCTGCAATGCCCCCGGAACGTTCCAGAGGTTGATGGAGTGGTGCCTGGGACACTGCAACTTCGAGACTGTGTTACTTTACCTTGACGATGTAATAGTGTACTCCAGAACGTACGAGGACCACTTGAAACACCTGGCAGAGGTATTTGAGTCACTGTCCCGGTACGGGATGAAGTTGAAGCCCTCAAAGTGCCACCTGCTCAAGAGAAAGGTACAGTACCTGGGGCACATTGTCAGTCCGGAAGGGGTAGCACCAGACCCGGAGAAAGTCACAGCCATCCAGAAGTGGCCGGAGCCGAAGAACCTCAAGGAGGTGCGTCAGTTCTTGGGACTAGTAGGATACTACCGGAGGTTCGTAAAGGACTATACTAAGAAAGCAGCTCCTCTGCAAGACCTCCTGGTAGGGCAGTCCCCCAAAGGCAAAAACCCCCCATTCCACTGGGGTAAGGAGCAAGCAGAGTCGTTTCAGGAGATGAAGGAGATCCTGACAGGTGATGAGATCCTGGCCTACCCTGACTACAGCCAACCGTTCCTTCCTAAGCTTGCCGCTACCTCCTCCCTGAGGTTGCCAGCCAAAAGCGGGGGGCCATTGGTTGAGGTAGTTGGCCCTTAAAGTCCCAAAGTCGCAGTTACTCTATTCCCGGCGGGCCAGCGAAAGGGTGAGACTGTGTAATTTTGCACCATCTTGGGTACTTTCTGGGACTGTTCTATATGTTTATTATCTGTTTGGTGGTTCAATAAAGTATTGCCACACTGTGTAACCCTCACCCTGTGTTGTCTGAGTAGTATTATGCCCACGGAAGACCCCGCGTCTTCGCATACAGCATTATAGAATGCTGTATATGAGGGATGAAAGGTGCTGGCCATATCTCATATCGGCCAAACCTGGTGACAGATTTCCTTTAACCCAGTGTCTGATACATGCTGCCCATGGATTTGGGAGGCATGTATCAGATGACAGGTTCAAACAGTGGCTCAATGGTTAGCACTGCAGCCTTGCAGTGCTGGGGTCCTGGGTTCAAATCCCAAGAACTACATCTGCAAGGAGTTTATATGTTCTCTCTGTATTTGTGTGGGTACTCTGGTTATCTCCCATATTCCAAAAACATACTAATAGGGAATGTAGATTGTGAGACCCAATGGAGACAGTGCCGATAATGTCTGTAAATTGTCGAATTGTAAAGCGCTACAGAATATGTTGGCGCTATATAAATAAAAAGATTATTATTATTATTGCATTAAATAGAACCGGTTAACAGGTCAAAAGTGGACAGTCTTTACTATTGTTTTATACCTGTTGCTCCTCTGACTATTCCATTTTTTTTAGCTCCATCATAGGGTTCTATGAGCCTTTTTATTTAGTGCTATTGTTTATGGTCTTTACCAGGGCCGGCGTCAGCACCCGGCGCACCCCGCCGGGCTATGGGCGGAGGAGAGCGGTGCCAGCGCCCGCCCTTCTCCCCCGCTTTCTCATGGCCCGGCAGCTGGATACTTACCACTCGCCGTGCCTCCGCAGATCCGCTGTCTTCCTGCTGTGCGCTCCCTGTGACGTCTCAGGTCAGAGGGCGCGGTGACATCTTTCCACCGCGCCCTCCCCTGAGCCATCACAGGCAGTGCAGAGCAGGAAGACGCCAGCGATGCTGGAGTCCAGACCTGAGCAGCGGCAGCAGGTGAGGAGGAGTGAGGTGAGTATTTGATTTTTTTTTTTTTGAATGTATGGAGGCATGGGGCATTATATGGGGGGGGTGACATCCTGCATGGGGCATTATATGGTGGGGGAAAGGGACATCCTGCATGTGGCATTATACATTATATGGGGGGGGGGGACATCCTGCATGGGGCATCATATGGTGTGGGAAAGGGACATCCTGCATGGGGCGGAGGTGACATCCTGCATGGGTCATTATATGGGGGGAAAGGGACATCCTGCATAGGGCATTATATGGGGGGGAGAAGTGACATCCTGCATGGGGCATTATATGGGGGGAAAGGGACATCCTGCATATGGCATTATATGGGGGGGTGACATCTTGCATGGGGAATTATATGGGGGTTGACATCCTGCATGGGGCATTATATGGGGGGGGTGACATCTTGCATGGGGCATTATATGGGGGAGGTGACATCCTGCATGGGGCATTATATGGGGGGTGACATCCCGCATGGGGCATTATATGGGGGGTGACATCCTGCATGAGGCATTATATGGGGGGAAAGGGACATCATGCATGGGGCATTATATAGGGGGGAAAGGAACATCCTGCATAGGGCATTATATGGGGGGAGAAGTGACATCCTGCATGGGGCATTATATGGGGGGGAGTGACATCCTGCATGGGGCATTATATGAGGGGTGACATCCTGCATGAGGCATTATATGGGGGGAAAGGGACATCATGCATGGGGCATTATATAGTGGGGAAAGGAACATCCTGCATAGGGCATTATATGGGGGGAGAAGTGACATCCTGCATGGGGCATTATATGGGGGGGAGTGACATCCTGCATGGGGCATTATATGGGGGGTGACATCCTGCATGGGGCATTATAAGGGGGGGGGACAGCCTGCATGGGGCATTATAAGGGGGGAACAGCCTGCATAGGGCATTATGTGGGGGGAACATCCTGCATGGAGCATTATATGGGGGCCAGTATCCTGTATGGAGCGTTATAAGGGGAACAGTATCCTGTACGGAGAGTTTTATGGGGGCCAGTATTCTGTATAGAGCGATATATGGGGGCCAGTATTCCGTATGGAGTGTTATATGGGGGCCAGTATTCTGTATGGAGCGTTATATGGGGGCCAGTATCCTGTATTGAGCGTTATATGGGGGCCAGTATACTGTGTGGAGCGATTCGCCAGTTTCTGAGCTATTGTGGAATTTACAATAGATATCACTCATGTAATGTAAGAAGTGAAATCTTTGCATTGTACTATATATATATTTCTCTGCGGTATCTGTGCATCATGAATCGTGGTATGTGTTAAAGGGGCCCACTGAGACTCTTTCGCCCGGGGCCCAGAAAAATCTGGAGCCGGCCCTGATCTTTACCAAGTGGACGTAGCTTACAGTGCAATAATGCAAAGCAGCCTAAAGACACACCCCCAGGAAATCCTGTGAGCAACACCCCCTTGGCGAAAAGATAAAAATTAGCACTAAATAAAAAATCTATATAATATAAATATCTCTAGAACATTTATGGCAGATTTAAAAAAATAAACAAATGGATTTCTCAGGGGAGCAGTGTGAATAGAATTAGTGGTCAGTCACTTTTAACCTGTTGACAGTTTCTTTTTAACTTGTGCATCTCTCCTTACGGTACATTCACTAGTGGAAATTTTGTAATGTATAAAATGTATTTGCAGTAAAATCCATGGCAGAAATCCGAAGCTGATCCTGGGACTTCTTCCTCAAATATGCAGTTTGAATTGCCACAAGACTAGACCTGAATTACCCCATTCAGCAGGGTTAATCTGTGTGAATCTACTGTTAGAACTCTCCTGTTAGGTTTTTTCTATCTTGCTGGTCACATGACCTTGTTTGCCTATTTAATCCTGCTCCGCCCTCCTGGCCTTGCTGGACTTCATTGTAATTTCTACTCTTAAGTTAGCCTGGTGCTTAGTTACCTTTCTCAGTCTGTTTAGCTTGGTCTTCGGACCTTTATGTTCTATGTTGTGTGTTTGTCTTTTACTGCTACAATTTCTGCTAGGAGGTGCCCAACTTTATCCCAGTCCCTAGTTCTTGTAGGGATCCCTCCCTTGCATCTATAGGTCTTCGTACAGACTAGCCGAGGACTTTAGCGGGTCTGATCGCAGGATCAGGTTCCCCGTTACATCGTAGGGATCTAGCTTAGTTCTATTGTAGGGACAGATCTCCTTTCTTTCCTTAGTGCTTGTGTGTCACCCTGGCCTGGATGCCACAAGTGTAATTAAAGCTGTGTCTGAGAGCAAGGGGGAGGTTCTCTAGTCAGGGGAACATTAGCATGCAATGCCTCCTGTCTCAGGCCAGTAGGGGGAGCTGGCTGCCCCTATAAAAGCTGGTACTGGGGGCAGGGTTAGAGAGAACTGGATGGCCTGTCTCAGCACTGAGACGTGTCCCAGAGTGGAGCAGGGACAGAAAGTTGATTGCACCTAAGAGGAAGTGTGGCAGTAGGAGTGCCACCAGCTGAAGACGAGAGGCGAAGAGAGCCTGTCTTGGCAAATCAGAGACTGACCTTACCAGACTTTGGTGTCTGAGGCTGGAAGGATTCCACATCCCCCAGCAGAGAACCAGTCCGCAAGGGACTGTATATTCCTTGGCCTAAGAAGCCTGGAGGCCCTGCCACAACCGAAGGGACAAGTAAAGCCGTACAAGGCTGGGAGCAGAAAGGAACCCACGTCGCAGGCCATACAGGCGAGAATTACACGGAAAGCTTGGAAACGTGGGCTGTTACCCTATAATGAGGAGATAGCCAGAAGGAGCGCAGAAAGCACGGTAGGCCTACACCCTCACCCTGACCAGGGCCAATTTCCCCATTGCTCTCAGACATCCAGGTCCCCTCCTAGCTGGGACTGTTTATGGGTCAGTTTACCTGTTTCAGTAAAGACCCTGGACTGCAACTTGTTGTCTGTGTGCTCCTTGCTCCTCCAGCACTATCAGCACCGGGACTCTCACTACCATCACTCCCACCATCCACTATACTGCCCTGGGGCCGCACTCTTCCCGTGGGGAGTCACACTACCCTAGCTGCACACCTCATCAGCCCCAGCGGTCTGCATGCAGCGGCGGTTCCTAATAACCGCAAATCCATGGGTGGGGTAGTCGGACATAAACCTCAGCACATAACGGACTACCATTGGCCTGACCACCCTGAGCCGCGGGACCGGGCTGCCACTACTACCCCCATCGTTTCCCTATTGCCCGGATCCGCGTGCCCCACGGCCCAGGGGGCGAGTCACTTGTAGCAGATCATAACAGTAAGTCCAGCCCAAAAATATCTCTAAGGAATGACTTCCAGTTTCCATCATGGTGTCAGTTCAGGATTTGGCTCAACGCCTGCAGGGACTCTTTCTGGAGGTGGCCGAGCTCCAACAACACGTGAGTAGCTGTTCTGGAGCACATTTTGTGGAGCCAAAGGTACGTTTGCCTGATTTATTCTTTGGTGATCAACAGGAATTTTTTTCCTTTAAAAATGCTTGTTTATTGTATTTTCGTTTGAGACCCAGATCCTCTGGTGATGAATCACAGCTCATAGGGTTCATAATGTCACTTTTGCGCAAAGAACCTCAGGGATGGGCCTTTTCTCTCCAACCTAGTGATCCATGCTTTAGATCAGTGGATAGTTTTTTTTCTGCTTTGGGTTTGTTGTATGGTGATCCTGATCGTGTCTCATCAGCTGAGACTGAATTAAGACATTTGAGGCAGGGATCAGGTAATGTCGAAAAATATTGTTCTCACTTCCGTCGGTGGTCTGCCCAGGTGGGGTGGAACGATTCAGCTTTGAAAAGTTTGTTTCTTGCGGGGCTAGGTGAAAGGGTTAAGGATTTGCTGATTGCTTATCCCACACCTGGAAACTTGCAGGAGGCTATGCAATTAGCTATACGGGTGGACAGGAGACTGCGTGCAAGGGTTAATGAAAGTAAATCCTCTGCTATGTCAGCTCCGAGTCTTGAGAGGGTCTGTACTGACATTGGAGAGCCGATGGAGATTGGGGCGATGGCGCCCCGCTCTCAGGAAAAAGACCGTAGATCTTCTGAAGGTTTGTGCTTTTATTGCGGGAAATCTGACCATTTTATTAAGAACTGTGTGCTTCGTATGAACAAAGAAAAAAAAAAGGTCAGTTACGCCCGTATTGCCTGTTTAAATTCTAAGGGGGTATTTCTTTCTGCTACTACTGCTGCTCAGGAAGAATTAATTGAATTTCGGATATTTGTGGATTGTGGTTCTACTCTGAATGTGATTGATGGGGGATTCTTGGAAAAACTTAAATTAAAACCCAAACCGTTGTCATCCCCTATTGCTGTGGTTTCTGTCGATGGCTCCCCCTTGAAGAGTGTTACTCACAAGGTCTGTGAATTTCCCCTCACTATTAATGGTATTCACCAAGAAAATTTAGATTTGGTGGTATTAAATAATTTGCCTTCTCCAGTAATTTTGGGGTTACCCTGGTTAAAATTGCACAATCCTGTACTGGATTGGTCTACCAATGAAATTAAGTCCTGGAGTCCTAAGTGTTATGACAAGTGTTGTAACAGACGTATTGCTGCGGTGGAAAAAGGGGAATTACCTGTACCTATTCAGGATTTTTGGAGAGTTTTTTCTGAGGAGGAGTCACAAACATTGCCTCCCCATAGAGACTATGATTGTACCATTGAATTTGTCCCTGGAGCGACTCTTCCTAAAAGTCGTTTATTTAATCTTACTATTCCTGAGAGAAAGGCTTTGGAGGAATACATACAGACAAGCTTGGCCGTCGGTCACATTAGGCCTTCCAAGTCTCCTGTGGCTGTTGGATTTTTTTTTGTGAAAAAAAAGGACGGCGGTTTACGTCCTTGTCTGGATTTTCGCGAGATTAATAAAATTACTGTACGTAATCCCTACCCACTGCCATTGATTCCTGATTTGTTTAACCAGTTAGTGGGGGCCAAGTGGTTCTCTAAAATTGATCTCCGGGGGGCATACAATTTGTTGCGCATTAAGGAGGGTGATGAATGGAAGACTGCTTTTAACACTCCTGTGGGTCATTTTGAGAACCTGGTTATGCCTTTTGGTCTTACCAATGCTCCAGCATTTTTTCAGAATCTTATTAATGACATCCTTAGACCTTTGATCGGCAAAAATGTGGTTGTGTATTTGGATGACATTTTGATTTATTCGCCGGATCTGGAGTCTCATTGGCGGAGCGTACGTGAGGTATTACAGTTATTAATGGACAATTCGCTTTTTGCTAAGCTGGAGAAATGTGAGTTTGCTGTACAGAGAATTAGTTTTTTGGGCTACATTATCTCCAGCGAAGGCTTTGACATGGACCCTGTGAAGGTTCAGGCGGTTCAGGAATGGCCTAGGCCTATTGGTTTGAAATCGATACAGAGGTTTTTGGGTTTTGCCAATTATTACAGAAAATTCATTAAAAATTTTTCTATTATTGTCAAACCACTGACCGATCTCACCAGGAAAGGTGCTAATGCGGTTCAGTGGACTACTGAGGCCATTGAAGCTTTTGTGTTTCTAAAGGAGAGATTCAGCTCTGCTCCCATCCTTATGCAGCCTGATGTGACTAAGCCGTTTTTGGTTGAGGTTGATGCTTCTTCGGTGGGGGTCGGTGCGGTGTTGTCTCAGAAAAACAAGGATGGAGTACATCCCTGTGCTTTTTTTTCAAAAAAATTTTCTGAGACTGAACTTAATTACGATATTGGTAATCGGGAATTGCTGGCTATTAAACTCGCATTTGAACACTGGCGTCATTTCTTGGAAGGTGCTGAATTTCCCATTCAGGTTTTCACTGATCATAAAAATCTGATCTATCTTGATGCTGCCAAGCGCTTGAATGCCCGTCAGGCTAGGTGGGCACTTTTTTTCTCGCGGTTTAATTTTTCCGTTACTTACATCCCGGGTACCAAGAATGTTAAAGCTGATGCTTTGTCTCGCAGCTTTTCTCCCATGGTCGGTGCTGAGGAGGAGGGGAGCATTTTACAAGAAGGTGTTGTGATTGCTGCATTGGACTCCGTTTTGGAAGATGAGATTCTTAAAGCACAGGAGAATGCCCCATCTAACACTCCCCATGGGAGGTTGTTTGTGCCTAGGACCTTTAGGAGAGATTTGTTTGTTGAGTGTCATGAGTCTCGGTTGGCAGGTCATCCAGGAATTTCTGAGACCAAGAGACTTGTGGGTCGCAGTTTTTGGTGGCCTGGATGGCAGAAGGAAGTCATTAAGTGGGTGCGTCAATGTACTGTGTGCGCTAGATCTAAGTCTTCGCATGCTCCGGCTGCAGGGTTGCTTTGCCCTCTGGAGGTTCCTAGTGCACCTTGGACACATCTGGCTATGGACTTTATTACTGACCTTCCCCCCTCTGAGGGTTTGACTGTCATCTGGGTGGTCGTGGACCGTTTTAGCAAGATGTGTCACTTGTTTCCTTTCATCAAACTGTCCTGCGCTAAGACACTCGCTAAGGCCTTTGTCAAGGAAATTGTCAGACTACATGGCGTTCCTACTGACATTGTTTCGGACAGGGGACCTCAGTTCGTGGCTCGTTTTTGGCGTGCTTTTTGTGACAGATTGGGAGTTCATTTGTCGTTTTCATCCGGATATCTTCCTGAGTCTAATGGCCAGACAGAAAGGAAGAATCAGGATGTTGAGCAGTTCTTGTGTTGTTTTGTGGCAGACAATCAGGAGGGGTGGTCTGAGTTTTTGCCACTTGCTGAGTTTGCTCTTAACAATCATACATCCTCTTCTGCTGGTTGTTCGCCTTTTTTTTGTTGTTCTGGGAGACATCCGTCTTTTGGGTCATTCTCCAAATTGGTATCGGCTGTGCCTGAGGAGGAGAGTTTTTCCGGTGACTTGGAGAGAGTTTGGACGGATGTGCGTGGTAATCTTCAGGAGGCTAACAAAAAATCTAAGAGGTACTTTGATAGGAAACGGCAAGAGGTTTTGTTTGCTATTGGTGACATGGTTTGGTTGTCCTCTAAGAATCTGCGGTTGAGGATTCCTTCTAAAAAATTGGGTCCCAAGTTTGTAGGGCCCTTTAAGGTGCTTCAGGTAGTTAACCAATCTGCTGTTAGGTAGGAGGTTCCTACCTCCTGGAAGATTAATCCGGTGTTTCATGTTTCTCTATTGAAAAAGCTGATGTATCAGATAGTGTTTCATGTTTCTCTGTTGAAAAGAGCTTGTGTGTCGGATGGAGACATCTCTGCCACTGTTCCTCCGGTGGTGGAGGACGGGGAATACGAAATTTCCCGCATCCTAAATTCTAGACGGTATAGAGGGAGTTTGCAGTATCTCGTCGCTTGGAAAGGTTTCGGACCCGAGGATAACTCATGGGTGAGGGCGGATGATGTTTCTGCTTCCAGACTTGTCAGAGCGTTTCACAAGAGGTTTCCTGATAAGCCTGGGCCTAGGGGATCCGGAGGATCCTCATAGAAGAGGGGGTACTGTTAGAACTCTCCTGTTAGGTTTTTTCTATCTTGCTGGTCACATGACCTTGTTTGCCTATTTAATCCTGCTCCGCCCTCCTGGCCTTGCTGGACTTCATTGTAATTTCTACTCTTAAGTTAGCCTGGTGCTTAGTTACCTTTCTCAGTCTGTTTAGCTTGGTCTTCGGACCTTTATGTTCTATGTTGTGTGTTTGTCTTTTACTGCTACAATTTCTGCTAGGAGGTGCCCAACTTTATCCCAGTCCCTAGTTCTTGTAGGGATCCCTCCCTTGCATCTATAGGTCTTCGTACAGACTAGCCGAGGACTTTAGCGGGTCTGATCGCAGGATCAGGTTCCCCGTTACATCGTAGAGATCTAGCTTAGTTCTATTGTAGGGACAGATCTCCTTTCTTTCCTTAGTGCTTGTAGCAGATCATAACATCTACCTACTATGTTTCCATGCTAAAACCAAAACATATGTCACTTATTGAAGCAGTTTTCATTGGCAACAATTTTAAACAGTAACGTGCATTTCCCATTGAAAAAATAGGAGGCGCTATGTTGGCGTTTTCACAACCAAACATCCTACATCAAGCAATTTACAGTAAAAGACAATATCTTAATGTATTGAAATTGAGACCAAATCACTTGCCCAGGTGTCTGACAGATTTCTTTGCTGTCTACAAAATCACTATGGTCGACAGGAAGGTGATGGAGTAGAATGATCTGTAATCATCATTTATTTCTTCTAGTGTCTCCCACCTTTCCTGTTTATCTATCTCCATCTCGCTTGCTCTTTCCCTCTCCCTTTCCAGAGTCCTGACATCTTTTCAAACAGAGTTTGCCTCTGATGACTTTGTGAGACAGTCCCTGGGGCTGTGCAGAAGAGAGGACGTCGAGAGATGATAGTATAGAGAGACAGCACCCCTTCCCTTGTTTCCAGAGGGAAGACATGACTATCTAGCAAGAGAGTGACCATCTGTTTTAATATGTTGCTTCCATATGTCCTGTAAAGAGTTAAAACCCTCCAGATTGTGATCATGTGACTACGCAGTAGGGGATCGATGCTTCGAGCATGTCTGTCTAGTAATGTATTGTATTTTGTACTTTTAATAAAAGGACATGACCACTTGGATTGTTTGTTTGGACATTTTAACTCTCAGTGTTCTACAATGGGTTAGATACATTTTGTAGGTGCAAGTCATCAGAAATTGCACATAGTCAACAGGCCTCCCAAATTGTAAAGTGTCAGTGCATTTACCAGGCAGACTAAGGGTCAATTTACAAAAAAGGAGCATGGACCGCACCTCCAAAAAATCATACATTGATCTAATGCCTCTCGGCAAAAATATATATAACTGAACATGAGGCTCTTAGTTTAACATTCTGATCAGACTGTATGAAGCCCACTGCAAACCTCTTATTGGGTCCTACCGTTTCCTTCCTAAAAGGAGCGGCGCAGTGCGCCAACCACCGCGACAGCGACAATGCGCCCTCAGGGTGGGCGGCCTGGCGCCTCACAGCACCCATGTTGCAAGACTGAGTCCCCATGACTCCAGGCTGGGCTGCCCCACAAGCACAAAACCACAGCAACAATGGCGGACACACTGCACCAGGGTCAATTTACACCACAAGGTTATTGTGAACGAGCGTTTCTAGGAATGCACATGTCATGATAATCGCGCAGTCTAAACAGGCTGATAATCACCTGATGAACAAACGCTCCTTCATCGGGTGAAGTGATCTTTTGGGCTGCACAAAAGATCATCGTTCTTGTCAGCGCATCGTTAGGTGTAAACAAGACCTGTGCTGCCGAGAACAATTACAGATTGTTCAGACGATCTGCCTGTGTAATCGGGCAATTAAACGACCTCCAATAAGTAAATATTTAATGATTGGCAGTTGTTTAACCCTAGAACGCATGTCCATAAAAATCTACACTTTCACATACCTGGGGCCTTTTAGGCCCGTGTGCAAATAATAAATAAATGAACAACTGGAAATGACAAACAACTATATACCTGAGAAATACCTAGAGTTTCAAAATTCTAACTAAAGAAATCTTGCAGAAAATAGAAAACAATTAATAGGGCGGTCTTGCGAGGCCCCAGGTATGCGTTCTAGGGTTAATGCCACAAGGCGAGTGGTGTAAATCCACCTTACGTGAATAATGTTGTTGGACAGAACCCAATGGACTTAAAAGCTGAATAGGGAGATCAGATCCCTTTCTGGCCTCTGTGTATACAACTCTAGTTGTCTAGTCTAGTCTAAAATAGTCCTTAAAGGGATTATTTACCACTTAATGGGTTTTGTTGCTTTGTTGGGTGATCCAATTAATTGGCATGGCCATGCACGCTTCCTAGTTTTGGGGTGAAGGCCAATCTAAATTGACCTTGGATGAATGAGGGTTTCTTCCTCTTTTCTGTGCGACTGATTTAGTGGGACTTATCACTGCCTCCCCTCTTTATCTCAAGAAACGTCATGAATTTATTACTAATTAGTGGGAATTATTAGTGTCCATTGAGTTACTCATTTAACTACATTTACTTCATAAGGGTTGTGTCTCATGGCAAATCTACTTTAAATAGATGTCAAGGGTGTGTCAGATGTAACAGACAGTCATTCTGCAGCTGGTTGCAGAAGGTCACTTTGTTTGGCATTACAGACACCTTCTTAAATCTGTCTTACTTTAGGACCCAGAGGCTACCTCCCTCCTGCTCTGATTGACACCCTGGCTTGGGTGTTTAAACACTTTCAGTTTGCTGCAGGGAGATACCGGTGATATTCACATGTTCCCTTGTGAAGGCTTGGAGCTATTGCAGTCAAATTACTTCCTCCCTGGTGCTCTGGAGGACGTTTTGTGTAATCTCTCTGAAGTCTGCTCAAGCTAAGTTTCTCCCTCCTGTGTTTGTCTCCCTTGTTGTCTTTAGTTTATAGTGGGGACTGACCAGTGCTCATCCCCCCTTCCCTATCCAGGGCCCAGCTCTAGGGATATACAGGGCTTAGATATCCTGTTCGGCGATTGGTGAGGAACCAATATAGGGATGGTAGGGAAGACAGGGTGATATTAGATCAGCCTAGGGGCCTCCTCTCTCCCTTTCCCTAGTGTCTGGGCTCCCTTTTCTTCATCCCTTTGTGTTGCACTTTGTCTTTTCTACACTGTGTATGACATTATCACTGGCCATGCATATTTAGGAAAATAAAGCAAAAAATTAACACGTGATTTTATTTGTGTGTTTTTTAGGTTATGGATTCGGTTGCAGAGTTGGCAGAGCAGCTGCACTGTCTGTCTCTGGAGGCGACTGATCTCCGCTGTGAGATTCAGAAGCAGCATCAACGGCTGCAGGTTGCTAATGTTGGGGTCTCTGCAAGTAGGCCGATCCAGCTTGAAGGCAAGGTTGCCCTCCTGGACAAGTTTTCAGGAGGTAGGGACAAGTTTTTTGTGTTCAAGGTGGCCTGCAAACTATACTTTAAACTTCGTCCTTACTCCTCCGGAAGTGAGGAGCAACGAGTGGGAATTGTGATCTCACTGCTGCAGGGAAATCCTCAATCCTGGGCTTTTTTCTTTGCCGCAGGATTTGGTTTGTCTATAGTCTGTGGAGGTTTTTTTGGGGCCCTGGCCCTCATCTATGATGACCCGGACCGAGTTGCCATGGCTGAGTCTAGGCTATGTCACCTCCTGCAGGGGAATCAGTCAGTGGAGACGTACAGCTCTGAATTCCGTAGATCGGCAATGGATACAAAATGGAATGACTCAGCTCTTAGAAGCCAATTTTGTCAGGGTCTTACTGGAAGGGTGAAAGATGCTTGGCAGTATATGAAACCCCTGAGTCCTTGGAGGCGGCCATGTCGTTGACTATACGTGGTGGCTATACGTGGCGATAGACGCCTTTGGGTTAGGTGGGTGAGACCACCTTCTCCAGGGCCTTCTTGTCGGGGTTATGCCCCTTTGCTGGGGGAGCGTTCTGGCGGTTAACCAGTACTGGGGGAGGAACCCATGCAGTTAGGGGGTGCCTCTGCATCGTACATTTCCCCGGAGATTCTCAAAACAAAAGGCGTATTTTTTTTTGTGGAAAAAAGGGACATTTTATTGGGGCCTGTCCTTCAATTCCTAAGCAGAATGAAACTCGATTAACCCTTGGTAGTCTGGAGTTGGATAAGCAAGGGGTGCGTTTATCGTCAACCTGCAGTTCCTGGTTTGTCCTGACTGCAGAGGTGGTGCTAGAGAGCAAAACCGAGAAAATTTCTATTTTTGTTGACAGTGGAGCTGGAGTCAGCATGGTTGATGCTGAGTTTGTGAGAACTCATGGTCTTGCTTGCTGCACTTTAGCTAAGCCTATTCCCATCTTCGCCATCGACTCAGTGCCATTTGCACATAAAGCTCTAACTCAGATTGTACAAACTGAGGGTGGGGTCGGTTCATTGTGAGATAATCCCTTGCTATGTCCTGGATGGTCTTCCCACCCAAATTGTTTTGGGTCTACCCTGGTTGGTGAAACACAATCCGTTGGTGGATTGGTAAGCCAGGGAGATCATTGAATCGGGAGATTACTGCCATGAGAACTGTTTAGATATTTCCCTTTCTATAGTCTCTACGGAAATCTTACCTACCTTTCTGACTGGTTTTGAGGATGTTTTTTCTAAGAGGGGTTGTCAGGATTTGCCTTCTCATCGTGCATATGACTGTCCTATTAACCTGGCCCCTGGAGCTAAACTACCAAAGTACAGACTGTATAATCTTTCTGGCCATGAGAGACAAGCCATGAAGGATTTCATTGCGGAAAGTCTGGAGATGGGACATATCAGACCTTCATGTTCGCCAGTGGCGGAAAGGTTCTTCTTCGTGAAGAAAAAAGATGGTGGCCTACGTCCCTGTTTAGATTTCCGGGAATTAAATCAAATTACCATCCGAGATCCATACCCTCTTCCTCTGATTCCAGATTGTTCAGCCAGGTTGTGGGAGCTAAGGTATTCTCCAAGTTGGATTTAAGGGGAGCCTACAATCTGGTTAGAATCAGAGAAGGGGATGAATGGAAAACAGCGTTCAATACCCCTGAAGGGGGTTTGGTTATGCCTTTCGGTCTGACCAATGCACCTGGGGTGTTCCAGCATTTCATAAACTAGATTTTCCATCATTTGGTGGGGAGGTTTGTGGTGGTCTATCCGGACGATATTTTGGTTTACTCACCTGATTTTGAGACACATCGGGGGCATGTTAAACAGGTGCTCCAGATGTTGAGGGATAACAAACTATATGCCAAACTAGAAAAATGTGTTTTCGCCATCCAGGAGGTGTAGTTTTTGGGGTAGCTGTTGTCATCTTCGGGTTTTTGGATGGATCCGGAGAAGATCTGTGCTATCCTTGATTGGGACCGTCCCAAGAACCTGAAGGCTCTACAACGTTTTCTGGGCTTTACTAACTTTTACTGGAAATTCATCCAAAATTATTCAGTAATTGTGAAACCCCTTACTGACATAACTAGGAAGGAGTCTGATTTTTCCAAATGATCGGATGCCTCCCTGCAGGCTTTTTCCTAAATAAAGAACTGTTTTGCCACTGTACCTATACTCAGTCAACCCGATGTTTCCCAACCCTTTATTGTGGAAGTTGATGCGTCGGAGGTGGAGTTGGGGCTGTGTTGTCTCAGGGTCCGTCCCCTGGTAAATGGCATTCATGCGCTCTCTTTTCTAAGAAATTGTCTTCGGCTGAGAGAAATTATGACGTGGGTGATAGGGAACTTTTGGCGATCAAATTGGCTTTCAAAGAATGGCGACATTGTTTGCAGGGGGCTTCCATTCTATTACTACTATTACTGACCATAAGAACCTGTCATATCTTCAATCAGCTAAATGTCTCAACCCTAGGCAAGCTAGATGGTCCCTGTTTTTTACTAGGTTCAATTTTGCTGTCATTTTTCGTCCAGGGGTCAAAAATGTCACGGCTGATGCTTTGTCCCAGAGCTTCCCTGGTGGTGATGACCATGAGAACACTGCCCGGATCTTGCAAAAGGGGGTAGTCATTTTGGCATTGTATCCTGAACTGGAGGGTGAGGTGTTGGAGGCACAGAGGGACGCTCCTGCCTTCTGCCCTTCAGGAAGGTTATTTGTACCATCTAATCTGCGCCGCAAAGTAATTAAGGAACATCACAACTCTATGCTTGCTGGTCATCCAGGTGGTAAGACAACCGCGGACCTCCTCTCTCATCGTTTTTGTTGGCCGGGGTTGCATCGGGATGCAGTTGAACACGTATCTGCTTGTAGTATTTGGCCACATTCTAAAGTATCGCATACCCGTCCGTCTGGTACTCTACTTCCGCTACCTATCCCTAGCAGGCCATGGACACACTTGTCCATGGATTTTATTACTGACCTACCGGTTTTTGCAGGCAAAACGGTGGTTTTGGTGGTTGTAGATAGGTTCAGTAAAATGGTTCACTTCATCGCATTACCGGCACTTCCAAATGCCAAGACTCTTGCTCAGGTGTTTATAAATGAGATTGTGAAGATTCACGGGGTTCCCTCCGATGTGGTGTCAGATCGTGGGACCCAGTTTGTTTCCAAGTTCTGGAAAGCATTCTGTTCTCGACTGGGGGTGCAGCTGTCCTTTTCCTCTGCCTTCCATCCTCAGTTGAATGGACAGACCGAGCGCGTTAATCAGAATTTGGAGACCTACCTCAGGTGTTTTGTTTCTGGAAATCAGGAGGATTGGGCATCGTACTTACCGCTGGCAGAATTTTCCATTAATAATCATCGTCAAGAATCTACTGGCAGGTCACCGTTCTTTGGTGCATACGGTTACTATCCACAGTTTGGTACTTTTAGTGGGGGAGGAGCTTGAGGAGTTCCTGTGGGACGTTTTGCTTCGTCGCTCTCTTCGGTGTGGCCTGGGGTTCTGAGTAATTTGAAGATTGTGGGAGATAGGTATGAACGTATGGCTGACAGAAAACGCTTACCAGGTCCGGACCTGAATGTGAATGACTTTGTGTGGTTGTCTACCAGGAATATCAAGTTGAAAGTTCCTTCTTGGAAGCTGGGACCTAGGTTTATTGGTCCCTATAAAATATCCGCCTTCATTAACTCAGCAGCGTTTCGTCTTCAGCAACCTCAGGCCCTTAAGGTCCACAATGTCTTTCACAAGTCTCTACTCAAGAAATATGTGGAACCTCTTGAGTCCTCACCTCTACCGCCGCCTCCAATAATGGTTGATGGTAATCTGGAATTTCAAATTTTGAGGATTGTAGATTCTCATCTCCAATGTCGTTCCCTACAATACTTGGTGCACTGGAAGGGTTATGGTCCAGAGGAGAGGATGTGGGTTTCAGCATCAGAGGTGAATGCTCCCAGGCTGGTTCGTTCATTCCACACCTCTTATCCTGAGAAAGCTGGTCCTGAGTGTCCGTAGGCCACGCATAGAAGGGGGGGATACTGTCACGGGTGTGTCAGCTGTAACAGACAGTCGTTCTGCAACTGGTTGCACAAGGTCACTTCGTTGACATTACAGATGCCTTCTTAAATCTGTCTTACTTTAGGACCCAGGGGTTACATCCCTCCTGCTCTGATTGACACCCTGGCCTAGGTGTTTAAATACTTTCAGTTTGCTGCAGGGAGATGACGGTGATATTCACATGTTCCTTTGTGAAGTCTTGGAGCTATTGCAGTTGCATTACTTCCTCTCTGGTGCTCTGGAGGACGTTTGGTGTAATCTCTCTGAAGTCTGCTCAAGCTAAGTTTCTCCCCCCTGTGTTTGTCTCCCTTGATGTCTTTAGTTTATAGTGGGGACTGACCAGTGCTCATCCACCCTTCCCTTTCCAGGGCCTAGCTCTAGGGATATAGAGGGCTTAGGTTTCCTGTTCGGCGATTGGTGAGGAACCAATATAGGGGCAGTAGGGGAGACAGGGTGACATTAGAACAGCATATGGATCTCCACTCCCCCCTTTCCCTAGTGTCTAGGCTCCCTTCCCCTCATCACTTCATGTTGCACTTTGTCTTTCCTACACTGTGCTTGACAATAGGTCCCCACTTTAAAAAGGGTATTAGTTTCCTATATTTTTCTTCTGAGGCCTCCATCTTCCCTCTCAATCCTTGGTTACAACCCATCATATTGTAAGGCAGGGATTAGGCCGACATCTATATCCAGTTCACTAAACACCCTGCTACAGTACCCCTGAGTGTGGTGTGCTTTGTTGGGACTGGTGGTTTATATTCATGCAACAATTCAGTAGAGCCAGAGTCCATTGTAAAAGTTAAAAACTGTCAAGCTTTAAACATAGTAACATCTCTTGGTAGAAAACATGGTAAATCGTCAACATTTCTTCTACTTTAGGCAGAGGCTCATATTCAGTTACAGTCACAGACAGCATATCTTCATGTAGTAAGACACTTCAGAGTAACAGAGTATTTATTTTACACTTTGAATATCCCACACTAAGGTGCAGTACCCCATGCTCCTCTCTGGCCACAATAGGATGCTATCTCTAAACCTCCAGGACCAGTTTGACACGTTGCCTGTGGCCCACTCCTTGCTAGCTGGCTGCAGGAACACATCTCATCAGATAAATTATTGCCATAACAGGTACTCATTGACAGTGAAGAATACCCTCTTTATTAGTCACACGGGTCAATGTGAGTCACTGTGACTTCCTTTCTTGTCTCTGTACTCCGGCCGCTTAGATGATAGTAAACTTCTTTAGCGCTGTTCTGAGCGCTTTCCTGACTCCTAGTCGCTGCACACTCCCCACTTGTGGCCGACTATTCCACAATACTTCTTATCTCTTTAAAAATATCCCAATAAACCTCAACTAACAGGAACTACCTTCCTGTACAAAATGCCCAGTAACTCCTCCCCACCTGGGCTGGCACTAGCTGTTAACCCTGTCACAGCCTTACAACTGCTTCAGAGCCCAGTACACATAAAATCACATAACCACGTCACATAACACAGCACATTGATATGGTAAACATTAGAGAAGTCTTCAGAGAGGGAGTTTGGACAACTTCTCAACCTTTAGAACATAGCAAAAAGATCCTCTCAACAGGACGCTGATAAAGAGCTGCAATACCTACTTCAGCCACTATGAAAAGATGGTGCACAGGCACATACCCAATGTGAAACCTGATGTAAAAAATGAAAAGGCCTCAGTGCTTGCATGAGCGCCATGGACTATTTAAACCGCTGAATGATGGGGTTGCTGATAGTCGTACTCCCGGTGATCTAATGTTGATGGCTTACCATAAAGATAGGTCATCTATTTTAAACACCTGGATGACTCGTCCAAACCATTTAAAGACCATATGCTAGGGATGAGTGAATGAGTTCTATTAGTTCTTATATAAAATTAAAGCTCCTATTTAAAGGGGTTGTACAGTTTTTTTTTGTCTTATTTTAAAAGCTATTTTCATATACAATAGTGAATTCTGAGTACATCCTCATTTAAGTTTTTCATACCTCTTGGCCAGAGTGGAGAGCAGTTACATGTGCCTTTGGCACTAGATGACTTGTCCTGTCGTGCATTGCACAGACAAACTATGTATTTGAATAACAATTGTGTAATGCTTAATTACACCTGTGGTGGCACTGCAGGAAAAGTGAACACTTACTGCCAAGTTCTCCAACAGACACCAGCTGATCGTTGTGCATGTCAACAGGGAGAAAATGTTAAGTAAGGCTTCATTCAAATGTCTGTATTTCACGTATGTATCCATAAAAAAATAAATAAGCATGGAAAACATACCCATTATAGTCTATGGGCTGATCACATTTCCATGTTTTTTTGCAAACCGCGAGTCATGGATCAAACTTGCCCATTCAAACTAATCCATATAAAAAAACAACAAAGGTGTCATCTGAGTGCTCTACACTTTTACTGTTTTTTTAATGGCATATGAGAAAGTTGAAGAGTAAAACTAAATACGGACCAAAAACTGAGAAAACCTGATCCAACACACTATTTTTTTCATGTGACACAGGTCAGAACAAAGCTCCGGAAGTTAATATCTCCTTTCCTGGACAAGTTTTCTGCTCTGTTAATGACCTTGCTCAGAAAAGTGAAAAGAAGTGACAACATTTATGGTATACTTACCAACTTTTGCAAGTGTACTAAGCTCCAGTGAAAAAGTAGGGATAATGGGTGACTTGTAGACAATAATATCTGGTGAACTTGTTTGGAGAAGCTGACAACGCATTTCAAAAGCATACTACTTTCTTCCTCAGGTCATATGCAAATATCCCTTCTCCATTATTACTCCCGAATGAAGGAAGATAGGATGTGGTGGATCCCGGGTGCTGCCGCTGATAAAGGTGGTTCCAGGCGGTGAGGGTAAATTATATAACAAGTTTTATAATGCACTGTACCCGGGATCCCCTGCATCCTATGTTCCTTCATTTGTCATATCTTCCATTCAATCAATTTGTGAGCACAACAGCCATGTTTGGGATCCATACCATTTTTCCGAGGAGTTGTGCCATGCACAACCTATCTAGGTGAGTGACCAACCTTCTGACTCACCTCCACCTGCTGTCAGTGGTGTTACACAGGGAGAGCCGCTCATCCTTCTTCTCCCTCCAGCCCACTATTACTCCAATGATCTTAGTGAACACCTTTTAAATTGTCTGTTTCCAAAATCCATTAGTAGAAGTGTGACGCTATATTTTTTCTACTTTAGAACTTTCGGAAGTGGTCCTGCAGGAGTTTCCACAGTGTAATGTGCAAAGTACATTGCTGAAAATTGTGCATAACAATGCCCCTTTTACGGGCCACATCGCTCCCCCCCCCCCTTCCATTTCATGCCCACTAACTCTGCTTCTGGACCACGAAATCTGGCCTGAACATAAGACATCCTGATTTCAGAAATGGAAAACCTTTCAGAAGCGTTGCGAGAGGCACCTCACTGTTACCATTAGGATGTAGTATGATTTCCTTTGTAGGGTGGAAATGCTCTCTACAATAAACCTCGCACTGAGGATGAGAGGTTTCCTTTAAACCTTATTAACATTAAGTGATTCAGACATTAGTCAATGACTCTTTTGACCAGCAAACTGCCTAGTGAGCAATACATACACGTGTAGACATAGTAAGTATACAGACGGGTCCGCTCTTGTTAGAGAATTGATGGGTTTAAGAGGAATTGGAAATTCTAATTGTGTATCTGGTCTGCAGAGAACTGACAGAGGAACCTTTCCCTGGAATTAATGAGGGGAGATAGGAAGTATGGGGCAGGGAGAGCTATTGTGGCTGAGCGTAGTACGTAGTATGCAGAGGGGATCTGCAAGCATACAGGGGGGCTCAGGATTCAGCGACAGGCAGCAGCACAAGGGAATGAAGATAAAACACAGAGATGTGATGAGAATAGAAAGGATATAGAAGAAACCGCGATACAATCTACACTCTGGAAGATAGAGATGTCATAATCCAGAAATTAAAGAAGGGGATTATAGTGGAGACAGGATAGATAAATACATCATCCATTGCCGAATCTCTAATAGGGGATCACACAGCGCTGATTTACATTGGATGCTGTTATTTTTTACATCTGCATATGTATAAAGAGAGGACGTCATATAGGATTGCATTTCTTAAGTAAACATTTGGTCACTTACTTGACATGACAAACTATGGTTATCGAAGAAGCGTCAAATTTCCGGATGTCGCACATGTTGAAGTTTACTTTGTATTAGAAATCAAATAGCTTTAATCTGTGGAGACAGATTTATTACGTGCATTTTATTCACACAGGTGGTCGTTTCACATGTCTGTATTGTGTATGTAGTTAATTGAGGCTATGATCACATAAGGATTTAGCGTTACACTTGGGGGCTCCTGTAAGATTTCTGTCACTTTAGACTGCAGGAATAGCATGGCATAACTCAACAAGAACCATGATGAAGTAGTTAGATCTATTACATAATAGACCAGCATGGAGTAAATGGGAGCTATAGTACATGTTTACGGCTTATTCCAAAAATTATAACTTACTGGTGCTTCTCACAAAATTAGAATATCAACAAAAAGTTAATTTATTTCAATACAAAAAGTGAAACTCCTATATTATATAGAGTCATTACAAACAGAGTGATCTATTTCAAGTGTTTATTTCTGTTAATATTGATGATTATGGATTTCAGCCAATGAAAACACAAAAGTTATTATCTCACTAAATTAGAATAATTAACAAAAAACACCTGCAAAGGCTTCCGAAGTGTTTAAAAAGGTCCATTAGTCTTTTTCAGTAGGCTCCATAATCATTGGAAAGACTGCTGACTTGACAGATGTCCAAAAGGCAGTCATTGACACACTCCACAAGGAGGGTAAGCCACAAAAGGTCATTGCTAAAGAAGCTGGCTGTTCACAGAGTGCTGTATCCAAACATGTTAATGGAAAGTTGAGTGGAAGGAAAAAGTGTGGTAGAAAAAGGTCTACAAGCAACCGGGATAACCGCAGCCTTGAAAGGATTGTTAACAAAATGTTAGAACTCTCCTGTTAGGTTTTTTCTATTTTGCTGGTCACATGACCTTTTTTGCCTATTTAATCCTGCTCCGCCCTTCTGGCCATGCTGGACTTCATTGTAATTTCTACTCTTAAGCTAGCCAGGTGCTTTGTAACCTTTCTCAGTCAGTTTAGCTAGGTCTTTTGACCTCTTTGTTCTATGTTGTTTGTTTTTCTTTTTACTGCTACAATTTCTGCTAGGAGGTGTCCATCTTTCTCCCAGTCCCTAGTTCTTGTAGGGATCCCTCCCTCACATCTACAGGTCTTCGTTCAGACTAGCTGAGGACTTTATCGGGTCTGATCGCGGGATCAGGTTCCCCGTTACATCGTAGGGATCTAGCTTAGTTCTATTGTAGGGACAGATCTCCTGTCTTTCCTTAGTGCTTGTAGCAGATCATAACAGTAAGTCCAGCCAAAAATATTTCTAAGGAAAGACCTCCAGTTTCCATCATGGTGTCGGTTCAGGATTTGGCTCAACGCCTGCAGGGACTCTCTCTGGAGGTGGCCGAGCTCCAACAACACGTGAGTAGCTGTTCTGGAGCGCATTTTGTGGAGCCAAAGGTACGATTGCCTGATTTATTTTTTGGTGAACAACAAGATTTTTTTCCTTTAAAAATGCTTGTTTATTGTATTTTCGTTTGAGACCCAGATCCTCTGGTGATGAATCACAGCACATAGGGTTCATAATGTCACTTTTGCGCAAAGAACCTCAGGGATGGGCCTTTTCTCTCCAACCTAGTGATCAGTGCTTTAGATCAGTGGGTAGTTTTTTTTCTGCTTTGGGGTTGTTGTATGATGATCCTGATCGTGTCTCATCAGCTGAGACGGAATTGAGACTTTTGAGGCAGGGATCAGGTAATGTGGAAAATTATTGTACTCACTTCCGTCGGTGGTCTGCTCAGGTGGGGTGGAACGATTCAGCTCTGAAAAGTTTGTTTCTTGCTGGGCTAGGTGAAAGGGTTAAGGATCTGCTCATTGCTTATCCTACACCTGGAAACTTGCAGGAGGCTATGCAATTAGCTATAAGGGTGGACAGGAGACTGCGTGCAAGGGTTAATGAGAGTAAATCCTTTGCCATGTCAGCTCCTAGTCTTGAGAGGGTCTGTACTGACATTGGAGAGCCGATGGAGATTGGGGCGATGTCACCCCGCTCTCAGGAAAAAGACCGCAGGTTTTCTGAAGGTTTGTGCTTTTATTGCGGAAAATCTGACCATTTCATTAAGAACTGTGTGCTTCATATGAACAAAGAAAAAAAAAAGGTCAGTTACGCCCGTATAGCCAGTTTAAACACTAAGGGGGTATTTCTTTCTGCTACTACTGCAGCTCAGGAAGAATTAATTAAATTTCGGGTATTTGTGGATTGTGGTTCTACTCTGAATGTGATTGATGGGGGATTCTTGGAAAAACTTAAATTAAAACCCAAACCTTTGTCATCCCCTATTGCCGTTGTTTCTGTCGATGGCTCTCCCTTGAAATGTGTTACTCACAAGGTTTATGAATTTCCCCTCACTATTAATGGTATTCACCAAGAAAATTTGGATTTGGTGGTATTAAATAATTTGCCTTCTCCAGTAGTTTTGGGGTTACCCTGGTTAAAATTGCACAATCTTGTACTGGATTGGTCTACTAAT
This sequence comes from Phyllobates terribilis, assembly GCF_046119375.1. Lineage (NCBI taxonomy): Eukaryota > Metazoa > Chordata > Amphibia > Anura > Dendrobatidae > Phyllobates > Phyllobates terribilis. The sequence goes on along the minus strand of NW_027362765.1, from coordinate 150,480,035 downwards.
GAAATTAAGTCCTGGAGCCCTAAGTGTTATGACAAGTGTTGTAACGGGCGCACTGCTGCTGTGGATAAAGGGGAATTACCTGTACCTATTCAGGATTTTTGGAAAGTTTTTTCTGAGGAGGAGTCGCAAATTTTGCCTCCCCATAGAGACTATGATTGTACCATTGAATTTGTCCCTGGAGCGACTCTTCCTAAAAGTCGTTTATTTAATCTTACTATTCCTGAGAGAAAGGCTTTGCAGGAATACATACAGACGAGCTTGGCCGCTGGTCATATCAGACCCTCTAAGTCACCTGTGGCTGTTGGATTTTTTTTTGTCTGGACTTTCGCAAGATTAATAAAATTACTGTACGCAATCCCTACCCACTGCCATTGATTCCTGATTTGTTTAACCAGTTAGTGGAGGCCAAGTGGTTCTCTAAAATTGATCTCCGGGGGGCATACAATTTGTTGCGCATGAAGGAGGGTGATGAATGGAAGACTGCTTTTAACACTCCTGTGGGTCATTTTGAGAATCTGGTTATGCCTTTTGGTCTTACCAATGCACCAGCATTTTTTCAGAATCTTATTAATGACATCGTTAGACCTTTGATCGGCAAAAATGTGGTTGTGTATTTGGATGACATTTTGATTTATTCGCCTGATCTGGAGTCTCATTGGCGGAGCGTACGTGAGGTATTAGTTATTAATTGACAATTCGCTTTTTGCTAAGCTAGAGAAATGTGAGTTCGCTGTACAGAGAATTAGTTTTTTGGGCTACATTATCTCCAGCGAGGGCTTTGAGATGACCCAGTGAAAGTTCAAGCTGTGCAGGAATGGCCTAGGCCTATTCGTTTGAAATCGATACAGAGATTTTTGGGTTTCGCCAATTATTACAGAAAATTCATTAAAAATTTTTCTATTATTGTTAAACCACTGACCGATCTCACCAGGAAAGGTGCTAATACGGTTCAGTGGACTACTGAGGCCATTGAAGCTTTTGTGTTTCTAAAGGAGAGGTTCAGCTCTGCCCCCATCCTTATGCAGCCTGATGTGACTAAGCTGTTTTTGGTTGAGGTTGATGCTTCTTCTGTGGGGGTCGGTGCGGTGTTGTCTCAGGAAAACAAGGATGGAGTACATCCCTGTGCCTTTCTTTCAAAAAAATTTTCTGAGACTGAACTTAATTACGATATTGGTAATCGGGAATTGCTGGCTATTAAACTCGCATTTGAACACTGGTGTCATCTCTTGGAAGGTGCTGAATTTCCCATTCAGGTTTTCACTGATCATAATAATCTGATCTATCTTGATGCTGCCAAGCGCTTGAATGCCCGTCAGGTTAGGTGGGCACTTTTTTTTTCGCGGTTTAATTTTTCCGTTACTTACTTCCCGGGTACCAAGAATGTTAAAGCTGATGCTTTGTCTAGCAACTTTTCTCCCATGGTCGGTGCTGAGGAGGAGGAGAGCATTTTACAAGAAGGTGTTGTGATTGCTGCATTGGACTCTGTTTTGGAAGATGAGATTCTTAAAGCACAGGAGAATGCCCCATCTAACACTCCCCATGGGAGGTTGTTTGTGCCTAGGACCTTTAGGAGAGATTTGTTTGTTGAGTGTCATGAGTCTCGGTTGGCAGGTCATCCAGGAATTTCTGAGACCAAGAGACTTGTGGGTCGCAGTTTTTGGTGGCCTGGATGGCAGAAGGAGGTCATAAAGTGGGTGCGTCAATGTACTGTGTGTGCTAGATCTAAGTCTTCACATACTCCTGCTGCGGGGTTGCTTTGCCCTCTGGAGGTTCCTAGTGCACCTTGGACACATCTGGCTATGGACTTTATTACTGACCTTCCCTCCTCTGAGGGTTTCACGGTCATCTGGGTGGTCGTGGACCGTTTTAGCAAGATGTGTCACTTGGTTCCCTTCATCAAACTGCCCTGCGCTAAGACACTCGCTAAGGCCTTTGTCAAGGAAATTGTCAGACTCCATGGTGTTCCTACTGACATTGTTTCTGATAGGGGACCTCAGTTCGTGGCTCGTTTTTGGCGTGCCTTTTGTGACAGGTTGGGAGTTCATTTGTCGTTTTCATCTGGATATCATCCCGAGTCTAATGGCCAGACAGAAAGGAAGAATCAGGATGTTGAGCAGTTCTTGCATTGTTTTGTGGCAGACAATCAAGAGGGGTGGTCTGAGTTTCTGCCGCTTGCTGAATTTGCTCTTAACAACCATACATCCTCTTCTGCTGGGTGTTCGCCTTTTTTTTGTTGTTCTGGGAGACATCCGTCGTTTGGGTCATTCTCCAAATTGGTATCGGCTGTGCCTGAGGAGGAGAGTTTTTCCGGTGACTTGGAGAGAGTTTGGACGGATGTGCGTGTGTAGTGCCGGCGTCCCTGCCCTCTGCTAGGCAGGGACGCTGTTCCCCTCACCGCTCTGCTCCATGCCCGGCGTCCCTCTCCCGCTCTGCTGGCAGCGCGCGCTCCTTCCCGGCCACTGTGCTTAGGGCGCGCGCGCGCGCCCTCCCTCCCTCTTAAAGGGGCCGCGCGCGCCGTCCTAAGGAGTCCCCGGCCAATGGCCGGAGGACTTTACCATATATAAGGCACCTCCTCCAAAATGGAGGTGCCCGAGCAATGTTGTTGCACTGTTCACTACTCTGCTTCAGCCCTCAGGTCCCGTTGCCAGTTACCTGCCAGTTACCTGCCAGATTCCTGCCTGATTATCTGCTACCTGCCTGCTAGTCTGAGGTCCGACGGTCTGCCTTGCTACTCCTGTCAGTCTGTCTAAGGACCAGCCTGCCCGCTCACCTGGGAGCGCACACCAGCCACCTGCCTGCTTGCCTGAGGTCCGACGGTCTGCCTTCCTACTCCCGTCAGTCTGTCTATGGACCAGCTTGCCCGCTCACCTGGGAGCGCTCACCTGCTACCTGCCTGCTAGTCTACCTGGAGGCTCCGCCGTCACATGCTGTGACCACCTGCCTGTCCAGTGACTCCTGCTCGCTCACCTGGGAGCGCTCATCTGCTGCCTGTCTGCTAGCCTACCTGGAGGCTCTGCCGTCACGTGCTGTGACCACCCGCCTGTCCAGAGACTTCTGCCCGCTCTCCTGGGAGCGCTCATCTGCCGCCTGTCTGTTGGTCTTCCTGGAGGCTCCGCCGTCACATGCTGTGACCACCCGTTTATCCAGAGACTCTCGCCTGCTCACCTGGGAGCTCAAGTCTACCATCAGCCGCCACAGGTCGTACCAACCCTTTACCCAGAGACTGCCCCGGTCACTTGCCGTGACCACCTGCCCGTTCACCCAGAGACTGCCCCAGTCACTTGCCGTGATCTCCTGCCCGTTCTTCCAGAGACTGTCCCGGTCACTTGCCGTGACCATCTGCCCGTTCACCCAGAGACTGCCCCAGTCACTTGTCGTGATCTCCTGCCCGTTCTTCCAGAGACTGTCCCGGTCACCTGCTGTGACTGCCTGCCTGGTCGCCACCCGCTCCCTTACAAGGACTGCCCCCTTGTATAGTAGCTCAGAGGTTCCGCCTCCCAGACCCGTTACAGTTTGCTCGGGCCATGGAACCCGGTGGCACCCAAGCTCCCTCGCTCTCGGACCTCTGTCATGAACTGTCCCGTCAGAGGTCCCAACAGGAGTCCATCCTGGGTCACCTGCGGAATGTCAATTCTCGCCTGGACACTGACTGCTCCACCAGCAACCACCGCCAGTGCCATGACTCGCAACCCGGCAGCTCCGCTGCCCACCAATACCATGGTATCCTACCCCGGACCCCGGCTTTCTGCACCTCCTCGCTTCGGAGGCGACCCCGCCCAGGCTCGGGGCTTCATTAATCAGTGCACCCTGCACTTTGAACTATTGTCCCACCAGTTTAACTCCGACCGGGCCAAAATTGCCTTCATCATGTCCCATCTCACCGGGGAGGCCCTGGCCTGGCTAAATCCTCTATGGGAGAGAGGAGACCCCCTGGTGTCCGACCTGCCTGCCTTCCTCACGGTTTTCCGGAAAATCTTCGATGAACCCGGACGGAAGACCTCATCCGCATCGTCTCTGCTACGCCTCCGTCAGGGAAGTCTCACCGTGGGCCAATATGCTATACGGTTCCGTACCCTTGCCTCGGAGCTGGCCTGGGATAACGACGCTCTGGTATCCGTCTTCTGGGAGGGTCTGTCCGGCCGTATTAAAGATGAACTTGCCGGTCGGGACGTTCCTACCACTCTCGATGACCTAATAACTCTTGCCACCCGGATTGACCTACGGTTCCAGGAGCGTGCCAAAGAGGTCACCCGTGAGAGGAGGTTTCCACGTCTAGCTCCTACTTTTCAGAAACCCGTCACTCCCTCCGTCTCTCCCCAGGTACACTCTCCTGAGCCTATGCAGGTCGACCAGACCAAGATGGTCAAAACCCGTCAGGACTTACGCCGTGCCGAGGGGAGCTGCTTCTACTGTGGCAGTAAGGAGCACCGGATCCGTGCCTGCCCAGAGAGGTCGGGAAACGCCTGTGTCTAGGTTCGCTCAGAGAGGTCGACCTAGACAAGAATAAATCCTCTCCATCTCTGCTGCTGTCAGTTTCAATCGTCTGCGGGGAGAACCGTTATTTCGAACTAGCCCAACTGGACTCTGGAGCAGCCGGGAATCTTATTTCACAGTCCCTGGTAGAGAAGTACCGCATCCCCACCAAACCTCTGGCTGTACCCTTGTCTGTTGCTGCCGTGGATGGGGGTCTCTTACCACGCCCCATCCAACTCATCACCGAATCCATTACTCTGCAAGTGGGAATGCTGCATTCTGAGAGTATCTCCTTTCATGTTCTGCCTGGACTCTCTCACGCCCTCCTGCTAGGTCTACCTTGGCTCCAGAGACATGCACCCGTGCTTGACTGGCAGACCGGAGAAGTCCTTCGCTGGGGACAGGACTGCCATAAGACCTGTCTGGTTCCCGTCCATCCCGTCCGTCCTTCTCCTACCCCAGCTAATCTACCTGGACTTCCGATTCCTTATTGGTCTTATGCTGATGTCTTTAATAAAAAGGAAGCAGAGACACTACCCCCTCATAGACCATACGACTGCCCTATCGACTTGTTACCCGGTACTACTCCTCCCCGTGGGCGTATTTATCCATTATCCGCTGCTGAGACCCGGTCGATGTCCGAATATATTGAGGAGAATCTGGCCAGGGGATTCATCCGGAAGTCTACCTCCCCGGCGGGAGCAGGCTTCTTCTTCGTAAAAAAGAAGGACGGCTCTCTCCGTCCCTGTATAGACTATAGAGGCCTTAACCAGATCACGGTGAAAAATAAGTACCCCCTTCCGCTCATTCCGGAGTTATTTGATCGTCTGAGAGGGGCTAGAATCTTCACCAAACTGGACCTCCGTGGGGCTTACAACCTGGTTCGTATCCGTCAGGGGGATGAATGGAAGATGGCATTCAACACCCGGGACGGCCACTATGAATATCTGGTAATGCCCTTTGGCCTCTGTAACGCTCCTGCCGTCTTTCAAGAGTTGGTCAATGACATCTTCCGGGACCTTCTCTACTCCTGCGTAGTGGTGTACCTGGACGACATCTTGGTCTTCTCTCCGGATCTCCAGACTCACCGGAGGGATGTTCGTCAGGTCCTGCTCAGGCTCAGGCAGAACCATCTCTACGCTAAATATGAGAAGTGCCTCTTTGAGCAGACCTCGCTTCCGTTTCTGGGCTACATTATCTCTCAGACCGGCCTACAAATGGATCCTGAGAAACTGTCTGCCATCGAGAAATGGTCCCGACCAGAGGGGTTGAAGGCTATTCAACGGTTCCTGGGCTTCGCCAACTATTACCGCCTCTTCATCCCGCACTTCTCTTCCCGGACTGCCCCAATTTCCGCGCTCACCCGTAAGGGTACTAATCCCAAAGAGTGGCCGCCCGAAGCAGAGGAGGCCTTTCTTTCCCTAAAACAGGCCTTCTCTTCCGCCCCGGTGCTGCATCGCCCGGACGGCAACAAGCAGTTCTTCCTGGAAGTTGACGCCTCCTCCTCTGGAGCCGGAGCGGTACTTACTCAAAAATCATCTTCCGGGAGAATGGTAACTTGTGGCTTCTTCTCCAAACTCTTCTCCTCTTCTGAGCGCAACTATTCCATAGGAGACCGAGAGTTATTGGCCATCAAGTTGGCGTTGGAGGAGTGGCGTTACCTACTCGAGGGGGCTCTTCATCCGGTAATAATTTACACTGACCACAAGAACTTGGCTTACCTCCAGCATGCCCAGAGACTTAACCCGCGCCAAGCCCGGTGGTCCTTGTTTTTTGCTCGCTTTGATTTTGTTCTTCATTTTCGCCCGGCTGACAAAAACGTCAAAGCAGACGCCTTTTCCCCCATCCTTTCTGGTGTCCGATCTCGAGGAAGAACCTAAACATATCATCGATCCCGCCAGAGTAATGCAGGTGGCTCCCGTGAGTCTAAATCGTCTCCCTCCCGGTAAGACGTTTGTTTCAGTACCTGATCGGGAGAAGATCCTACACTGGGGCCATTCGTCTAAACTAGCTGGCCACGCCGGTCAGAAAAAGACCCTCCAGCTTATTGCCTGGCACTATTGGTGGCCTACCCTGCACAAGGACATAATAGACTTTGTTTCTGCCTGTGTGTCCTGCGCCCGCAACTAAGTCCCGAGACATCTGCCAGCCGGACGCCTCCTTCCGCTTCCTGTACCTGCTGCCCCCTGGCAGCATATAGCAATGGACTTTATAACAGATCTTCCCGTCTCTGCCGGTTGTACGGTCATTTGGGTGGTCGCTGACCGCTTTTCCAAGATGGCTCACTTTATTCCCCTGCCAGGCCTTCCGTCTGCACCCGAGCTGGCTAAAGACTTTATCCGCCACATCTTCCGTCTTCATGGCCTGCCCCTTCACATCGTGTCGGATCGTGGGGTACAGTTCACCTCACGTTTCTGGAGAGCCACTTGTAAACTACTAGACGTCACCCTGGACTTCTCTTCCGCTTACCACCCACAGTCCAATGGTCAAGTGGAGCGGATCAATCAGAACCTGACCAGTTACCTCCGGCACTTCGTTAATGCCCACCATTCTGACTGGGTGGATCTCCTACCATGGGCCGAGTTCTCTTATAATAATCACGAGAGCGAATCCTCCTCCAAATCCCCGTTTTTTGTAGTCTTTGGTCAGCATCCTCGGATTCCTTTTCCTGTCTCCACCTCTGTGGAAAACCCGGCTGCGGAATCTCTCGTTAGCAAATTTTCCTCCATATGGGAGAGTACCCGGTCCGCACTCCTTCTGTCATCCGAGCGTATGAAAAGACACGCTGACAAAAAACGCCTGGATCCTCCACAATTTCGTCCAGGAGATAAAGTCTGGCTCTCATCTAAATATGTTCGACTCAAGATACCTTCTTACAAGTTAGGGCCTCGGTTCATCGGTCCTCTGGAGGTCATCAGTCAGATCAACCCGGTGGCCTATAAATTGAAACTCCCGGCCAACTTACGGATCCCTAACTCCTTCCATGTATCTCTCCTCAAACCCGTGGTGCTTAACTCTTTTTCCAAGTCTACAGGTACGCCTCCTGCTCCGGTTTCTGCTGAGGACGAGTTTGAGGTAGAGAACACTTGCCGTGATCTCCTGCCCGTTCTTCCAGAGACTGTCCCGGTCACTTGCCGTGACCATCTGCCCGTTCACCCAGAGACTGCCCCAGTCACTTGTCGTGATCTCCTGCCCGTTCTTCCAGAGACTGTCCCGGTCACCTGCTGTGACTGCCTGCCTGGTCGCCACCCGCTCCCTTACAAGGACTGCCCCCTTGTATAGTAGCTCAGAGGTTCCGCCTCCCAGACCCGTTACAGCGTGGTAATCTTCAGGAGGCTAACAAAAAATCTAAGAGGTACTTTGACAGGAAACGTCAAGAGGTTTTGTTTACGGTTGGTGACATGGTTTGGTTGTCCTCTAAGAATCTGCGGTTGAGGATTCCTTCTAAAAAATTGGGTCTCAAGTTTGTAGGGCCCTTTAAGGTGCTTCAGGTAGTTAACCAATCTGCTGTTAGGTAGGAGGTTCCTACCTCCTGGAAGATTAATCCGGTGTTTCATGTTTCTCTATTGAAAAAAGCTGATGTATCAGATAGAGACGCCACTGCCACTGTTCCTCCAGTGGTGGAGGACGGGGAATATGAAATTTCCCGCATCCTTAATTCTAGACGGTATAGGGGGAGTTTGCAGTATCTCGTCGCTTGGAAGGGTTTCGGTCCCGAGGATAACTCATGGATGAGGGCGGATAATGTTTCTGCTTCCAGATTTGTCAGAGCATTTCACAAGAGTTTTCCTGATAAGCCTGGGCCTAGGGGGATCCGGAGCATCCTCATAGAAGAGGGGGTACTGTTAGAACTCTCCTGTTAGTTTTTTTCTATTTTGCTGGACACATGACCTTTTTTGCCTATTTAATCCTGCTCCGCCCTTTTGGCCATGCTGGACGTCATTGTAATTTCTACTCTTAAGCTAGCCAGGTGCTTTGTAACCTTTCTCAGTCAGTTTAGCTAGGTCTTTTGACCTCTTTGTTCTATGTTGTTTTTTTGTCTTTTTACTGCTACAATTTCTGCTAGGAGGTGTCCATCTTTCTCCCAGTCCCTAGTTCTTGTAGGGATCCCTCCCTCACATCTATAGGTCTTCGTTCAGACTAGCTGAGGACTTTAGCGGGTCTGATCGCAGGATCAGGTTCCCCGTTACATCGCAGGGATCTAGCTTAGTTCTATTGTAGGGACAGATCTCCTGTCTTTCCTTAGTGCTTGTAGCAGATCATAACACAAAAGGCCATTCAAAAATTTGGGGGAGATTCACAAGGAGTGGACTGCTGCTGGAGTCATTGCTTCAAGAGCCACCACACACAGACGTATCCAGGACATGGGCTAAAAGTGTCGCATTCCTTGTGTCAAGCCACTCATGACCAATAGACAATGCCAGAAGCGTCTTAACTGGGCCAAGGAGAAAAAGACCTGAACTGTTGCTCAGTGGTCCAAGGTGTTGTTTTCAGATGAAAGTAAATTTTGCATTTCATTTGGAAATCAAGGTCCCAGAGTCTGGAGGAAGAGTGGACTGGCACACAATCCAAGTTGCTTGAGGTCTAGTGTGAAGTTTCCACAATCAGTGATGGTTTGGGGAGCCATGTCATCTGATGGTGTAGGTCCACTGTGTTTTATCAAGACCAAAGTCAGCGCAGCCGTCTACCAGGAAATTTTAGAGCACTTCATGCTTCCCTCGGCCGACAAGCTTTTTGGAGATGGAAATTTCATTCTCCAGCATTAATTGGCACCTGTTCAAACTGCCAAAAGTACCAATACGTGGTTTAAAAACAACAGTATCACTGTACTTGATTGGCCAGCAAACTCGCCTGACCTTAACCCCATAGAGAATCTATGGGATATTGTCAAGAGGAAGATGAGAGACACCAGACCCAACAATGCAGACGAGCTGAAGGCTGTTATCAAAGCAACCTGGGCTTCCATAACACCTCAGCAGTGCCACAGGCTGATCGCCTCCATGCCACGCTGCATTGATGCAGTAATTGATGGAAAAGGAGCCCCAATCAAGTATTGAGTGCATTTACTGAACATACATTTCAGTAGGCCAACATTTCGGATTTTAAAAACATTATTAAAGCTGTTGTTATAAAGTATTCTAATTTACTGAGATAATGACTTTTGTGTTTTCATTGTAAGCCATAATCATCAACATTAACAGAAATAAATGCTTGAAATAGATCCCTCTGTTTTTAATGACTCTATACAATATATGAGTTTCACTTTTTGTACTGAAGAACTGAAATAAATTAACTTTTTGATGATATTCTAATTTTGCGAGAAGCACCTGTATTCCCTATCTATTGGAACTTACTAATGGTGGGGTCTGATCCCTGGGCGCTCAGTGATCCTGAGAACAGGACTATAGATCCCAGGAACCAGGCTCTGTAGTGGCCCACTTTGAAGGTACTTGGCTTTCTCTGAAAGTCCCATAAAACAATGTTCCTCAATTCCTGTCCTCAAGAGCCACCTACAGATTATGTTTTCAAGATTTCATTAGCATTGCATAAGGGATTGAATTATCAACTGTACAACACCAAGGAAATCCTGAAAACATGATCTGTTGGTGGGCTTTGAGGACTGGAGTTGAGGAACACTTCCATAAACAATGAGTGGATCAGAGATCAAGCTCCAATCCAGTTGTGGTTCTGCAGAGCCAAATTCCCAAGATCTAGAGCCTTGTTCTTGAGATTGAAGAGGTTCTAGCGGTTTAATCCAAACAATCAGTAAATTATCCCCTATTCTGTGTAATAACCCTTTAAATAATGCAGTTCTGACACAACAGAGACCCTCAAGCACCAATATTCAAATATAAATTTTAGGTATGGCTGAAGTAGTTAGGAAGTATAGTGTCATGGGTATACCGCGACAGAGAGTGGTTATATGAACTCTTGCACTTTTTAGAACTGCTTCACCATCCTTTTAAACAGTGCAGGTTTCCTTGCTATCATGGCAAGGGTTAATCAGTTCAGTTTATCTCCTAGAGCTCTCCATCCTGAATTGTCTCAGCTGTTTTGTGCTGACCACTCTCCTCTGGTATATATGGTCACCACTGGCACTTGGGAGTTGCCAGTGATAGTTCTACTTCCTGGTTTGGTGGTGAAGGAGAAAGTTCAGTGTTTGGAGTTGGCGGTTGAAGAGTTTTTCTGGAGATTGCTGGATGGAGTTGGTTTGCATGTTTTTCCTTATCCTCTCACATTTGGTTTCCCCCTCCTATACCTCCTCTGTTTCCCACTCTGTTGTTTTGTGTTGAGTGTATTTGTATGATTGTAGTTTTCTTTTATCCTTGTCTGTTAACCCTGTCTGTCTGGTTAGTGTTTTCCTATACACTTCAGCCCCTCACCTCCCTGAGTGGCGGAGGGATCACATAAGGGTTAAGTTAGGAGCATAGATAGGTACGAGAACCCGGCGTCTGTACCAGCAACAGGTAAAGCTAACAGGTGGTGAGATCAACTCAGAGCACAGACCTACACTCCTAACTGATAGAGGGGTAGTTGATGTACGCAATGGAAGGGTACCCGTACGTCTCCTAAATTGTGGGGAGGAGGAAGTTAAATTGCCACGATACGCCACTGTTGCCAGACTGTATACTGTGAATAATGATGCCATACACACAGTGGAATCCTTGACCCCACCGGATACAGTGGAGGACAATGATTCCAAAGCTCAGCTGGAGGAATGGTGTCAACAGCTTCATGTTGGGACTGACGCCACTCCTGCCCATCAGAAACACGGTGTTTACAGAGTGGTTCAGGAATATGAGCAGGTGTTTACTAAACATCCACTTGATTTTGGAAGGGTTAAAGGGGTACAACACCACATACCCACCGGTAACCATCCACCCATTAAGGAGCATTAGAGACCCATACCACCAGCACATTACCAAAAAGCCAAAGAAATGTTGCATGACATGAAAAAGGCAGGGGTAGTAAGGGATAGCTGTAGCCCCTGGGCAGCTCCCCTGGTCCTGGTCAGAAAGAAGGACGGTAGCATGAGGATATGTGTAGATTACAGACAAATTAATCGAATAACACATAAAGATGCATACCCTTTGCCCCGTATAGAGGAATCCCTGGCTGCACTAAAATCTGCCAATTATTTCTCTACATTGGATCTCACTAGCGGGTACTGGCAAGTCTCTGTTGCTGAAGAAGACCGCGAGAAGACAGCCTTCACCACCCCGATGGGATTATGCGAATTCAACAGCATGCCATTTGGACTCTGCGACGCACCCGGAACATTCCAGAGGTTGATGGAGTGTTGCTTGGGACACCGGAACTTTGAGACAGTGCTGCTATACCTGGATGATGTTATCGTGTACTCGAGGATGTATGAAGGCCATCTAAAGCACCTGGCGGAGGTATTTGAGGCATTGTCCCGGTATGGGATGAAACTAAAACCTTTCAAGTGCCACCTGCTCAAACAGAAGGTTCAGTACCTGGGACACGTGGTCAGCTCAGAGGGAGTAGCACCAGACCTGGAAAAGGTCACTGCCATCCAGAAGTACTATATTAGAAGAACCCAGCACTCAAGGAATTTAGAAAATTGGGTATAAAGTTTTTAATGAAGTAGGTACAATCAAATAAACAAACGTTTCGGTCCCTCGGGACCTTCATCAGTGTACTACAAAAACAAGAAAACAACAAACAAACACACAGTTAAATATGGTAATGATCATGTGTTCTGCGAACGTCGGTTGACATCGTCAGAGGAAAACATAAACAAGTGCAATCCTTGTAAGTCAAAAGGCTACCTTCATAGGGCGTCACGAAGGGAGGAAGGGATCAGGGAGGAATTAAGAAGGATGTCCCATGGGAAATGTGCGAAAAAAGAAAGAGGTAACATACCAAGGTACGGGTCATGAGGGTGGAAAAGGAATCCACTAAGATTGCTGTAAAGCAGAAATGAGTACATTAAAAAGGGAACTATATAGGAAACAAGGGAGAAAGTAGAAATACAGAGAGGGGGCATACCTGAGCTAGGAACTGGAACATTTACAGAGGAGTATAGGCCAGGAAAGGTACGTCAGTAGAGAAAGCTGTAATAGGATATCACAAATGAGAGAGGCTTTTTGAAAAGACTACAGGCTCAGGGGGCTGAAGGAGGGTGACACATACCTGGAAACTGAGGTACAGAGTAGAATGCAGACGCGGTATCCACCGCTTGTCAAAGGTGATGCAGTGTATGAGGTGTCACCCTGGGGTTATATATGTGGTGGGAATAAGGGGAGGAGGTGCGTGTCATGAGCGGTGGGACGCTGGAGTGCGCGCTGCCGAGAGGACCTGAACCGGAAGTGACGCGAACGCGCGTCATCGGGTCACATGATAATCACATGAACGGAAGTAGCCCATGTTTGCGTTCCAGGAGGAGAGCGGTGCGTTCCACTGCTTGTAGAAGGTGTGTGGCTTGGTATAGGAAGCAGGTAGGAGGTGAAATCTCGAGAGGGGACATCCATAGGGAGCAGGGAAGGAGGTGGAGGTATTAGGAAGGTTGCTGGGGAGAGAAAAGGGGGAGAACACATTAAAAACCATAAGCATGTACATGAGGAACAAGAGAGTGAGGGTATACTCTAAGTATATTAATTATTCTAGATAACTTAACAAATGCAGTATTATGCAAGACAGAACAAATCATACAGAATTATGTAAAGCATAACCAATTGTACAGAATGGGAATGGAGTCCATTACTAAATACGTACTGAGAAAATCCCATTATAAGCGCGGCTAGCTGTGTGCTAGTGTTCATTGTAGACCAATTAAATAAAAGAGAGCAGGTCGTAGTCCCGACTGAGTCCTTTCGGGGATAATGTTTGAAGTTCATGAATCCAGAAAGATTCACGGCGTTTAAGCATACGGATGCGGTCGCCGCCTCTCCGTGGGATGGGTACATGATCTATTACTTGAAATTTGAGTTGTGAGATGGTGTATCCAGCGGTAGAAAAGTGGTGTGGTATAGGTAGAAAAAGGTTTTTACAACGGATAGTGGATTTGTGTTTTGATATACGGTCTTTGACCGGTTGGGTAGTTCCCCCGATATACAGTACAGACCAAAAGTTTGGACACACCTTCTCATTTAAAGATTTTTCTGTATTTTCATGACTTTGAAAATTGTCCATTCACACTGAAGGCATCAAAACTATGAATTAACACATGTGGAATTATATACTTAACAAAAAAGTGTGAAACAACTGAAAATATGTCTTATATTCTAGGTTCTTCAAAGTAGCCACCTTTTGCTTTGATGACTGCTTTGCACAATCTTGGCATTCTCTTGATGAGCTTCAAGAGGTAGTCACCGGAAATGGTCTTCCAACAATCTTGAAGGAGTTCCCAGAGATGCTTAGCACTTGTTGGCCCTTTTGCCTTCACTCTGCGGTCCAGCTCACCCCAAACCTTCTCGATTGGGTTCAGGTCTGGTGACTGTGGAGGCCAGGTCATCTGGCATAACACCCCATCACTCTCCCTCTTGGCTAAATAGCCCTTACACAGCCTGGAGGTGTGTTTGGGGTCATTGTCCTGTTGAAAAATAAATGATGGTCCAACTAAACGCAAACCGGATGGAATAGCATGACGTTGCAAGATGCTGTGGTAGCTATGCTGGTTCAGTATGCCTTCAATTTTGAATAAATCCCCAACAGTGTCACCAGCAAAGCACCCCCACACCATCACACCTCCTCCTCCATGCTTCACGGTGGGAACCAGGCATGTAGAGTCCATCCGTTCACCTTTTCTGCGTCGCACAAAGACACGGTGGTTGGAACCAAAGATCTCACATTTGGACTCATCAGACCAAAGCACAGATTTCCACTGGTCTAATGTCCATTCCTTGTGTTCTTTAGCCCAAACAAGTCTCTTCTGCTTGTTACCTGTCCTTAGCAGTGGTTTCCTAGCAGCTATTTTACCATGAAGGCCTGCTGCACAAAGTCTCCTCTTAACAGTTGTTGTAGAGATGTGTCTGCTGCTAGAACTCTGTGTGGCATTGACCTGGTCTCTAATCTGAGCTGCTGTTAACCTGCGATTTCTGAGGCTGGTGACTCGGATAAACTTATCCTCAGAAGCAGAGGTGACTTTTGGTCTTCCTTTCCTGGGGCGGTCCTCATGTGAGCCAGTTTATTTGTAGCACTTGATGGTTTTGCAACTACACTTTCAAAGTTTTCCCAATTTTTCACACTGACTGACCTTCATTTCTTAAAGTAATGATGGCCACTTGTTTTTCTTTACTTAGCTGTTTTTTTCTTGCCATAATACAAATTCTAACAGTCTATTCAGTAGGACTATCAGCTGTGTATCCACCAGACTTCTGCACAACACAACTGATGGTCCCAACCCCATTTATAAGGCAAGAAATCCCACGTATTAAACCTGACAGGGCACACCTATGAAGTGAAAACCATTTCCGGTGACTACCTCTTGAAGCTCAACAAGAGAATGCCAAGAGTGTGCAAAGCAGTCATCAAAGCAAAAGGTGGCTACTTTGAAGAACCTAGAATATAAGACATATTTTCAGTTGTTTCACACTTTGTTGTTAAGTATATAATTCCACATGTGTTAATTCACAGTTTTGATGCCTTCAGTGAGAATGTACAATTTTCATAGTCATGAAAATACAGAAAAATCTTTAAATGAGAAGGTGTGTCCAAACTTTTGGTCTGTACTGTAGACGAGACCACACGGGCACTTGATGAGATAGATTACGAAGGAGGAGTTACATGTGAAGAAGTCCCTAATGTGAAATTGTTTGCCGGAGTGTGGATGGTAAAACGTATTACCCCTGATGATATTGTTGCATTGAAAGCAGTGGAGACAGGGAAAAGTCCCAGTTTTGGGGTTAGTAAGGAATCTCTGTCTGGGTATAGGAGGGTTGGTGGGTAAGTCAGCTCGGATCAGGCGATCTCTTATATTGGGTGCTCTTTTGAAGCATGGGAGGAAGGGGTTTTTGAATTCAGGAACTGATGGGTATGCCGTGTGTAGAATTTTACAATGTTGATGGATCCTTTTATGAAGGATACGTACTGCAGGGTGGTAAGTGTGGACAAAGGGGAGACGGTCCGAGGTGGTGTGGCAACTTCGAGTGTCTGGGTTGAGAGATTTTTGTAAGAGAGCTGGGGGATACCCCCGTTCCATAAACTTGTGTTGCATCTCTCTAAGACGTGTGTCCTGTGTGGTAGTGTCGCTCACTATGCGTTTCACCCTGTGGAATTGGGACTTGGGTATAGATGAGATCGTGGATTTGGGGTGTGTACTGTCAAAATGAAGTAAGCCATTTCTGTCCGTTGGTTTGACATATAAATCTGTGGACAATATTCCCTTTTCATTTTTAATGACCTTGGTGTCTAGAAAATTGATAGACTCAGGACTAGAAGTAATTGTAAATTTGAGGCCTTCCCATGCCGTGTTGATGATGTCAAAAAAGGTCTCAAGAGTTGCTAAAGGGCCCCCCCATATCAGGAAAATATCGTCTATGTACCTTTTCCATGTAATCGCATGTGATTTGTACAGGTCGTTGGAATAGACAACTTCCTGCTCGAATTCCGCCATATAGCAATTGGCGTACGGGGGCGCTACATTTGAGCCCATCGCAGTCCCCTGTTTTTGAAGATAGAAGGTGTTCCCAAACAAGAAGAAGTTTTTGGTGAGGACTAAGGTTATATAATCCATTCTATTCATCAAATACCACCCACTGCCTTTCTTGTCACTCTTGATGTCAATAGCTTGTACACATCTATTCCCCATATCAAAGGTATAGAATGTGTGGGCAACTTGCTAAATAGATTCAACACACCCGTGGACACACAGAATCTCTGCATAGATCTATTAACCTTAGTCCTCACCAAAAACTTCTTCTTGTTTGGGAACACCTTCTATCTTCAAAAACAGGGGACTGCGATGGGCTCAAATGTAGCGCCCCCGTACGCCAATTGCTATATGGAGGAATTCGAGCAGGAAGTTGTCTATTCCAACGACCTGTACAAATCACATGCGATTACATGGAAAAGGTACATAGACAATATTTTCCTGATATGGGGGGGCCCTTTAGCAACTCTTGAGACCTTTTTTGACACCATCAACACGGCATGGGAAGGCCTCAAATTTACAATTACTTCTAGTCCTGAGTCTATCAATTTTCTAGACACCAAGGTCATTAAAAATGAAAAGGGAATATTGTCCACAGATTTATATGTCAAACCAACGGACAGAAATGGCTTACTTCATTTTGACAGTGCACACCCCAAATCCACGATCTCATCTATACCCAAGTCCCAATTCCACAGGGTGAAACGCATAGTGAGCGACACCACCACACAGGACACACGTCTTAGAGAGATGCAACACAAGTTTATGGAACGGGGGTATCCCCCAGCTCTCTTACAAAAATCTCTCAACCCAGACACTCGAAGTCGCCACACCACCTCGGACCGTCTCCCCTTTGTCCACACTTACCACCCTGCAGTACGTATCCTTCATAAAAGGATCCATCAACATTGGAAAATTCTACACACGGCATACCCATCAGTTCCTGAATTCAAAAACCCCTTCCTCCCGTGCTTCAAAAGAGCACCCAATATAAGAGATCGCCTGATCCGAGCTGACTTACCCACCAACCCTCCTATACCCAGACAGAGATACCTTACTAACCCCAAAACTGGGACTTTTCCCTGTCTCCACTGCTTTCAATGCAACAATATCATCAGGGGTAATACGTTTTACCATCCACACTCCGGCAAACAATTTCACATTAGGGACTTCTTCACATGTAACTCCTCCTTCGTAATCTATCTCATCAAGTGCCCGTGTGGTCTCATCTATATCGGGGAAACTACCCAACCGGTCAAAGACCGTATATCAAAACACAAATCCACTATCCGTTGTAAAAACCTTTTTCTACCTATACCACACCACTTTTCTACCGCTGGACACACCATCTCACAACTCAAATTTCAAGTAATAGATCATGTACCCATCCCACGGAGAAGCGGCGACCGCATCCGTATGCTTAAACGCCGTGAATCTTTCTGGATTCATGAACTTCAAACATTATCCCCGAAAGGACTCAATCGGGACTACGACCTGCTCTCTTTTATTTAATTGGTCTACAATGAACACTAGCACACAGCTAGCCGCGCTTATAATGGGATTTTCTCAGTACGTATTTAGTAATGGACTCCATTCCCATTCTGTACAATTGGTTATGCTTTACATAATTCTGTATGATTTGTTCTGTCTTGCATAATAATGCATTTGTTAAGTTATCTAGAATAATTAATATACTTAGAGTATACCCTCACTCTCTTGTTCCTCATGTACATGCTTATGGTTTTTAATGTGTTCTCCCCCTTTTCTCTCCCCAGCAACCTTCCTAATACCTCCACCTCCTTCCCTGCTCCCTATGGATGTCCCCTCTCGAGATTTCACCTCCTACCTGCTTCCTATACCAAGCCACACACCTTCTACAAGCAGTGGAACGCACCGCTCTCCTCCTGGAACGCAAACATGGGCTACTTCCGTTCATGTGATTATCATGTGACCCGATGACGCGCGTTCGCGTCACTTCCGGTTCAGGTCCTCTCGGCAGCGCGCACTCCAGCGTCCCACCGCTCATGACACACACCTCCTCCCCTTATTCCCACCACATATATAACCCCAGGGTGACACCTCATACACTGCATCACCTTTGACAAGCGGTGGATACCGCGTCTGCATTCTACTCTGTACCTCAGTTTCCAGGTATGTGTCACCCTCCTTCAGCCCCCTGAGCCTGTAGTCTTTTCAAAAAGCCTCTCTCATTTGTGATATCCTATTACAGCTTTCTCTACTGACGTACCTTTCCTGGTCTATACTCCTCGGTATATGTTCCAGTTCCTAGCTCAGGTATGCCCCCTCTCTGTATTTCTACTTTCTCCCTTGTTTCCTATATAGTTCCTTTTTTAATGTACTCATTTCTGCTTTACAGCAATCTTAGTGGATTCCTTTTCCACCCTCATGACCCGTACCTTGGTATGTTACCTCTTTCTTTTTTCGCACATTTCCCATGGGACATCCTTCTTAATTCCTCCCTGATCCCTTCCTCCCTTCGTGTCGCCCTATGAAGGTAGCCTTTTGACTTACAAGGATTGCACTTGTTTATGTTATCCTCTGACGATGTCAACCGACGTTCGCAGAACACATGATCATTACCATATGTAACTGTGTGTTTGTTTGTTGTTTTCTTGTTTTTGTAGTACACTGATGAAGGTCCCGAGGGACCGAAACGTTTGTTTATTTGATTGTACCTACTTCATTAAAAACTTTATACCCAATTTTCTAAATTCCTTGAGTGCCGGGTTCTTCTAATATAGTACTTTGGGCTTGGTACCTTACCCGTGCACCAAGAACAAATCAGGAGTGCGGTAGTTTTTGTATTTTTGTATGCCATCCAGAAGTGGCCTAAACCAAGGAACATCAAAGAAGTACGTCAGTTTCTGGGACTGGTCGGGTACTACAGGAGGTTCATTAAAGACTATACCAAAAAGGCAGCACCTTTTCAAGATCTCCTAGTAGGACAGTCCAAGAGAGGTAAAAGTCCCCCATTCCAGTGGGGCCAAGAGCAGACTGAGTCCTTTGCGTCAATGAAGGAAGTCCTAACCGGTGAGGAAATCCTGGCTTACCCCGACTACGGCCAACCTTTCCTGTTGTACACCGACGCCAGCAACAAGGGACTGGGAGCTGTGTTGTCCCAGAAGCAAAACGGCAGTGAAAATGTAATTGCCTATGCCAGTAGGAAGCTTCGCCCTACTGAGAGGAACCCGGAGAATTACAGTTCCTTCAAGCTGGAGTTCCTGGCCTTGGTCTGGGCTATCACTGAAAGATTCAAGCATTACCTTGCCTCAACTAAATTCACAGCCTTTACCGACAATAACCCCTTGATACACCTGGAGACAGCCAGGTTGGGAGCCATGGAACAGCGTTGGGTGGCCAGATTGTCGAATTACCAGTTCACAATCAAGCACCGGGCAGGTCACAAGAACACCAATGCTGATGCCCTGTCAAGAATGCCCCACCAGTCGGACACCGAGGATGAAGTGGATGACCTAGAAGAAATTTAATTACCTGCTTTCCACAGAAGCGGAATGGTTCACAAGCAACACGCCTCCAGAAGACGTCATAGTAAGACGCTAAATCTTTTACCTCATCACAGTTGGAAGGAGACCCAGGACAGTGACCTGGTTGTCAACCTCATCAAAGGACTGATAACCCAGATAGGTTCTCACCTGGCGAAGGATGCTCCTCCACAAGCCAAGCACCTGTGGAATGAGAGAAGCCGGCTGTTCATCTACAGAGAAAAGCGGTGCAGAAGGTATGTCAACCCCAGAACCCATGAAATGGTGTGGCAGATTGTTGTACCCAGGACGGATATCCAGATGGTGTTAGAGGCCTACCACGACCAAGCAGGTCACTTTGACTGGAAGAAGCTGGAATCCCTGCTGAAGGACCGATTCTATTGGGTTGGAATGCGGAGTTCCATAGAAAGGTGGTGCCGGAATTGTGGGCCCTGTAGCCTCAGAAGGAAAGACTACGGCAGCCAGAAAGCACCCTTGCAGTCCATCAAAACTACCCAACCCCTGGAGACTGTCGCTCTGGATCACGTCAAACTGTCGCCCAGCAGATCAGGCTATTCCTATGCCCTGACCTTGGTGGATCACCATTCCCGGTTCCTGGTGGTAGCCCCCGTCAAGGATCTGACAGCAGAAACTGCAGCAAGAACATTTCAAGCCTACTTCTGCAGACCCCATGGATATCCGGATAGGGTGCTAACAGATCAAGGCCCTGCTTTCGAAGCTGAGCTACTCAAGGAATTCTGTCACCTGTATGGATGCAAGAAGATCCGGACTACGCCATATTATCCGCAAACCAACGGTATGTGCGAGAAAATGAATAACATCGTTATAGACCTGCTAAAAACCCTACCTTTGGACGAGAGGAACCAGTGGCCAGACAAGCTACCTGACCTAGTGGACCTGTATAACCACATACCTGTGAGTTCTACTAATTGTACCCCAGCGTACCTCATGAGAGCAAGACCTGGAAAATTGCCCATGGACCTGGAGCTCGGAGTGGTAGAACCTGCTGCAGATACGTCCACTGAAGATTGGGACACAAGTCGGCAAGGGCAGTACAGGAAAGTACAGGCCTGTGTCGAAGACAGTCTAAACAAGGTGAGGGAAAGACAAGAAGATCAGTATAATAAGAACGCACCAGCAGAACACTTGGCACCCGGAGAGATAGTGCTAAAGCGGAAAAGAAGAGGTCACAAGCTCGATTAGCAGGGGGAAAGAGAGCCCTACACAGTATTGAATTCTAAATTTGACAACACCAAAACCTGCCTGATCAGCAAGGATGGAGGTAAAACAACCGCAACAGTCTCAAGAGACCACTTGAAATTGTGACCAGGTCTACTGAAGACACAGGAGGAAGAAGCACCTCTTGTAATATCGGAAAAACCCAAGGAGGACGTAGTTCATACCGTCCTAGGAAACTTCCCCGCGGACTGGTCTCAACTCGATGGAGCAGTTATCATACCAGTGATACACTTCTGTCAACCACCAGAAGAGCCTCCACCACAAGAAGAACCTGTGAGCGCCCTAGCAGAACCTGCTCAGGAACAGGAAGAGTCACCAGTAAACAGCGTACTTGCCAGTCCCATAGAGAGATTGAGGCAGTTTTATAATCTACCCGCACGTAGATCTGATAGGTTAACAGAGAGTACATGCACAGACACCAATATCACCCCAGTGCTACGAAGGTCTACACGCAGCACACAAGGCCAAATCCCTGCCAGGTATAGGGAATAAATACAAAACGCCTACCGTGTAAATAGTTACCCAGTTGGGTATTGCCTACTGTTATTTATTGTGTGAACTGAAAATAATGTGTTCATTTAGTTACCCGTAAGGGTATAAAGACTGTAGGTTATGGATGGTGAATAACCGAAAAACTTTCTGTTGTACATAGTTGCACTTATCAAAGTGCCCCCTTATTTGTTCCATAAAAAGA
This sequence comes from Phyllobates terribilis, assembly GCF_046119375.1. Classification (NCBI taxonomy): domain Eukaryota; kingdom Metazoa; phylum Chordata; class Amphibia; order Anura; family Dendrobatidae; genus Phyllobates; species Phyllobates terribilis. The sequence goes on along the minus strand of NW_027362765.1, from coordinate 150,458,491 downwards.
CCACAAAACAAAAACCCGTTTGGCGTGGCCAAAGACGTGGTCCAAGACCTGGATCACTTATGCCCTGTAGCCACGCCCAGGGCCTACGTTGAGGGTTTTCAGGCGGGTCCCTCATGCTGCTTATGTTACACCTTCATCAGTGAGATGGACACCTGGTGACGGGACTTACTGTAACATTGTTATTGTAATTACTATTGTTACTTGTTACCTGTTTAAAATGCTTCAGTCCAGGAGTACTGAATTGTACTAGGGGGGAATGTGGCACCCAGCTACCACAGGTACCACAGGACCCAAAAGGGTGCATGGATGGACTTCTCCACAAGAGGCCCTCACTACAAACAGACACCTCCACCCTTCCACCTCAGACCACCAGAGGGAGCCCTGTTAGGGATATATAAACTGGGGGTGGAGTCAGTTAGGCGGTTAGTTAGTCAGTCAGTCAGTCAGAGAGTGTGCTGACACTGAGAGCAGTGAAGACGCAGCACGTTTGCTGCTGTACTGAGGGCCCCGAGTGTGGCCGAGGCAAGGGGAGAGGAGTAAAAGGGGGCAGAGGAGCGTCTGAAGCTCACCCCAAGACACAAGCCGGACATCAGGTCCGCGCCTACAGGGTTCTCTACACCCAGTAGGAACAACCGGCATACCAGGAGGCTTCCAGACCCCTGGTCATCCTGAAGCTACCATCAATTACAGGACTAGGAACCACGAAGGCCCCGGCGTCCAGGGATAGTGGTTGCCAGAGAAAAGTTCTACTACCAAGTAGTCAGGTGAGAGAGCAAAACAACATAGAAGCTAGGCCAAGTTCCAGGCTGGCCAGAAGCTTAGAGAGAAGAAGACACGGACCAGGAGGCCTACAACCCGCTCACTGGGGGGGAGTTCTGAAGTGCACCCTTCCTATTAAGTACCCTGGACCCTACCTGCCGTTACACCAGTAAAGGTACTGAAGCGAATCCCCTGTGTGCGTGTCCGTCATTCCCCCTGACCCAACCGGGCCACCTCTCACCTGCACCCCTTCCATCAACCCTGCCCCGGGGGCCCGCTCCGCCTGTGGAGAGCAGAAACATCCCAGCTGCCATCCCATCACCCCCGGAGGTCTGCAGCAGCACCGGTATTCGTTACCGGGAACCACAGGTGGCGTCACGAGACAAACTGTTAACAAAAACCCCCTTTTTAAAGAGTGACCCCAGAGGACGGGCCCGGGAGCCGACTGCTGTAACATCCTACAAAGAAGGTAAAGGCCCGGGTACCGAGTCCCCCATATCCCCCTGGGTGAGTCAGCTCCACTGTCCCCCATGTAACCCATATCATAGGACTTCTTCCTCTGACACATGGTCACCGAAAGAGTCATTCTCTTTCTTCTCTCAGGTCTTCTTGGCAGTCAATCTAAGAGACAGAATAGGGAATTATAGCTTGAGCAGGACAAATCTTATCTCAGTATACTCCTACAGAGCTTAAAGGGGTTTCTGGGTTTTGGAAAACCTCTGTCCCTCAGTTACAGTTTGTTTTATAAAGGCCAATCTGTCCTTTACTCACCCTCCCCAGGTTCAGCGCTGAGTCTCTGCTGCTGCTCCCTGGGTCTGTTATTGTCTGCAGCACTGACATCACATCAACAACGCTGCAGACAATAACCAGAGCTCACCAGCTCTGCCTGAAAACTGTGGAGCTCACTGATTGGCTGCCACACTGCCGTCATGATGCAGTCAGTAACAGACAGCGGGAGCAGGGGCAGAGACTCAGTACTGGACCTGAGAAGGGTGAGTAATGCCCAGTTTGCATGTTTTTTGTTTAACCAAACAGGTTTTCCAAAGAAAAAGTGTTATTGGAGTAACATCTGTAGGGTTTTCAGGCAGTTGTGACGCACATCAATCTTAAGATCTTTGATGTCTTCATTCCTACCTCAATGTAGAAGTGGAGGCATATATTTTGTCTCCCTCAATGGACAAGAATAGCAGTTATAGAAACAACCAATTGATCAGACATGTAGTAAGACAGAGCACGGGCTCCGTCCATAGATAACTATACTACAGGTGGACAATGCAGGCAAAGAGTTAACAATAACATGCCATACTAACTTGTCGTTTTTTGCGACTTCTTGGTATTTTCCACCATAGCTTGTGCTAATCCTCCCTCAGCGCTTTGTATGTAGAATTTGCTTCTTAGATTTCCAGTCCTCCCTTGGATCGTTAGCATAGACCCACTAAAAAAATCCCCGTTTTCCACTAACAAATCCTACTAATCGATTTGTTCTGGGCTGTGTGTACCTTCGTGTCAATCAGACAGGAAATTGGCCCTACTAATTTCTCACCTCATCCCCCTGGGGACAATCTAGGTTATCCGCCTGCCCTCCTCTAACTCACGGACAGCACCATATAGCAAGGTTACTTATAATCCTACTGCACACACTGCTCTCTCCCGCACATATATTAAACTTCTAGATTGATCTGTCTCCCTGCCCCTCCTCCACCATCTATCTTTTCCCCCACTGAAAATAAAATTATATGTGATTTTTGCTGTATTTGGAATATTAATGCTTATAGGCTTCTGCTCTCGCTCCCTGTTCCATCTTTCTGGTGTTTATCCTCCAGTCTATACTGACAGATGAAATGAGACTGCTGCAGTTCTCACCGAAGAATCCTTGGAGGAGAGGATCATGTCCTGCACTTCTTCATCTGCTGCAATATTACAATGCATATGCATCGTTTTGTTAAAGGTTTTGATAACCCAGATTGTGGGCTTCACAATATAGGATGTACACAGGGCTCATCAGGGCCCCCAATAAAGTTTATATAATTAAAGTGGTTTTCCAGGTGATAAAAATAATTTTTAATGCCTCAAAACAAAATTAAAGAATTAATACTCAGTGTTCCATGTTACTTGGTCTCAACTGGAATTTACATCCTGATCCTATCCGGAAATATCCTTTCAGCCAAATCAGATATTGAGGCAGACAACGATGTGGCCAATAATTGTCTGAGCAGCCATTTCAACCCAATTCCAGCATGTCAAGGTCGGGACCAGGATCCATAGTCCACTAGTGGGAACTGGGGAAGTGTCGTATTGAGATCTGCTCAGGATCGCAAGGGGGAGGAATCATGTTTTTTTTTAAAGCAATTTGAGATATTTAAAACATTATCCACATTAATCCATATAAATTGAGTGCTCAGCTTGAGAGATTGTGCCAGGTGAGCACAACTCCACAAATTGATAAAACACAATGCAACCTCTGTCTTGCATCCACAGCCGAGCTTGCCAAATAACAAAGTCAAGTGGCTACAATAATGTACCTAAGTATTTGTTGGGTAATTCTCAACTAAACTGCAAAGCAGACCTGCTATAAGGTGATTGAAAACTTCTTTATTAAAACGACACATTTCTGGGCTCAGGGGCTCCTTTTTCAAGTGGCAGAGAAATCGACATAAAAGGCTGTCTGCTATTTATATAAAAACACAAACACCAAGGAAGTAGACACAGGTAACTCATGTGTATCTACTTCCTTCCTTCCTGAGGAAGCAAAAGAGAGTATACAGACAGGACAGCATGGAATTGCAGATGCTGCTTTCTGTGAGGTAAAACATTTCCCTGCCTGTTTAAAAACAATGTTTTACCTCACAGAAAGCAGCAGCTGTGATCCCATAGGGTCCTGTCTGTATCCTCTCTTTTCCTTCCTCTCCTGCTCAGTAGCTGTAATATGATCAGACCGTGTTCCTGTACAGTCAGACACAGCCATTACACAGTACACCGCAGAGGCACATTTATAAGATAATCTCGGCACAGGAACATTTTTTAACACATTCAATTGTGGAACTTACAATTTAATCAAAAGATCTTGGAATAATAGTATTTCGTTCATTGGAGAACCCCTTTAAAGGGGTTGTACACTACTATTTAAAATATGCCAAAGCGTTTTCATGATGAAGAGCAGCTTCTTTGTAATTACCTCCCTCTGCCTTTTCTGCCTGTGAGCGGCGCTATTACTGGCTGCTCACAGGCAGCACATGACCCCTCGCTGACGTCCCGTCTATTGAGGCGTGACTCAGCGCTGGGGTCCCCGCGGTGGTTGCTGGGTTGTGGGGGGGTTACCCCACCGCGTCACACCCAGCATCCACCGCGCGCTTTACCAATGAATGGAGAGAGGGAGAGCGAGCAGTGGATGCTGGGTATGACGCGCAGGGATAACTCAGCCCGCAACCCAGCAGCCACCGGGAACACGGAAGAGAGAGACCCCCGGGTGCAGCCTGGACTTGTCTTGACGTCAACGGATGTCAGAGCCGGCTGCAGCCGGGGGTCATGTGATGCCTGTGAGCGGCCAGTGATAGCGCCGCTCACAGGCAGAAAAGGCAGAGGGAGGTAATTATAAAGAAGCTGCTTTTCATCATAAAAACGCTTTGGCATATTTTAAGTAGTAGTGGACAACCCCTTTAAATATGTCTTTTTTGCTGACTGCAATATCGGTAGGTATGCCCACGATGCAGGAAACAGGGTCTGGGCATTTTTTGTGAGTTGAGTAGCCCCATGCATGATGGAGGTTCAGGGACAATTACCCCTTTGGCCCTAACTGGATCAGCACATGGATGGAAGGACTACAAATCTTTTCCTATTCTCAGATACAAAACACAAACAACTACATATCTTTGTGTCTCCTACAATGTTTTTGTCTCCCAAGATAGTACACTCAGCAAAGTATTACATAGGCATCCCCCCTGCAAGATGCTCTGACATACTCTCTATGGCACGATTACAGCTTCATCTGGCAAATATGCAACGTAGGCTCAACATTTCTGATTTTCACAGAACAGTCATGATTCAAGGGCAAAAAAAAATCTCTTTTCCATCCCCTTCCCCACTTTACATATATGACACATACATTAGTATAGCATATATTTTATGTAACCTCACGAAATCTTAAAACTAGCGACAGCCTGGAAGAAGACGATGATAACCCGAGTTATTTAAAGGAGTGCAATTTTTTTATCGAGAGAAAGATATGACAGGAATCACTTGAAGGCGTTAAGAGTATTGACGGTGGCTGAGGACAGATAATGTACAGATGGCGGCAGTGAATTGATAGGTAACGGCATTCCTATATGGAAATTATCACTTTCTAACATGTTATGTTAATTAGGTACAAAAAATATCCCTGTCATTTCCTATTCATCTACCCAACATCAGTTACACCTCTGCTCCTACGTTATATTACTACTTCTTACAGTCACCCTTAACATTGGTTTATGCTAAACGCAAGGAATGTATTAGTACATTCTAATAACAATGTACATTACATAGGTGGCCTAATATGCAATACATTTATTTTTATTACTAGCAATATATATTTTCTATACACTTGTAGCTGATCTGTATATCCTGTTGGTACCAGCTCATCATTATATCATTATTCCATGGAAATACAGATGGATAAAAGTTAACAAAGCCATATAGGCAGGGCGGACACAGACAGTTGGGGGATCTTGTGTAAGGAGCATGTGTGACAGCTAAATAATCACAAGAGAAGCATTTTACTCTGGCTTTTTTCATTCTGTCTATAAATTAGGGTTCTATGACATCCATAAAGCAATTACCGTATATATTCGAGTATAAGCCGACCCCAATAGAAGCCGAGGCACCTAATTTTACCTCAAAAATATGGGAAAACTTATTGACTCGAGTATAAGCTTAGGGTAGGAAATGCAGCAGCTACTGGTAAATTTTCCCATCCTGCTAAAAATGGCACCCTCATCCCCAATCCTAGTATGCATGGTTCCCTCATCCCCAATCCTGGTATGCATGGCCCCCTCATTCCCAATTCTGGTATGCATGGCCCCCTCATCCCCAGTCCTGGTATGCATGGCCCCCTCATCCCCAATCATGGTATGCATGGCACCCCTCATCCCCAATCCTGGTATGCATGGCCCCCTCATGCCCAATCCTGGTATGCATGGCCCCCTCATCCCCAATCCTGGTATGCATGGCACCCCTCATCCCCAATCCTGGTATGCATGGCACCCCTCATCCCCAATCCTGGTATGCATGGCCCCCTCATCCCCAATCCTGGTATGCATGACCCCCTCATCCCCAATCCTGGTATGTATGGCACCCCTCATCCCAATCCTGGTATGCATGGTACTCCTCATCCCCAATCCTGGTATACATGGCCTCCCATCACTGCACACATGAAAAAAAATAAACATTTCTACTCACCTTCCTCCCCTGTGCTCCAGCGCTGCATTCTGTTCTGCCAGTATCTTACCTCTGCATATGAGCAGCGCATGACGTCACTGTCATGCGCCCTCAGATGCCGATGTGAGGTGCTGGGATATGCATTTCTCTCCACGCCGGGACTATGGGCGTGGAGAGGAGTGAAAAGTCGTTCTTACTAGCGCAGTGTGAGTAATAGTCGCACTTCCTGCAGTGGCTCAGGGATCCTCTGTGCCTGTCTAATAGCGGGCACAGAGGATCGCTGAGTTGCAGCAGGAAGCAGCAGCTGCAACTCACACTGCTGTATTAAAGAAAATGAATATTCACCCCTCTCCACTCCCATGGGCGTGGAGAAGAGTGAATATTCATTTACTTTAGCAGTGGGCACACGTGGTAGCTGCAGCAGCGGCTACTGCCTGTGCACTGCTCCTCCGCAACCCCCTCTACCAGTATATACTGCATATATAAGTATATATAAAGTATATACCCGAGTATAAGCCGAGAGGGGCTTTTTCAGCATAAAAAAATGTGCTGAAAAAGTCGGCCTATACTCGAGTTTATACGGTAATCTATTAAGGTTATTTTTATGGCTATTGGTTACATTACTCTCTGGCAGTGTAGGGCAGTTTAAGGGAATTTGTCACCAGGTTTTTGTAGCCTGAAAACAGCCTGATATAGAGGCAGAGACCCTGATTCCAGTGATGTATCAATTACTGTTCTGCTTGTTATAGTTTCAATAAAATCACTGTTTTATCAGCAGGAGATTATCACTAGAGGAGTAGCTGTCTCATGCCATGTTGTCCTCTTGCTCCGTATAACCCCTGATTTATTCTGTTCTGTAACCTTGACTAGTTTATTGACGTTTCTCCTGCTTGACAATTTTGCACCTCCCATATCTCTTTGATCTGATCTAGCTATTTGACTATCCTTCTGTCATGCACAGTGTGGGAAAGACTAAGTGTAACACGAAGGGGTGAGGGGAAGGAAGCCCAAACACTAGGGAAAGGAAGAGTGGAGACCCCTAGGCAGATCTAATGACACCCTGCCGACCCTACCATCCCTATATTGGTTCAACACCAATCGCTGAGCAGGAAACCTAAGCCCTGTATATCCCTAGAGCTAGGCCCTTGATAGGGAGGGGAGGGTGAGCACTGGTCAGTCCCCACTATACACTAAAGACAACAAGGGAGACAAACAAAGGGGTAAAAACTTAGCTTGAGCAGATGTGGCACCCCAGGGGTCCGGTTGCCACAGTGACATTGCCTCCCTCACAAGAGGTGATGCCATGTCTGGAAGCAAGCAGGGGTCCCCTAGTCAGGTATACTAGCATGCAACACTATCCTGGCTTCAGACCAGCAAGAGGAGCTCCTCCCCTTAGCAACTGGAATCTGGAGGCGGGGTTAGTTAGAGTTAGTGAGAGGAGTTGAAGACAGGACAGCGAAGAGGAAAGACCTGGGGAGTGGAGCTGCACAACAGCTCACCCCAGAGAGGAGCGCAGAAGAACCGGACACTGGAGTCCGAGGTAGTGAGGCACTGAAGGCCCAGCAACAGAAACCGGAGGGCAGAAGACTGCAGGTCTCCTGGCCCCATCAGACGCCCGGAGGCTCAGCAGCACATAGGGCCCAGCACCACCGCGTGGGAGCGACACTCCAAGAAGGCTCGAGCTGCCTGCCATACTGGTGAGCACAACGACGTTTTACTCAGGGATGAGGGCCACAGCACAGCTATAAGCAGCAGGGCCAAAGAGATTAGCGCAAAAGGGAAGGCCTCCAACTTCACCTGGCAAGGTGGATTCCCAACTTGCTTCCAGGCCACCCGGACCTCTACTACCAGCTAGTACCCGTGCCCCGGTCTGCCTAACCACCGCAAGTAAAGATAAGAGGAAACCGCCATTAAGTTGTGGACTGGTTATTATCTGCACCATCCCCTGCACTACGCTGCACAGCAACATCTATAACATCACCATTTCATGCCCTGGAGCTAAGCTCTGCCTGTGGAGAGCTGTCCCAACTCTGCTGCGTCACCATCAGCTCCAGAGGATCTGCACCGCAGCGGCGGCTCCATATAGCCACATACCACAAGTGGCGTCACGAACATTAAACTATAAAAACTATAATCCCCTTTTATTGACCGCCCTGGGTCACGGACCGGGTCACTGCTACTGTGACATCCCCTGCACCGACCGGCACGGCACAGAGTACCCCACGGCCCAGGGGGAGCGTCACAGACACCAGAGAGATAACACCAAATGTCCTCCAAGGGCACCAGAGATGAAGCTAGCTGACTGCTGTAGCTCCAAGCCTTCACAAGGGGAAATGTGAATATCACCAGTGACTCCATGCAGCAGACTGAGAGTTTATAAACACCCAGACCAGGTGTGTCAATCAGAGCAGAAAGGAGGCTGCCGCTGGGTCCAAAAGAGAGAAGGATTTAGGAAGACGTCTGCAATACCAAACGCAGTAACCTTCTGCAGCCAGATGCAGAGCGACTGTCTGTCACATCTGACACACCCATGACAACTTCTTGCTAGCTTGTACCACTGAACAGCAGCTGACTTTGTGGCCCGAGCCCAGGGACCCCTGTTTAAGTCCAGATCCCTGTACATTAGTTAAAGGGTGAAGGCCAGGGCAACCCCTGAGTTCTGGGAAACGGAGTAGCTTGCACCAATCCTGTTCATGGTAGCTATTTTGGAGCTGCCAGGTGACCATGTACAGTGCCTGCTTGACAGTCCACAGTTCAGACTGTGTGTACAACATGACAGGTTCCCTTTGCCGTTAAAATTTTGGCAGCCTGCAATGACCACTAGAGGGGACTTTGGAGCTTAATGCATACTTTTTCTTAAATATAGAGTTCAATTAATTGTAAGTATTGTAATGCAGCGGCTTTCTGCATTGCTAAAATGTCCAAGGGGTGTGTTCTGGCTGACCATTTACCTCCCCCTCAGGTGACTAATCACATGACTGTGACATCATCACAGGTCCTGTGTGCACAGAAGGATATATAAATCCTGGTGGTTTTGAAACAGAGAGAGAGGCCTGGTGAGGCAAGAAGCCTGGTCCCTGTGTCTGGGACTCCATTAGCCTGGAAGGCGGAGGCTGGATCCCTGTGTCTGGGATACCAGTACCCTTGAAAGGCACGTGGCCTGGAGACTACGTCTGGGAAGCCTTAAAGCCACAGCTGTGGCAGAACCGAGGTGATAGAAGCAGTTGAGACCCGGCAAAGGTAAATTGGCGCTTTAAGTAAATATTGATACCTTGCTGAAGTCTGTATTTGAAGCCAAGTGGGCATAGCTGCCACTGAAAAAGCTCTAGGATACATGTGTAACATTCCTGCGAGCCACTGAGATGGACTATGTTATGAGCGGTTTATGATGTGTAATAAACTGCTGGTCTTCATATTACTGGAAAACGTTGCATGTGTGCTTTAATTGATCCGGTGAAGCGAGTACCCCCCAGCGTGAGAAAATAGCGCTACCTTACATGTGGTTGGAGAATGCGGGCAACAGCAGCTTGGTTGCTAGGGGTAACGGCACAGAACGACGAATGTGGATACAAGCATCTTGCTGTGGCTCGGTGGGGCCACGAAGATTAAAACATCTGGCTGTAACTCTGCAGGGTTACGAAAATTGTCGTCGCACTCAAACCTGGTTTGCTGTGGCTCGGCGGGGTCACGAAGATTAACCCCTTTACAGCCCATGACGTATTAATACGAGTCTGTGCCCTGGGCTTTAAGAGCCTGACCCGTATTAGTACGTCATCGCGATCGCGCGCGCACACAGGCTGTGCGGGCGCGATCGCCGCCGGGTGTCAGCTGATTGTTACAGCTGACACCTGGTACTATGTGCGGGGAGCGGTCCCGCACAGCTCCCAGCACATTAACCCCCGCAATGCTGCGATCGAAGTCGATCGCAGCATTGCGGTGGCAAGGGGAGGTGATCGGTATACTCACCTCCTCTTCCAGCCTCCAGCGCTGTCTGCCGCGGCTTCCCGGGTGTTGCCATGACGACCCGATGTCGTCATGACAACATCCGGGTCACCAGGCAGCAGGAACATTGTTTGGTCATGCGCAGTGCACGACCAAACAATGTTCTCACTGTGCAGCGCTGACTGCCTGCATGGCACAGGGATGGTGGTCCGCTAACAAATTGAATGGAAAATCGGCTCAAATTGATTCGTAAAAATGAAAAAGTGGAAAAAAAATACTTTTTAATTTTTACGAATCAATTTGTGAAGCACCTGGGGGTTCCAAGTGCTCACTATGCATCTAGATAGGTGCCTTGGGGGGTCTAGTTTCCAAAATGGGGTCACTTATGGGGGAGCTCCAATGTTTAGACACACAGGGGCTCTCCAAACGCGACATGCTTCCAATTTGTTAGCGGACACCATATCACGTTTGGAGAGCCCCTGTGTGCCTAAACATTGGAGCTCCCCCTCAAGTGACCCCATTTTGGAAACTAGACCCCCCAAGGCACCTATCTAGATGCATAGTCAGCACTTGGAACCCCCAGGTGCTTCACAAATTAATGCGTAAAAATAAAAAAGTGATTTTTTTTTCCACTTTTTCATTTTTACGAATCAATTTGTGAAGCACCTGCGGGTTACAAGTGCTCACTATGCATCTAGATAGGTGCCTTGGGGGGTCTAGTTTCTAAAATGGGGTCACTTGTGGGGGAGCTCCAATGTTTAGGCACACAGGGGCTCTCCAAAGCACAACATGGTGTCCGCTAACAATTTGAGCCGATTTTCCATTCAATTTGTTAGCGGACACCAGATCGCGTTTGGAGAGCCCCTGTGTGCCTAAACATTGGAGCTCCCCCACAAGTGACCCCATTTTGGAAACTAGACCCCCAAAGGCACCTATCTAGATGCATAGTGAGCACTTGGAACCCCCTGGTGCTTCACAAATTGATTCGTAAAAATGAATAACTGGAAAAAAAAATACTTTTTCATTTTTACGGATTAATTTGTGAAGCACCTGGGGGTTCAAAATGCTCACCACCCATCTAGATAAGTTCCCAGGGGGGTCTAGTTTCCAAAATGGGGTCACTTGTGGGGGGTTTCCACTGTTTAGGCACATCAGGGGCTCTCCAAACGCAACATGGCGTCCGCTAATTATTCAAGCAAATTTTATAATCGAAAATTCAAATGGCGCTCCTTCCCTTCCGAGCCCTGCCGTGCGCCCAAACAGTGGTTTTTCCCCACATATGGGGTATCTGCGTGCCCAGGGAAAATTGCACAACAAATTTTGGGGTCCATTTTTTCCTGTTGCCCCTGCGAAAATAAAAAAAATTGGGTCTAAAGTAACATTTTTGTGAAAAAAGTTAAATGTTCATTTTTTTCTTCCACATTCCAAAAATTCCTGTGAAGCACCTGAAGGGTTAATAAAGTTCTTGAATGTGGTTTTGAGCACCTTGAGGGGTGCAGTTTTTAGAATGGTGTCACTTTTGGGTATTTTCTGTCATAAAGACCTCTCAAAGTGACTTCAAATGTGATGTGGTGCCTAGAAAAATGGTTTTGTAAATTTTGTTGGAAAAATGAGAAATCGCTGGTCAACATTTAACCCTTATAGCTCCATAACAAAAAAAAATTTTTGTTCCAAAATTGTGCTGATGTAAAGTAAACATGTGGGAAATGTTATTTATTAACTATTTTGTGTGACATATGACGCGCCCCCTGGGCCATATTCTTTAGGGGAAATATCCGGAGCCGGATCAGATGGGGGTTGTAGTCTTCCGAGTGGCTGTGACCCGGTCCGTGCCCAGGGTGTCAAACTGAGTTGTAAGTGGCAGTCCTACAGATGTTATAAGTTCTTTATTGTCGACTACGCCACCCGTTGTGTTGCGGTCACTATGGCCGCCGCTGCAGCAGGGTCCGCTGAGGCTGATGGTGTAGGTGCAGCTTGTGATGGTATAACCCCCAACGGGTGGGGTATAGCCTCAGGGGATCAGGTGCAGAGGATGGGAGTTGTGGTGATGCAGTGTAGACGGCAATCAGAGACAGAGTCGGGTTATGCAGTTTAGGATGTTTTACTCACTGCTGATGTTCTGGTCACTCCAGCTTCGAGTGACCTCCCGAGCCGTGCTGCGTCCACCAGGTTCTGGATCCAGCCAACTCCCAAATAAGTCCGGAGCGTGACCCTGAGCTCTCCTTCAGTCCTTTCTCTGGCCGTCCCCACTATTGATCCACCCAGGTCCAGCTCCCTCGGGCCTTCTGTTGGGACACCCTTGGCCTTGGGTTCCCTGACCCTCCTCGTGGTATGCCTTCGTGGTGGATGTGGTGGGTGACCGTGGCAAACGCTGCCCACGGTCTCCGGTCTCTGGCTGGGGAATGTTTTTACCCCCACCAGCTTGGGTTCCGGTACCCTAATGCCGACTCTTCACCCGGGGATTTAGTTTGGGGTCTTAGAGTCCTTTTCTTCTGTGCCTCTGAGTCTCTCTCTCTCTCCTCTCTCACTCTGGGTCTCTCTTCTCCTCTGCTCCTGACTTTCTCTCTGCAACTGACCCTGTTCTTAGTTGGTGCCCACCTTATATACACCCTCTATGTGTGAGCTCAGGCGACCAGCACCCAATGAGCTCCTATCTTTACTCAGACTGCTCCCCCTATCTGCCCCTACACTACTTGGGATGTACCACCCCCCTCCCACTCCAGCCAGGAACAGACTCGGTCGTACCTGCACATTTCTAAGTGGGAGTACCGTCGGTCTGTTCCTCGGAAATGGGATGTGTGTAGTGCATGCAGCCTACCGAGCTCAGATCCACACTCCATCCTTACCCGGGAGTGGAATATCACACCTCTGGATTGAGGTGCAATACCCCTGTAGCAGCCGAATCCTCAGGGTGCTACATTCCCCCCCGGTAAATCACAGCACGTCCTCGGGCTGTAAGACATAAACACCAAAACATACAAATTTTTATAAACATATAAAACATATAAAACATTATATAAATAACATATCTTAGCAGATAAAACTTTCTCGTCGTCTCAGGCTCCTCCTCCGGTCACTGTGCAACGTGTGACCGGGTAAAGTGCGACAGTCTCTCTAGAAAACTGGTTTTCCTATAAAACCGGTAGGGGGCGCTTTAGGACGCGCAACTATTTACAAGGGTTATGGCCGCTCTCAGTCCTCGGCCAGGTAATGGGAATAGGGATGACCGCTCTCAGTCCTCGGTCAGTGGGATTTAAGGGATAAACGGGTAAACAGTTCACAGATGCTGGTCCCAACGGGGACTATATTTAGCAACAGTAACAGTTTCTTTATACCCCGATCGGGTAACTATTTACAGCACCTACTCCGCTGTACTCAACAACGTCTTCCTCCTGCTCTTTCTTTGGGGATCTCAGCTTCAGACCCGTCCGGATCCTCTTGCTCTTCCTCCTCACATCGCAGCTCCTCCTCTGTCAGGCGATGCACATGGAGGGCGTAAGGTCCTTTAGCACACTTGTGCCGGGTAAAGGTGACCTCGTCCCCGATATAAAGGTCACGACCTCTGTGCCCCTCCGGCAGATGGGACTCCACATCTCTGCGCGTGACAAAGACGTCGCCGGGGGTGTTGTGGTCTCTGATGAAGCCCCACCCATGCTGCATGTTGAACTTAATTACAGTCCCGGTGGTGCGGGGACTGTGCGCTGCACGGGGGTCCCTCCTGGTTCGGCTCTTCTGCTCGGCGCTCCTTATTTGGGCCTGTTGTTCCCGGACCCGCCTCTCTCTCCGCTCCCTCGCAAACTCCTCGAGCTGCTGTCGGCAGCACTCAGCACGCTCCGCTGCAGCTGCCCTGGTTTCTTGAGTGAACCCCATTAGGTCTTCTCCGGTGGGGTCCCACTCAAATTGGGTCTCTTCAAGCGGGGGCGAGATCCTTATCACGGGCTTCGGAGCCGGAATCAGGGGTGCACACATGGCCCCAACTCTCCTCTGGTGCTCCAGTTCATAATATCTCTGGGGCCAGATGAAAGGCTGCCCGTCCGGCCACGTGTGCTGGGCAAACAAGTCCTCTCCCAGACGCGGCACCCTTGGTTTTACGGGTGCGGGCGCGGTGGTGGTGGCGCCCGGGTTGCCCAGGCCTTGCGGCCAGGCCTGGGGCACCTGGAAGGTGAAGGGCACCGTTAGGACGGCGGCACCCTGGGCTACCTGGCCTTGCGGCCAGGCCGGAGGCTCCGCGGAGGTAGGGGGCGCTGTTGGTATTGCGGCGCCCGGGGGTACTAGGCCTTGCGACCAGGCTGGTGGTACTTCCTGCTTGGTCACGCTCGGGGTCGAGGCGTGTGACGTCACAGGGGTCGCGGCGGCGGCTTCCGGTTGGGGCCTAGTCTGCATCAGTGACATGGCGTTTTCGGGCACAGCAGGGGGACTTTCGGGCTCTGCGACGGGGAGCTGGGGCAGGTAAGCGGTGTCCCGGCTTGGGGTATAGACGTCCCCTTTACCTGCCTCCATGCGTTCGGCTCCCTTCTCGGCGCCGTCTCCGGCCTTGGGTCCTCCCGCGCCATCCTCAGAGGCGGTCTGTCTCCTCATCTTGGCTGGCGTGCTCCGGGTCTTGGTTTGCTGGGCCATCTCTCGGCTCCACTCCGCCAATGTCTCTCGCTGTACCCGGGCCATCCTCCGTGCGAGGCCCTCCAGGGCAGTTTGTGCACACTCCCGGTCTCGGGGGAGCTGTGCAAGGACCTCCACTAGGCCTAGTGGGGTCGCGGTTTCCAGCAGGCTCCTGACCAACGGGTCGGTGCTGCTCTGCTCTTCTTCCAGCAGGCTCCTGGCCAGCGGGCCGGTGCTGCTCTGCTCTCTCGCCATCTCCGGGTGAGATTCTCTGCTACTCCTCTCCAGGCTTCCTGCCTCCGGGTGCGCTCGCTCTAGACTGCTCCAGGCGGCACCCATCTTCGTTCTTTTCTTTCGTCTCCTCCCCCTTCGAGGGCGGTCCCGGGACCACTGGGTGATTGTCAGCTCCAGGGGCTGTTCTTTCACGCTGACAGACACCTCCAGCATCACAGTCTCTGTTGGTGGGGGCGGTTTCCACTTTTGGCGCCATTTTCGGTCCTGGCCCACGAAGGGAGGTGGCCTCTCGCCACCCTCTGGCACGCCCATAATGGCGTCCGCTCTTCCAAGGCGGGAAACCTTTGGAAATGGCGGGAATCGCTTCCCAGTGGCGGGAAACTCTGCAGATGGCGGGAAAACGCTGTTAATGGCGGACAACCGGCTGGAATCGACTGGTGATGGGGTCCGATGGCGGGGACCCTCCGGAACCGGCAGGAGACTTCTTTTTGAGGTAAACTCGCACTTTTCTTCAGGCACGCAGTACCCGGGTGTTGCGGGCACGGTATCCTGCCGACTACGCCAAAGTTGACGCGCCCCCTGGGCCATATTCTTTAGGGGAAATATCCGGAGCCGGATCAGATGGGGGTTGTAGTCTTCCGAGTGGCTGTGACCCGGTCCGTGCCCAGGGTGTCAAACTGAGTTGTAAGTGGCAGTCCTACAGATGTTATAAGTTCTTTATTGTCGACTACGCCACCCGTTGTGTTGCGGTCACTATGGCCGCCGCTGCAGCAGGGTCCGCTGAGGCTGATGGTGTAGGTGCAGCTTGTGATGGTATAACCCCCAACGGGTGGGGTATAGCCTCAGGGGATCAGGTGCAGAGGATGGGAGTTGTGGTGATGCAGTGTAGACGGCAATCAGAGACAGAGTCGGGTTATGCAGTTTAGGATGTTTTACTCACTGCTGATGTTCTGGTCACTCCAGCTTCGAGTGACCTCCCGAGCCGTGCTGCGTCCACCAGGTTCTGGATCCAGCCAACTCCCAAATAAGTCCGGAGCGTGACCCTGAGCTCTCCTTCAGTCCTTTCTCTGGCCGTCCCCACTATTGATCCACCCAGGTCCAGCTCCCTCGGGCCTTCTGTTGGGACACCCTTGGCCTTGGGTTCCCTGACCCTCCTCGTGGTATGCCTTCGTGGTGGATGTGGTGGGTGACCGTGGCAAACGCTGCCCACGGTCTCCGGTCTCTGGCTGGGGAATGTTTTTACCCCCACCAGCTTGGGTTCCGGTACCCTAATGCCGACTCTTCACCCGGGGATTTAGTTTGGGGTCTTAGAGTCCTTTTCTTCTGTGCCTCTGAGTCTCTCTCTCTCTCCTCTCTCACTCTGGGTCTCTCTTCTCCTCTGCTCCTGACTTTCTCTCTGCAACTGACCCTGTTCTTAGTTGGTGCCCACCTTATATACACCCTCTATGTGTGAGCTCAGGCGACCAGCACCCAATGAGCTCCTATCTTTACTCAGGCTGCTCCCCCTATCTGCCCCTACACTACTTGGGATGTACCACCCCCCTCCCACTCCAGCCAGGAACAGACTCGGTCGTACCTGCACATTTCTAAGTGGGAGTACCGTCGGTCTGTTCCTCGGAAATGGGATGTGTGTAGTGCATGCAGCCTACCGAGCTCAGATCCACACTCCATCCTTACCCGGGAGTGGAATATCACACCTCTGGATTGAGGTGCAATACCCCTGTAGCAGCCGAATACTCAGGGTGCTACACATATCTCTCTGATTTAAGGGCATAAAAATTCAAATTTTGAAAATTGCAAAATGTTCAAACTTTTCGCCAAATTTCAGCTTTTTTCACAAATAAACGCAAGTGATATCGAAGAAATTTTACCACAATCATGAAGTACAATATGTCACGAAAAAACAGTCTCAGAATCAGGGGGATCCGTTGAAGCGTTCCAGAGTAATTACCTCATAAAGTGACAGTGGTCAGAATTGTAAAAATTGGCCTGGTCATTAACGTGCAAACCACCTTGGGTTGTAAAGGGGTTAAAGCATCTGGCTGTAACTCGGCGGGGTTACGAAAATTATCGTCGCACTCAAACCTGGTTTGCTGTGGCTTGGTGGGGCCACAAAAATTTTCCGGGTGGAACAGTGTGAAGTGTCTAGTGTGAACAATGTACCGCGATGGCTATGAATGGAGCAGTATCCCCAGACGGAATGGAGAAGTGGTTAGATGACCGGCTGCAAACGCTCTTCAGCAAAATAGAGTTTTCTGAAGAAATGCAGGAGCAGATAAAGATGGCTGTGAAGGGAGCAGCAGATGAGACTGAAGCTGCTGAGCGGTTAAGGTACCTGTTAAAGTTACAGCAACAGGACATGGTGCAGGAAGCAGCTATTGGCACCGTATAGAATGGCGGCAGCGGACCATTCAGTGAGTTCTCCTGGGGCACCGGTATTGTCCCAAAAGTGCCCGGGGAGGTAATAAGAGAAGTTGTGAACTGGGTCCTAAGACTATCGCGTGTTTTTTTTAAAAAAAAAACCCTACAGGTGTGGGTGTCCAAAAGGGGGTGGAGTTTAAAAAGAGCGTGGAGTATAGAAAACCAAAATTGGTTACTGGTTGTGGGTTGGAACCGCCTAAAAATGACAATTTGACCGTTGATAATGGGGTAGCTCCAGTAGAAGGGATTGACGTCAAAGTGGGAGGTGACTTGTTGGTCCACAACACCATGGGGAGTGACACACACCCGATAGCTGACGGTGGGTGACACTTCAAAAGTAGAAAGAGAGTTCAGTCAGGAGGAGCTAGACGAGGTGAGAAAGTCCCCCTCTCGTCATCGACGGCGCAAGGGCCACAAAAAAGTTGCTCCTGTTAGCCTTTGCTGAAAAGGCAAATAAAGAAAATGCAATGTTGTGTGCCTTTATTCCGAGTGTGGATCCTCCTTTAGAAGCAGAAGAGATCAGGAGGGAAGAGGAGGTGACGTTGCCAGTAGCAACCTCCGGTACAGTATCAGACAACAATGAAGATCAGGAGGAAGAGTTTGATGCAGTTCTGCAGATTAGTTACAAGCAGGATGATCTACTGAGAGAAAAGGATCAGGAACCGACAGCCCTGAAAGAGGAGGTGGCCAATCCTGACCAAGAGCTGGATCCTGTCAGGCAGCAGTATCAGAGTGACGTGCAGCAACTAAGGAAAAACCTGGAGAACGTGTCCTCAGACCAGCTGAGCCTGGAGTCTCAATGGCAGAAAATAAACCAGGTGGTGAGGAACTTACAGCGAGAACTGGAGGAAAGCAGCAAGGAAGTCAACAATTGGAAGGAAAAGTTCCAGAAAAATAAAGAGGAGGTTTTTCAGTTGGAGCTTGACAAAGCGGAGTTTGAAGATGAGCTGTGCGAGATGAAAGATCGTTTCTCCCTGGTACAGTTAGAGCTGATGCAGGTGAAGCAAAAGCTGGATGAGGGTCTACACCAGAGGGATAGGGAGCTGTCTTCCTTGAAAGAGGCGCTGCAGGATGAAGTTTCTGGACGTGATCAAAACCTAGAACGACTGCGCGAACAGTTCAACCGGGAGCTGTGTGAATCCAAGAAGGAGTATGGTGAACTTAGTAAGGAACTGCAACAAATTAAGAGAGACTATGAGGATCTCCTCAAGGTTAAGGAAAAACTAGAGGATGATAAGGCGGATGCAGAACACATGCGCCAAGTGATTGAGACCACTCTACAGGATACCCGGGATGAGAATGATGATCTCCGCAGAAAGATCCCATGACTGGAAGCTCAGGTGAAGGAGCTGCAGACGTTCTGTCGTGATCTCCAGAGGGCAGAGACGTGCCTTAAGGATAGAATCTGCAGGATGGAGGAGTATTGTACCAAATAGGCTTTTCACTTTTTGGACTAGGATGGAGGAGTCTATCGGAGAAGGGAGGTATGAAGCAAATGCCTCTTCGAATAATGCGAGCTTGGGTGATTCGGTGGATGTAAGAGCCAAGATAAGGGAGCTCAAGGAGTCGATACAAACCCATTTGAAGCAAGAGAAGCTTGAGAGACTGGCTGTCGAGAGCCAAGTGGGCGCATTGGAGACAGAGAGGTCTGAGAAAATTCTGCCGATAAAGGAGCAGTTGAAGCCGGAAGAGCTTCAGAGATGGGTTGCAAAGTGTAACATCCCGGGCGGTGTGCTTGCATGGCTTACCACCTCCCACCGTGCAAGACCGCAATCTTACCTATCAGGCCAGGCTGCACACTTTGCTCCAGTACCTGCTGTTTGTATGTCTCTTGTCTGCTGGCTTAGGGCGGCGGCGCTGTTGCTTCCTGATTCTTAAAGCTACACGCAGTCCTAATGCGTCCCCAGCCTATTGCTGTAAGTCACTGGATACTTAAACCCCCTACACCCAGTAGGAGGGGCCTGAGCAACACTTTCATTCAGTGTGTTCTGTGCAACTGAGTTGCCAGGTCCTGCCCTGTATCTTGTCTGTTTCCGCCCCTGGGGGCTGTATATGTAGCGCCCCGAGGGTTTGGTTGCTACAGGGGTATTGCACCTCAACCAGAGGTGTGATATTCCACTCCCAGGTAAGGATGGAGTGTGGACCAGGGCTCAGTTAGCTGAATGCACACACACACACTCACCCAATTTCCGGGGGACAGCTCGACGGTGCTCCCATATAATTGCAGGCACAACTGACCATGTCCCTGGCTGGAGTGGGGAGGGGGGAGAGAACCCAGTGGTGTAGGAGCAGAAGGGGACGGTTTCTGGAGCATAGGAAGGAGCTCATTGGGTGCAGGTCACCTGAGCTCAGATACAGAGAGACAGATAAAAGGTGGGAGCCATCTTGGGAGTAGAGAGTAGAAGCAGAGCAGAGTAGCAGCTCAGTCAGAGCTGACAGGGAGCCGAGGCTCAGCCTGAGCTCAGCTCCACGAGGCAGGCCTAGAGAGAAGGCCGGGGCCAGAGAGGAGAAGAGAAGAAGGAGAAGGAAGGAAGGAGGAGAGACAGAGGAGTAGAAAGGCTCCAGAAACAAGAAGGCAGAAGGAACCCTAAGAGAGCAGAACGGACAGCAACCGTTGCAAACCCGCGTTATATCGAGTGAAGGGTCAGGCTGTGGAAGGGTACCGGATTCCCAAGTTGGTGGAGGTAAATTATCCCTCAGCCAAGAACCGGAGGTCGTGATCATTTATTGGTGTGACTCCCCGCCAAACCTGCTAGGAAGGCACCATATAGGATAGCGGGAAGCGGAGGCCAATGCTTACCCGACATGGTCCGCGGTAGCTGGACAGAAGTTTGGTCACTGGTGGGGCACGAGAGGCCAGAGAAAGGACAGAAGGGGGTCCAGTGCCATACTCCTGAATTGCCTAGGGGTTGACCGAGCTCCTCACCTGGTGGACGCAGCACGGCTTGGGCAGTCATTGCTGACAAAAGTGACATGGATAACAACTGTGAGTAAAAACCCTGGACTGCACCATTGGACTCAGTGTGATCTTTGCTGCGCCTGCACCATCACCCCCAGCATCCACGTACATTGCCCTGAGGCTACACTCTTCCCGTGGGGAGTTATCCTACCCCTGTGCTGCACACTAACACCAGCCTCAGCGGTCTGCCTTGCAGCGGCGGTTATCCCTGACCGCAATCCAGTCGGACATTCAAAACACTGATAAATAGACTGCCGCTATTTGGTCTGACCACCCTGAACCACGGGATCGGGTTGCCACTACTACCCCCATCAGCACCGTACACAAGAAGGCCCGGTTCCGGGTACCCCATGGCCCAGGAGGCGAGTCATATACCCAGGCCTGTTACCTATCTGTGACTTCTAGTCTGTCTCTGCCACCCTGGGGGCTGAGTTCCCAGGCTCGTTCCTGTATCTTATTCCTGGTCTAGTTCCTGTCTGAACTGTGTCTTACCTGTTTCTCTCTATGTCCGAACCTTCCCTTTTCCTGCAGTGTCTGAACCTGCACCTAACTCTAACTCGTTGTCTCTGAACTTCTGTTTGTGAGTTTTGTGTACATTCATTGTAAGTACCTTGTGTGTATCTGGTTCTGCTTGTTCACCGCACCTGCGGTTTTGCTCTGCCCTGCTTGTTCACCACACCTGCGGTTTTGTTCTGCTCTGCTTGTTCACCGCACCTGCGGTTTTGCTCTGCTCTGCTTGTTCACCGCACCTGCGGTTTTGCTCTGCTCTGCTTGTTCACCGCACCTCCGGTTTTGCTCTGCTCTGCTTGTGACTCGCCCCCTGGGCCGTGGGGCACTCAGAGCCGGGCGATAGGGAGACGTTGGGGGGTAGTAGTGGCCGCCCGGTTCTGTGGCTCAGGGTGGTCAGACCAATGGTAGTCTGCTATGTGCTGTTGATAATGTCCGACTACGCCACCCGTGGTTCGCGGTCAGAGTTAACCGCCGCTGCAGTGCAGACCGCTGGGGCTGATGTAGATATGCAGCAATGAATGGCTCGACTCCCCACGGGAGGAGTATAACCCCAGGGCAGTGCAGGGATGTTGGGAGTAGTGATGGTGGTGGGAGTCCCAGTACCGGTAGTGCTGGCGGAGCGAAAAAGCACACAGACAACGGACTGCAGTCCAGGGTCTTTACTCACAGTTAATATCCACGTCACTTCAGCTGGTAAAGACTACCCGAGCCGTGCTGCGTCCACCAGGTGAGGGGCTCGGTCAACCCCCAGGCAGTTCAGGAATATGGCACAGGACCCCCTTCTTTCCTTTCTCTGGCCTGCCTCACCAGTGACCCACTTTTGTCCAGCTGCCGCGGACCTGCGCAGGTAAACGTGGGCCCCGTTCCCCGCTGTCCTATATGGTGCCTTCCTAGCAGGTTTGATGAGGTGTCGCACCAATAAATGATCACGACCTCCGGTCTTTGGCTGAGGGTTGTTTCTCCTCCACCAACTTGGGATCCGGTACCCTTAATCTGTCTGACCCTTCACCCAATATTCTCGTGGGTTCTTAGGGTCCCTTCCACCTTCTTGTTTCTGAGCCTTTCCACACTTTGGATACTTCTGTTCCTTTCTGTTCCTTTCTTCTTTCTCATGGAGCTGGGCTGAGACGAAACCACAGCTCCCCTTCACCTCCCCTCAGCCTCTCACTAGGCCCTCTCCTGAGTAGAGCTCCTACAGAGCCTCTACTCCCTGTCTTCTCCTCTCACTGAACAGACTGTCTGACTGACCTAAGATAGTGCCCACCTTTTATACCTCCCTCTAGCCATGAGCCCAGGTCACCAGCAACCAATGGGCTCCTTCCTATGCTCAGGAACCATCCCCTCCTGCTCCTACATCACTGAGTTTTCCTCCCCCCTCCCCACTCCAGCCAGGGACATGGTCGGTCGTGCCTGCATTTCTGTCTAATGGGAGCACCATTGAACTGTCCCTCGGAAATGGGGTGAGTGTGCTGTATGCAGCTAACTGAGCCCTGGTCCACACTCCATCCTTACCCGGGAGTGGAATATCACATCTCTGGCAGAGGTGCAATACCCCTGTAGCGGCCGAGCCCTCGGGGCGCTACACTTGTTCACCGCACCTGCGGTTTTGCTCTGCTCTGCTTGATCACCGCACCTGCGGTTTTGCTCTGCTCTGCTTGTTCACTGCACCTGCGGTTTTGCTCTGCTCTGCTTGTTCACTGCACCTGCAGTTTTGCTCTGCCCTGTTTGTTCACCGCACCTGCGGTTTCGCTCTGCTCAGCTTGTTCACTGCACCTGCGGGTTTTGCTCTGCTCTGCTTGTCTACCGCACTTGCGGGTTTTGCTCTGCTTTGCTTGTTTACCGCACCTGCGGGCTTTGCTCTGCTCTGCTTGTTTACTGCATCTGCGGGTTTTGCTCTGCTCTGCTTGTCTACCGCATCTGCGGGTTTTGCTCTGCTCTGCTTGTCTACCGCATCTACGGGTTTTGCTCTGCTCTGCTTGTCTATCGCATCTGCGGGTTTTGCTCTACTCTGCTTGTCTACCGCATCTGCGTGTCTTGCTCTGCTCTGCTTGTCTACCGCATCTGCGGGTTTTTCTCTGCTTTGCTTGTCTACCGCATCTGCGGGTTTTGCTCTGCTCTGCTTGTCTACCGCATCTGCGGGTTTTGCTCTGCTCTGCTTGTCTACCGCACCTGCGGCTCTGTTCCTGTGTCCCAGTCTGTACTGGTCCCTATCCAGCCTGCGTTTCTACCTGCCAGTGCCCGCCTGTCTGCATGCCAGCTGTGCCTGCCAGTACCCACTTGTCTGCATGCTAGCCGTGCCTGCCAGTGCCCACCTGTCTGCATACCAGCCGTGCCTGCCAATATCCACCTGTCTGCATGCTAGCCGTGCCAGCCAGTGCCCACCTGTCTGCATACCAGCCGTGCCTGCCAATATCCACCTGTCTGCATACCAGCCGTGCCTGCCAGTATCCAACTGTCTGTATGCCAGCCTAACCTGCCTGTTCCTGCATTCCCCGGTGTGGGTCAACAGCTGTGACCGGGGTCTGACCTGGAGTAGCACCTGGTTCCTCCCTGGTTCACGGAGTCGACTGAGCCGCCGTGTGACCTTGGTCGGACCGAGTTGATACTTAGTTAGGCCCCTCCAGGCACTCCTCGGTTCATGGTCCAGTGGGATCACTAATCATGCTCACGCCAGTCAGTCCGGGCGTGTGCGTAACACAAAGAGGCGAGTAGCTGAGCTAGAGGAAGGAGTTGTCGAGCTCAAAAGTCGCCTGGCAAAGTACCAATCAGTGAATGAGGCCTCCTTGGAGAAGGAAAAGGGCAAACAAGTTGCGCTTAATCCTTTATACCGTGAGAAGGTGGACCTGAGGAGAACTGAGAGAGTGTTAAAAGAAGATAAGTATGAAATGGAAGTGGTCAAGACGAGAATTCTTGAGTTCATAGCTGTGAGTCAGCTCAGGGGTGAAGGAGCTGAAAGTCAGTTGTCCCTGAAACCTGAGCCAGATGATCATTTGGAGACCACTGGTGAGACAGAAACATCTCGGTACAAGTGCCTCATAGATGTACCCGAAGATTTGAGAGAAGAATGCACCAGAGAGTCAGTGCTTGAAGAGTTTAAGGCCGTGGGAGCCTGTAAGGTGTACTCGACCTCAGAAGCTAAACAGCTGGTGGTACTGTCCACAACCGAAGTCACAGTGAAGAGGGTGGCTATCCTAAGTGACATGCACTGGCGATGTATTCGCACGAAGCGGTTTGTCTGGTTGAAGACGGAACAAGCCATTAGACTACTGGAGCTTATGAGAAAAGCTCAAAGTCTGCGGGAAGAAGTCATCTGGGTGCCTCATGCTCTGGTAAGAAAGCTCATTGGGAGAAATGGCCAAGCCATGCAAATGATGGTAAAGAAGTCTGGTGTGATGAAAGTAAGCAGTCCACGTGATCATCAGGACTGGATACCAGATGAAGACGGCATGGTGTCATTCTCCGCTGTAGGAACGGAAGAAAATCTTGCATATATATGCATGCTGATGGAGTACCGAGTGACCTACCTGCGAGAGGTAGAACAGTTGAATCTCGCGAGACTGCGAATGGAAAGACAGCATCGCCTGAGCAGCAGAAGGTGGCAGCCGTCTAGAAATTGTGAAACCAGACAGAGAAAGGGCCCTTCAAATAATAGGATGGCTACAGTAGAAGTTAGAGACCTTTCAAGATGTCCTGAGGATAGTGGGTGTGGGTTTAGAGGTAGTGAGATCTCCAGTAACTCAGGTCTGAGAGGCCCATACAAACGACCCAATAGAGTACGGGACAGCACGAAGTCAGACCTGACCTTAGATACAAGGGTAAGTGAATCACACTGCTGTATTGACCACTGGGAGCGGGGGAGTTCTGACAAGGTTACGACTCGGAAATGTGACTTGACGAAGTTTGTGACAATGACAGATGGTAGGTCCCTAAGGAATGGGCTAATGTTGATGACTAATGTTCCAGGGGCTGAGTAGCGCAACTGTCAAGTACATGGTCTCTGTGTGAACCGTGGGTTATAATGTGATTGTGTATATTATGTGTTCAACCCCACAAGTTTGAACGGGGGGGGGATATGTAATGCAGTGGCTTGCTGCATTGCTAAAATGTCCAGGGGGTGTGTTCTGGCTGACCATTTACCTCCCCCTCAGGTGACTGATCTCATGACTGTGACATCATCACAGGTCCTGTTTGCACAGAAGGATATATAAATCCTGGTGGTTTTGAAACAGAGAGAGAGAGGCCTGGAGAGAGGCCTGGTGAGGCAAGAAGCCTGGTCCCTGTGTCTGGGACTCCATTAGCCTGGAAGGCAGAGGCTGGATCCCTGTGTCTGGGATACCAGTAGCCTTGGAAAGCACGTCGCCTGGAGACTACGTCTGGGAAGCCTTAAAGCCACAGCTGTGGCAGAACCGAGCTGATAGAAGCAGTTGAGACCCGGCAAAGGTAAATCGGCGCTTTAAGTGAATATTGATGCTGTACCTTGCTGAAGTCTGTATTTGAAGCCAAGCGGGCATAGCTGCCACTGAAAAAGCTCTAGTATACATGTGTAACATTCCTGCGAGCCACATGGACTATGTTATGAGCGGTTTATGATGTGTAACAAAACTGCTGGTCTTCATATTACTGGAAAACGTTGCATGTGTGCTTTAATTGATCCGGTGAAGCGAGTACCCCCCAGTGTGATGAATAGCGCTACCTTACAGTATCTACTGTAAGTTCCCCCGTAGTGGTGACTACAGTCAGTTTTACCAATTTTATGGTATGCCTTCCTATGCATAGAATTTGAAACTCTGTATTAGAAAAACTGAACTCTGACAATTTTGAAATTATATTAAAAATGAATGAAAGTGCTGGACCTATTTAAAGGCAATCTGTCAAAAGCATTTAACCATCCAAACTATTTATATGTGCACGTAACTCTTACAAAGACAAGTCCAGTAATACCTTTACATGGCCAGTCCATTCCTCAGTTACTTAGAAGATCTGAAGCCTCTGTCACTCCAGCCCTATTAACGGACCAGTGCCACCTCCTCTTGACAGCCTCTATGATTTCAGGCAAAGGAGAAGTCAGTCAAGCAGGAGGAGGAAGCGCTGGAAGGGGAGTAGAGCTGGAGTGACAGAGGCTTCAGATCTACAAACTCATTTGCTTATCAATTCAAACGCAGATTTCTCAGTACCAAAGAAATATACTGGCCATGTACAGTGGTGGCTAAAAGTATTGGCACCCCTGCAATTCTGTCAGATAATACTCAGTTTCTTCCTGAAAATGATTGCAATCACAAATTCTTTGGTATTATTATCTTCATTGAATTTGCTTGCAAGGAAAAAACACAAAAGAGAATGAAGCAAAAATCAAATCATTGATCATTTCACACAAAACTCCAAAAATGGGCCAGACAAAAGTATTGGCACCCTCAGCCTAATACTTGGTTGCACAACCTTTAGCTAAAATAACTGCGAACAACCGCTTCTGGTAACCATCAATGAGTTTCTTACAATGCTCTGCTGGAATTGTAGACCAGTCTTCTTTGGCAAACTGCTCCAGGTCCCTGATATTTGAAGGGTGCCTTCTCCAAACTGCCATTTTGAGATCTCTCCACAGGTGTTCTATGGGATTCAGGTCTGGACTCATTGCTGGCCACCTTAGAAGTCTCCAGTGCTTTCTCTCAAACCATTTTATAGTGCTTTGGAAGTGTGTTTTGGGTCATTGTCCTGCTGGAAGACCCATGACCTCTGAGGGAGACCCAGCTTTCTCACACTGGGCCCTACATTATGCTGCAAAATTTGTTGGTAGTCTTCAGACTTCATAATGCCATGCACACGGTCAAGCAGTCCAGTGCCAGAGGCAGCAAAGCAACCCAAAAACATCAGGGGACCTCCGCCATGTTTGACTGTAGGGACCGTGTTCTTTTCTTTGAATGCCTCTTTTTTTTTCCTGTACACTCTATGCTGATGCTTTTTGCCAAAAAGCTCTACTTTTGTCTCATCTGACCAGAGAACATTCTTCCAAAACGTTTTAGGCTTTCTCAGGTAAGTTTTGGCAACCTCCAGCCTGGCTATTTTATGTCTCGGGGTAAGAAGTGGGGTCTTCCTGGGTATCCTACCCTACAGTCCCTTTTCATTCAGACACCGACGGATAGTACGGGTTGACACTGTTGTACCCTCGGACTGCAGGGCAGCTTGAACTTGTTTGGATGTTAGTCGAGGTTCTTTATCCACCATCCGCACAATCTTGCGTTGAAATCTCTCGTCAATTTTTCTTTTCCGTCCACATCTAGGGAGGTTAGCCATAGTGCCATGGGCTTTAAACTTCTTGATGACACTGCGCACGGAAGACACAGGAACATTCAGGTCTTTGGAGATGGACTTGTAGCCTTGAGATTGCTCATGCTTCCTCACAATTTGGTTTCTCAAGTCCTCAGACAGTTCTTTGGTCTTCTTTCTTTTCTCCATGCTCAATGTGGTACACACAAGGACACAGGGTAGAGGTTGAGTCAACTTTAATCCATGTTAACTGGCTGCAAGTGTGATTTAGTTATTGCCAACACCTGTTAGGTGCCACAGGTAAGTTACAGGTGCTGTTAATTACACAAATTAGAGAAGCATCACATGATTTTTCAAACAGTGCCAATACTTTTGTCCACCCCCTTTTTTTAGGTTTGGTGTGGAATTATATCCAATTTGGCTTTAGGACAATTCTTTTTGTGTTTTTTCATTGAAGACAAATTAAATGAAGATAATAATACCAAAGAGTTTGTGATTGCAATCATTTTCAGGAAGAAACTGAGTATTATCTAACAGAATTGAAGGGGTGCCAATACTTTTGGCCACCACTGTAAAAGTATTATAGGCTGTTTTTGAAAGAGCTACATGCACATATAAATAGTTTAGGGGGTAAAATCCTGCTGACAGACCTTTTAAATTAAAAACACTTTATAAAGTCGTCCACAATAACGAAAAAAATCTACTTTTTATGTACAAACATCATCACTCTTGTCTATGAGCAATGAGTGGTATTGCACCTTACCACTATTGACATGAAACGGTCTGAGCTGCAATACCAGACATGGCCATGGACAAGAGTGGTGCTGGTCTTAGGAAAAAAGCAAAACCGAATTTTGAATTTCTGCATCAGCTGATAAGTAGGATCAGTAAAGTATTAATAGCTGCATTAACAGTTTTCACTGACTTCTGCCACCTTCATAGCAGGACAGACTTTATTAACAGGGACTGGTAAGATGGAACCAAGAAGTTCATCTTCCTCAGCTACTACCTTTCCTTTTTGAGTCCTTTGGATTGTTTTCATCTACAACTAAAATCAACACCAATGTGTTCACATTCCTGACTTTCGCTGTGGTGTCCCTTTAAGGCTACCAATGCTGGGACATTGACATGTGATTAGGATGTGTGTTATATTAGATATTAGCCATGGATTCCCTGTAGATGCAGAATTATAGAAATTATTGATTACTCTATTCGCATTTAATAACAGCAGAACTGATCTGTCCTATTTCAATGAATCTCTGTTATGGGAACACAGACTATCCTTATTATTGAAGGGGGAAAAGTCGCTCTGGAAAGATTCCCTTGTGCCCCTTGGCCATATTATTAGGCAGTAGGAAGGAAAATAAGGTGTGTGGCCTGATTGTCACCTGTACTATCCTCTGCGTGCCGTCTGTGTACTCTGTGTAATGAAATTCTTTCCTAGACGCTGTTCGAAAATTTATCATCAGGGGAAATCAGACCATGGGGTCGGAGTTAACCACTTTGTTTCCAGTTCATTGACAGTAAAAGCTACAAAACTGCTATAGTACAGTTGATATGGTCATGAATTGGATTACAGATATGAAATTAGGATTTATCCCTGGCCCTGTGATCAATACTTTTTGTCCTGTTCTCAGAACTGTTAGAAACTTGTAAAGCTCTTTCCATAAGCTGTTGTTACATACTGTAAGATGTCCACTGGAGGTTTAATGGGAAGATTAACTCAGCCATCAAGTTCTACCTATTGTTTTTATGGTGTGTTGACCCAGGGCCGGCGTCAGCACCCGGCGCACCCGGGCAAATGCCGGGGCCCTGAGCAGGCAGAGGGGCCCACTGGCGGTCGCGCACCGCGCTGGGCTATGGGCGGAGGAGAGCGGTGTCAGCGCCCGCCCTTCTCCGCCGCTTGCTCAGGGCCCCGGCAGCCCGATACTTACCTCTCCCCGTGCCTCCGCAGATCAGCTGTCTTCCTGCTCTGCGCTCCCTGTGACGTCTCAGGTCAGAGGGCGCGGTGACGTCTTTACACCGCGCCCTCCCCTGAGCCGTCACAGGGAGCGCTGAGCGGGAAGACGCCGACAACGCTGGAGTTCGGAGCCGAGCAGCGAGCGGCGGGCAGCAGGCAGCGGGCAGCAGGTAGCAGGTGAGGAGAAGGGAGGTGAGTATTTGATTTTTTTTTTTTTTTAATGTATGGAGGCATGGGGCATTATAAAGAGGGGAGGGGGGGCATCCTGCATGGGGCATTATAAAGAGGAGGGGTGACAGCCTGCATGGGGCATTATAAAGAGGGGGGGATTCCTGCTTGGGGCATTATAATGAGGAGGGGTGACAGCCTGCATGGGGCATTATAAGGTGGGGACAAGCCTGCATGGGGCATTATAAGGTGGGGAACAGCCTGCACGGGGCATTATAAAGAGAGGGGGGGACATCCTGCATGGGGCATTATAAAGAGGAGGGGTGACAGCCTGCATGGGGCAGTATAAAGAGGAGGGGTGACAGCCTGCATGGGGCATTATAAAGAGGAGGGGTGACAGCCTGCATGGGGCATTATAAAGAGGAGGGGTGACAGCCTGCATGGGGCATTATAAAGAGGAGGGGTGACAGCCTGCATGGGGCATTATAAGGTGGGGAACAGCCTGCATGGGGCATTATAAAGAGGGGGGATTCCTGCTTGGGGCATTATAATGAGGAGGGGTGACAGCCTGCATGGGGCATTATAAGGTGGGGACCAGCCTGCATGGGGCATTATAAGGTGGGGAACAGCCTGCACGGGGCATTATAAAGAGAGGGGGGGACATCCTGCATGGGGCATTATAAAGAGGAGGGGTGACAGCCTGCATGGGGCAGTATAAAGAGGAGGGGTGACAGCCTGCATGGGGCAGTATAAAGAGGAGGGGTGACAGCCTGCATGGGGCAGTATAAAGAGGAGGGGTGACAGCCTGCATGGGGCATTATAAAGAGGAGGGGTGACAGCCTGCATGGGGCAGTATAAAGAGGAGGGGTGACAGCCTGCATGGGGCATTATAAGGTGGGGAACAGCCTGCATGGGGCATTATAAAGAGGGGGGGATTTCTGCTTGGGGCATTATAATGAGGAGGGGTGACAGCCTGCATGGGGCATTATAAGGTGGGGACCAGCCTGCATGGGGCATTATAAGGTGGGGAACAGCCTGCACGGGGCATTATAAAGAGAGGGGGGGACATCCTGCATGGGGCATTATAAAGAGGAGGGGTGACAGCCTGCATGGGGCAGTATAAAGAGGAGGGGTGACAGCCTGCATGGAGCATTATAAAGAGGAGGGGTGACAGCCTGCATGGGGCATTATAAAGAGGGGGGGCAGCCTGTATGGGGCATTATGTGGGGGGTAACAGCCTGCATGGAGCATTAAAAGGGGGGGGGCCTGTATGGGGCATTATGTGGGGGGGAACAGCCTGCATGGAGCATTATAAGTGGGGGGGGGCAGCCTGTATGGGGCATTATGTGGGGGGTAACAGCCTGCATGGAGCATTAAAAGGGGGGGCCTGTATGGGGCATTATGTGGGGGGGAACAGCCTGCATGGAGCATTATAAGGGGGGGCAGCCTGTATGGGGCATTATGTGGGGGGTAACAGCCTGCATGGAGCATTAAAAGGGAGGGGCCTGTATGGGGCATTATGTGGGGGGTAACAGCCTGCATGGAGCATTATAAGGGGGGGACAGCCTGTATGGGGCATTATGTGGGGGGTAACAGCCTGCATGCAGCATTATATGGGGACCGGTATCCTGTATGGAGCGTTATATGGGGGCCAGTATCCTGTATGGAGCCTTATATGGGGGCCAGTATTCCGTATGGAGCCTTATATGGAAGCCAGTATTCCGTATGGAGCCTTATATGGGGGCCAGTATTCCATATGGGGGCCAGTATTCCGTATGGAGCCTTATATGGGGGCCAGTATTCCGTATGGAGCCTTATATGGGGGCCAGTATTCCTTATGGAGCCTTATATGGGGGCCAGTATTCCATATGGAGCCTTATATAGGGGCCAGTATTCCATATGGGGCCTTATATGGGGGCCAGTATTCCGTATGGAGCCTTATATGGGGGCCAGTATTCCGTATGGAGCCTTATATGGGGGCCAGTATTCCGCATGGAGCCTTATATGGGGGTCAGTATTCCGCATGGAGCCTTATATGGGGGTCAGTATTCCGCATGGAGCCTTATATGGGGGTCAGTATTCCGTATGGGGCCTTATATGGGGGCCAGTATTCCGTATGGGGTCTTATATGGGGGCCAGTATTCCGTATGGGGTCTTATATGGGGGCCAGTATTCCGTATGGGGTCTTATATGGGGGCCAGTATTCCGTATGGGGCCTTATATGGGGGCCAGTATTCCGTATGGGGCCTTATATGGGGGCCAGTATTCCGTATGGGGTCTTATATGGGGGCCAGTATTCCGTATGGGGTCTTATATGGGGGCCAGTATTCCGTATGGGGTCTTATATGGGGGCCAGTATTCCGTATGGGGCCTTATATGGGGGCAAGTATTCCGTATTGGGCCTTATATGGGGGCCAGTATTCCGTATGAAGCGTTATATGGGGGCCAGTATTCCGTATGGAGCCTTATATGGGGGCCACTATTCTGTGTGGAGCGATTCACCGGTTTCTGAGCTATTGTGGAATTTACAATAGATATCACTCATGAAGTGAAATCTTTGCATTGTACTATATATATATTTCTCCGCCATATCTCTGCATCATGAATCGTGGTATGTGTTAAAGGGCCCACTGAGACTCTTTCGCCCGGGGCCCAGAAAAACCTGGAGCCGGCCCTGTGTTGACCCACCAACTATTTTTCCTTTGACACTCTTTATGTTGATTCAATTATAGCCAACTGGATGGGATAAAAAAATCAATAAACAATACAAATTTGTATTTCTCTAAATTGAAAGTGAATATATTTGATCACAGTAACTAGGCATGGTCAGATTAAAGGGGCTGTCCGGCCTTAAGGTACAAGTCTGCAGTGACTCTATGTGACTTGTGAATGCTCACATAACTCGCATGGCACCCTATGAATATTATCCGGTGGCGGCGCCAGGAGCGGGCAGTCATGTCATGCGACCGCAAGTAGGAGTTTTGCGTAGGAGAATGTGCACCTGTGCTCCCTTGACTTTTTCTGAAACTGCTGGAGATAGATGAGCAATATTCTCAGCCATCTCCTGTAGTCCAATGAACAATGAACTGACCGCAGGTGTGCATGCTCGACCTCCACTTCTTTCTGACGGGGCCCTGCAGAGACTTGTTGTCGGGATGGTGATGACCCAAGAGGTCAGTTTAATCTTAAGACAAACCTTTAAAGCTTTAAGGGGCAAATGCCTTATGATCTGTGATGACTTCAACCACCTTTTCATAATTAGGGTGGTCCATTCTATGACAAGTTAGCACGTATGTTTCGGAGCTTCTTCTTCATATCACATATGGCTCTCCTATATCAGGCCGTTTATTGGCAGCATTAATTAGGTTTTTTAAAGGTGGCTACCGGACACATAGTTGATGGGAGGTATGTATCACAGAGGTGGTTGCCACCTAGGATGTAAACCTGGAGTATTGCTCTAGTGCACATACGAGTGTTAAGAGGCTTGTTTTGTGCCTCTGGGACAGGTTTTACGGGCAGCCTGAGAGATGGGCGGGTCTGGCTGCCCACATACCCCACCTCTGGGTGTGGTTCACATGTTAAAATGGAGACTGTTGTTTGACACATGGTCTGTGTGTGTGGAGGAAGAAGGCCTCCTGTGTGTTATATCCAGACTGAGCCAGTATACTGGATGCTATCCGGCCTGTGTGACCTGGACTGGCTCTAAAGAGACTTTGTCAAGAACTGTTTACTTTGTTTTGCCTGCACTGAAAGGCTGTTTAGTTTCTTTTGCTTGTGGCATGGTTTATGAAGCACCAATAAACCAGCACAGACAATTAAATGAAAACACTTACTGTGTTGCCTCACAACACACCCAAGTGAGTAGCAATCCCACACTCTGTGTAACACAATATGTACTTTCTTTCAGATATTTAGTTTGGGGAGGGGGTAGATGGGGCACTTGCACAGGGTGCATTTAATTAGGAACTTTGAAAAGGACAGAGGATGAGATTATCTGGGGACCGGCATTCCCTTCTTTTGTTTCCTTAAGTTACAGCAGCCATAGCTTCTTGCTTACTGTTGTAACTTGATCCAGGGAGGGTGAGTGAGTGCTAACAGTGACTCTCGAAGGCAAGAGCAGGATCTGTGCTTTGCTCAACCTATCTTGCTCTACACTGCTGGGACGTAGGCATCTGCAAGAGAGGTAAGTATGTGTGAGTTCCCATATGTGTGTGTAATGTGTATGAATATGTTTGTTTTATGTGAGTAATGTGTATGCATGTGTATAATGTATATATATTTGTGTATATTGTGTATGCACAAGTGCATTATTTGTATGAGTTTGTCTGTTATATGTACGTATGGGTACAAGAGCTGCCTGTAGCAAGGATAGATGGATAAACACTCTAAAGTTCTCAACGGTAACACTAGTGTCCACATTAGAATCCCAGCATAACCCGATAATATCGAGGAAACTAAACTTACTAATGACCCAACATTGAAATGTGACATTGTGCCCCATAAATGCTATGTTAATCAAATTTTCATAAATGGGATATCAAAAGTGAGTTAACAGGATAAAACACATATGTATGATCAATCATTGCTGAGATATTGGAGGTGGTGATTGGTTGTTGGTTTCGCCCTTTTAGGGATGAAGTAGTTAAAGTGTATTTTATGTGCAAATGTTCCTTATTTATTTGACTGTACAGACCTCTCATAACCTTGTAATCCTCAAGCAGATAATTAAAGCGTTTGAAAGAAAAGTGCAGCGTCAGCAGGAGCATTAAGGGAAAAGTGTCAGATAATACACAATAATGATTAAAGAGAGGCTTTCTATGGGAATTTAACCCACAGTGGAGTCTGACTGCCTCCCGCACAAACTGTTATATCAATTTAAGTGTCAGCAATCAAGACATCCTCACGTGCACGAAAAAAGGATACCATGGATGATGAAATGATAGTTTAATGAGTCGAATGAAGCCTATATATATATATTATATATATATATAGTACAGACCAAAAGTTTGGACACACCTTCTCATTTAAAGATTTTTCTGTATTTTCATGACTATGAAAATTGTACATTCACACTGAAGGCATCAAAACTATGAATTAACACATGTGGAATTATATACTTAACAAAAAAGTGTGAAACAACTGAAAATATGTCTTATATTCTAGGTTCTTCAAAGTAACCACCTTTTGCTTTGATGACTGCTATGCAAACTCTTGGCATTCTCTTGATGAGCTTCAAGAGGTAGTCACCGGAAATGGTTTTCACTTCACATGTGTGCCCTGTCAGGTTTAATAAGTGGAGTTTCTTGCCTTATAAATGGGGTTGGGACCATCAGTTGTGTTGTGCAGAAGTCTGGTGGATGCACAGCTGATAGTCCTACTAAATAGACTGTTAGAATTTGTATTATGGCAAGAAAAAGGCAGCTAAGTAAAGAAAAACGAGTGGCCATCATTACTTTAAGAAATGAAGGTCAGTCGGTCCGAAAAATTGGGAAAACTTTGAAAGTGTCCCCAAGTGCAGTTGCAAAAACCATCAAGCGCTGCAAAGAAACTGGCTCACATGAGGACCGCCCCAGGAAAGGAAGACCAAGAGTCACCTCTGCTTCTGAGGATAAGTTTATCCGAGTCACCAGCCACAGAAATCGCAGGTTAACAGCAGCTCAGATTAGAGACCAGATCAATGCCACACAGAGTTCTAGCAGCAGACACATCTCTTCTACAACTGTTAAGAGGAGACTTTGTGCAGCAGGCCTTCATGGTAAAATAGCTGCTAGGAAACCACTGCTAAGGACAGGCAACAAGCAGAAGAGACTTGTTTGGGCTGAAGAACACAAGGAATGGACATTAGACCAGTGAAATCTGTGCTTTGGTCTGATGAGTCCAAATTTGAGATCTTTGGTTCCAACCACCGTGTCTTTGTGCGACGCAGAAAAGGTGAACGGATGGACTCTACATGCCTGGTTTCCACCATGAAGCATGGAGGAGGAGGTGTGATGGTGTGGGGGTGCTTTGCTGGTGACACTGTTGGGGATTCATTCAAAATTGAAGGCATACTGAACCAGCATGGCTACCACAGCATCTTGCAGCGGCATGCTATTCCATTGCGTTTAGTTGGACCATCAATTATTTTTCAACAGGACAATGACCCTAAACACACCTCCAGGCTGTGTAAGGGCTATTTGACCAAGAAGGAGAGTGATGGAGTGCTACGCCAGATGACCTGGCCTCCACAGTCACCAGACCTGAACCCAATCGAGATGGTTTGGGGTGAGCTGGACTGCAGAGTGAAGGCAAAAGGGCCAACAAGTGCTAAGCATCTCTGGGAACTCCTTCAAGATTGTTGGAAGACCATTTCCAGTGACTAACTCTTGAAGCTCATCAAGAGAATGCCAAAAGTGTGCAAAGCAGTCATCAAAGCAAAAGGTGGGTATTTTGAAGAACCTAGAATATAAGACATATTTTCAGTTGTTTCACACTTTTTTGTTAAGTATATAATTCCACATGTGTTAATTCATAGTTTTGATGCCTTCAGTGTGAATGTACAATTTTCATAGTCATGAAAATACAGAAAAATCTTTAAATGAGAAGGTGTGTCCAAACTTTTGGTCTGTACGTATATATGTATGTGTATATATATATATATATATATATATGTGTATATATATAATATATATATATATATATATATATATATATATATATATATATATATATATATATATATATATATATATATATATATACTAGCAGCCCGAGTTCCGAAACAAATACGTTTCGGAAGCTAGAAAAGTGTGCTCTACATAATAAAAACTAACTCAAATTACCCATGTCTATTTACCATATATACTCGAGTATAAGTTGACCCGAATATAAGCTGAGGCACCTAATTTTACTACAAAAAACTGGAAAAACGTATTGACTTGAGTATAAGCCTAGGGTGGGAAATGCAGCAGCTACTGGTAAATTTCCCCATCCCGGTAAGCATGGCACCACTCATCCCCATTAATGGTATTCATGGCACCCCTCATCCCAATCCTGGTATGTGTGGCACCCCTCATCCCAATCCTGGTATGCGTGGCACCCCTCATCCCAATCTTGGCATGCATGGCACCCCTCATCCCAATCTTGGCATGCATGGCACCCCTCATCCCCAATCCTGGTATGTATGGCACCCTTCATCCCAATTCTGATATGCATGGCACCCCATCACTGCACACGTGAAAAAAAATAAACACTTCTACTCACCTTCCTCTCCTCTACTCCAGCGCTGCGTCCTGTCTGCCAGCAGTTCACCTCCGCATCTGAGCAGAGGATGATGACACTGCCATGCACCCTCAGACGCCAAGGTAAGCTACGGGGATATTCACTCCTCTCCACGCCAAGACTATGGTAGTGGAGAGGAGTGAATATCCATGTTCTTTAACCCCTTTACCCCCGAGGGTGGTTTGCACGTTAATGACCAGGCCAATTTTTACAATTCTGACCACTGTCACTTTATGAGGTAATTACTCTGAAACGCTTCAACGGATCCCGCTGATTCTGAGACTGTTTTTTCGTGACATATTGTACTTCATGATAGTGGTAAAATTACTTCGATATCACTTGCGTTTATCAGTGAAAAAATTGGAAATTTGGCAAGAATTTAGAAAATTTTTATTCCGTTAAATCAGAGAGATATGTTACACAAAATAGTTCATAAATAGCATTTCCCACATGTCTACTTTACATCAGCACAATTTTGGAACCAAAATTTTTTTTTATTAGTGCGCTATAAGGGTTAAAAGTTAATCAGCGATTTCTCATTTTTCCAACAAAATGTACAAAACCATTTTTTTAGGGACCACATCACATTTGAAGTGACTTTGAGGGGCCTTTATGACAGAAAATA
Source organism: Phyllobates terribilis (assembly GCF_046119375.1). NCBI lineage: Eukaryota > Metazoa > Chordata > Amphibia > Anura > Dendrobatidae > Phyllobates > Phyllobates terribilis. The sequence continues at coordinate 150,421,384 of NW_027362765.1, read as the reverse complement.
CCCAAAAGTGACACCATTCTAAAAACTGCACCCCTCAAGGTGCTCAAAACCACATTCAAGAAGTTTATTAACCCTTCAGGTGCTTCACAGGAATTTTTGGAATGGGAAAGAAAAAAATGAACATTTAACTTTTTTCACAAAAATGTTACTTTAGACCCCAATTTTTTTATTTTTGCAGGGGAAACAGGAAATAATGGACCCTAAAATTTGTTGTGCAATTTCCCCTGAGTACGTAGATACCCCATACGTGGGGAAAAAACACTGTTTGGGCGCACAGCAGGGCTCAGAAGGGAAGGAGCACCATTTGACTTTTTGAATGTAAAATTTGCTTGAATAATTAACGGACGCCATGTTGCGTTTGGAGAGCCCCTGATGTGCCTAAACAGTGGAAACCCCCCACAAGTGACACCATTTTGGAAACTAGACCCCTCAGGGAACTTATCTAGATGTGTGGTGAGCATCTTGAACCCCCAGGTGCTTCACAGAAGTTTATAACATGGAGCCATGAAAATAAAATTTTCACATTTTTCCCACAAAAATGTTTTTCAGCCCTCAGTTTTGCATTTTCATGAGGGTAACTGGAGAAATTGCACCATGAAACTTGTTGTGCAATCTCTCCTGAGTAAGCCGATACCCCATAGGTGGGGGAAAACCACTGGTTGGGGGCACGGCAGGGTTCGGAAGGGAAGGAGCGCCATTTGACTTTTTGAATGTAAAATTTGCTTGAATAATTAGCGGATGTGCCCATGATGCACCTAAACAGTGGAAAACCCCCACAAGTGACACCATTTTGGAAACTAGACCCCTGAGGGAACTTACCTGGGAGTCTGAACTGAAGTGTAAATTGATGTGCATGTGTGACACCCCAGGGGTCTGGTTGCCACAGTGATAGAGATATTATGTCTGAGAGCAGGTGGGAGGTCCTTTGGTCAGGGATCCTGTGCATGCCACACCTCCTGCCCAGTCTTGGGAGGGGAAGAACTTCCCCTGTAAAAACCCGGGGCTGAGGCAGGGTGAGTCAGACAAGGAGAGTGGAGAAGAGAAGCAGCATAGGAAACAGCAGAGTTACAAGGAGTCAGGGGCTGGCAGCTACAGAGCTCGCCCTGACTAAGAAGATTCTTTACCGGACCCGGAGTCCGAGGCTGTGGGGACTAACTCCTACCCAGCAGCAGAATCCGTCGGGCAGGGGATTTCAGGTCCTCTGGCCCAGAAGCCTGAAGGCACGGTCACACGCGTGGGACCAGCACCGCCATCGTGGAGCGGAAGCCATTAGAAGGCCCCGAGTCACCGGCCATACGGGTGAGCACCACACGGTACACTCAGGGACGTGGGCTACTTACATCAGCTTCTAGCAAGGTAGCCAGAAGAGTACAGTCAGTTTGGGAGGCCTACAACTACGCCTGGCCAGGGGAGATCCCATCTGCTCAAAGACTGACCAGGCCCCGTTTGCTAGCAAGTACTCCGGGAGGGTCTGTCGTTGTTACCAGTAAAGACCCTGAACTACACCGTACCGTCTCTGAGTGGTTCCTGCTACCCCCATCATCCACGTCGGCTGCCCTGAGGCCATACCCCTCCCGTTGGGGGTTATACTATCACGCTGCACAATCCTACCACCGGCCTCAGCGGTCTGCCCTGCAGCAGCAGCTTCCTGGCTGCACTCAACGGGTGGCGTAGTCATCAACTATTTACTACTAATAGACTGCCGTCTAGTTTGACTCCCTGGGCACGGACCGGGTCACCGCCACGAGATTACAACCCTCCACGGATCCGGCTCCGGGTAAGCTCCCGCGTGCGCACCGCAGCGCGACACAGGCCCAGGGGCGCGTCAACTTTGGCGTAGTCGGCAGGATTTCGTGCCCGCAACCACCGGGTACTGCGTGCCTGAAAAGCAAAGACTGTTCAAACTTACCAGTGGTGAAGGTTTCCCGCCATCCGGCGCCATCTTCTACCTTCTTCCCGCCATCCGCGAAGTTTTCCCGCCATCCGGCGCCATCTTCGACCTTCTTCCCGCCATCCGTGGAGTTTTCCCGCCATTGGACGCCATCTTGAGGACACCGCGCGGGAAGAAGAGGGGCGTGGACTCCGAAAGCGCGCGAGAACTGAAGCCCCGCCTCACGTCCGGACGTTGCGTAAGGTCCTGGAAGGAGCCCAGCAGACGCCGACGTCACAGGAGCGCGACGGAAGGTCCTCAACCCTGACGATCCACTGCGGAGCCGCGGCCTACGGAAGAGGATCATCGCAAGGTAGGCCACGGTCCACTAGGGGGGAGGAAGATGTCGGATACGGAGGAGAGCTTCACTGCCTCAACCCCCGCCAGCGCTACCGCTGCTGCAGTTATGCCCTTCACCATGCCCTATATCCCGGGAGCAGCTTGGCTACCCCAGTACTCAGGGGAGTCACATACCCTGCATGACTTTAGAGAAAAGCTGGATAGCCTCTTCCAGGTGTACCCCCTCACAGAAGAGCAAAAAGTGAGCATCCTGGTGGCCCAACTAACCGGGGCAGCCAAAAGGGAAGTAAAATCCTGGCCACCTGGGAGGAAGACTGTCGCAGGGATACTAACCCGGCTGAAGGACACCTTTGATACCCGCACCTCAGCCGAGATTAAGCTTAGATTCTACGGGTGCAAGCAGCGAGCGCATGAGAGTATAAGGGACTATGCACTAAACCTACAAGAGGCCCTGAGGGCCATAAAGCAGACCGACCCTGATGGGGTGGGAAACGAGGACAGGCTGTTGACTGAACAATTTATAGAGGGTTTATATTGCAATGCCCACCGAACCCAGTTGCGGGCAATGGCCTTACAGGATCCCCATCTGGACTTTGCACAGTTCAAGGACAGAGCCATCCGGGTGCTCCGAGAACCGGCACCAGGTGGCGTTGTGACCCACAGACGCCCCACTACCACTTACTACCAGGAGGCGGCGCCCTTGTCAGCAGGGCCTGTGGGAGCTGATGCGCAGGCTTTGGACAATGACCCGGCTCCAGACCTACACCATCAGGTCCAAGAGCTAGCTAAGAGCGTTGCTGCGCTAACCCGAACTGTGCAGTCTTTACAGGTTTCCACCCCAGGGAAGATCCAGCTGGCATCCGGACCGGAGGACATCCCGTGGCGTCGACCAAGGAGGACCCCACCGGCCAGAGGAAGACCCAGTGACCGATACAGTGAGGACGGACGACCCATCTGCCGCCGCTGCAATCAACCCGGACATATGGCAAGGTACTGTTCTTTAAACGGGCACAACCTGGGGTAGAGGGCCAACCCCCAGGAAAAAGATCACCAGGCCCATCGAACTGGCGCGACAGATATGTGGGAGGACGTCCAGTCTTGCCTGTGGTACTGGATGGCATTCCCATGAGTGCCCTACTGGACACCGGGTCACAGGTCACCACCATCCCGTACGTGCTCTTCAAGCAGTACTGGAATGACTCGGATATTACCCGCTACCCTGACGACGACTTGAGTATCATCGCCAGCAATGGTCAGCCCGTGCCACAGATCGGATTTAAAGAGGTGACCATCAAAATTGGTAGAGTCGAACTGGCCGCACAGGGACTGATCATTGTAGATATCGATAAACATGAGAGTCACCCAAAAATAACTCTAGGAACTAATGTAATTGAAAATTGTCTTGCAGAGGTGATTTTCCTTTTACAGCAGGTTGCCAAGAATGCCAGCTCCGGCGAGCAGCGGGTGCTCCAGAAAGAGATCCGGGCACTGATGCAACGGCAACAAGTGGAACTCTCCGGTGGTGAGATTGGTAGCGTAAGAATGTGTGACCCTTTTCCTATTGCCATGCCCCCAAAAAGTGAAATGATGATTTGGTGCCGGGCAGCTATTGGTCTGAGAGGTAGAGATTACCAGGCAATGGTAGAACCAGTTTACTCAGACAGTAGGCCCACCATTTTGACAGCACGGGGGGTGGTCAATGTACGCCATGGGAGGGTGCCCATTCGCATAATAAATATCGGGGAGAGGGAAGTGTACCTGCCCCGGTATGCCACGCTAGCCAAATTATATACCACTAATCAAAGTTCTATACAATCTGTGGAACCCTTGCCTCCATCTCACCCGGAGGAAGGTAACGGCTCTAAGAAAGACATGGAGGACTGGTGTCAGCAACTACATTTGGGTACTGACTCCACTCCCTCACATCAGAAACAAGGAGTCTATCGGGTGGTTCAAGAGTATGAGAGAGTGTTTAGTAAACACCCGTTAGACTTCGGGCGAGTCAAGGGGGTAGAACATCGCATCCCCACGGGAGATCATCCTCCCATAAAAGAGAGGTATCGACCCGTACCCCCTGCACATTACCAACACGCCAAGGGGATGCTTAGAGATATGAAGGAGGCTGGGGTAATCCGGGATAGTTGTAGCCCCTGGGCAGCCCCATTAGTTTTAGTCAAAAAGAAAGACAACACCATGAGGATGTGTGTAGATTACCGGAAAATCAACCGTATCACACACAAGGATGCGTACCCCTTACCAAGGATAGAGGAGTCATTGGCTGCTTTAAGATCTGCTAACTTCTTCTCTACCTTGGATCTCACTAGCGGGTACTGGCAGGTTCCTGTAGCAGAGGCGGACCGGGAGAAGACCGCATTCACCACCCCGATGGGACTTAGCGAGTTCACCTGCATGCCGTTCGGACTCTGCAACGCACCAGGAACCTTCCAACGCCTAATGGAGTGTTGTCTGGGCCACAGAAACTTCGAGACGGTCCTGTTGTACCTGGACGATGTCATCGTATATTCCAAGACGTATGAGGACCACCTGAAACACCTGGCGGAAGTGTTCGAGGCTCTGGCGAGTTACGGCCTAAAGGTGAAACCCTCCAAGTGTCACCTCCTGAAACCAAAGGTGCAGTACCTGGGACACGTGGTGAGCGCTGACGGAGTGGCTCCCGACCCCGATAAGATCACCGCAATTAAGGGATGGCCAAGCCCCTCCAGCGTAAAAGAAGTGCGGCAGTTCCTCGGGTTGGTAGGCTACTACCGAAGGTTTATTCCCGGTTTCACCAAAAAGGCAGCACCTATGCAGGACCTCCTGATAGGCCAGTCCCGGAAGGCCAAGAACCAGAAGCCGCCCTTCAAATGGGAAGAGCTGGAAGAAGAGTCCTTCCGCCAGCTGAAGATGGCCCTCACGGGGGACGAAATCCTGGCGTACCCGGATTATAGCCAGCCCTTTATCCTCTACACCGACGCCAGTAACATCGGGCTAGGAGCCGTACTGTCCCAGATCCAGCAGGGGAAGGAACGAGTAATCGCCTACGCCAGCCGAAAACTGCGACCCACCGAAAGGAACCCCGAGAATTACAGCTCATTTAAGTTAGAGTTCCTGGCCGTAGTATGGGCAATCACTGAGCGCTTTAAGCATTACCTCGCTTCTTCCCGGTTCACCGTGTACACGGATAACAACCCGCTGACACACCTGGACACGGCAAGACTCGGTGCCCTGGAGCAGAGGTGGATGGCCCGTCTGTCCAACTACGAGTTCACAATTAAATACCGGGCAGGACGCTCCAATACCAACGCGGACGCCCTGTCCAGGATGCCCAACCTGCCGGACGGAGGAGAAGATCCGGAGGGACTGGAAGAAGTTGAACTCCCTGCGTTCCACCGTCATGGGACTATTCAGTATTCCCACCGGGTAAGGAGTAAGCAGGCTGCTACGTTGAACCCCTTACCCCACTACAACTGGGCGGAAACGCAAGACAGCGACCCTGCCGTCCGACTGGTGAAGGAGATGCTGACTCGGCCGGAGGCTCGCCTTGAACCAGACGCTCCGGAGGAAGCCAAACAACTATGGGCAGAGAAGAGTCGACTGTTCCTTTACAAAGGGAAGTTGTGCCGCAGAATGGTTAACTCCCGGACGCATGAATTACTCTGGCAAGTAGTGGTGCCACGAAGAGACGCAGCCATGGTGATGGAGGCATACCACGACGGAGCTGGACACTTTGGGTGGAAAAAGCTGGAGTTCCTGCTGCGCGAGCGGTTCCACTGGGTAGGCATGAGGGGAACCATCGAGAAGTGGTGCAGAGATTGTGGCCCGTGCAACCTGAGAAGGAAGGACCGAGCCAGCCAGAAGACTCCCCTGCAGTCCATCGTCACCCGGCAACCGTTGGAACTGGTAGCCTTGGATCATGTAAAACTGACCCCAAGCAGAAGTGGCTACGTCTACGCGTTAACCATCGTGGATCATTACTCCCGGTTCTTGGTTGTCGTCCCCGTCAAGGACTTAACGGCTCAAACAGCAGCTAGAGCCTTCCAGCAGCACTTCTGCCGTCCACACGGGTACCCGGACCAAGTGCTGACGGACCAGGGACCTGCCTTTGTAGCGGAGGTCTTTCAGGAATTCTGCAATCTGTATGGCTGCCGGAAGATAAGGACGACACCCTACCATCCGCAGACTAATGGACTTTGTGAAAAAATGAACCAGGTGGTAATGGATCTTCTAAAAACGTTACCCCTGGAAGAACGCAGTCTGTGGCCTGAAAAGTTGCCCGATCTGGTGGACCTATACAACCACATCCCGGTAGGTTCCACCAACTGTACCCCGGCTTACCTAATGAGGGCAAGACCTGGTAAGTTACCTGTTGACCTGGAAATGGGAGTCCTGACCCCCGAGGACACTTCACCAGAAACAGACTGGGACACAGAGAGGCAGCAGCAGTACCGGAGAGTACAGGAGAGCGTGGAGCGAAGTCTCTGTCAGGCTAGGGAAAGACAAGAGAAAACTTACAACCAGTATGCTCCCGCTGTTCCCCTGGTACCCGGAGAGCAGGTCTTGAAGAGGAAGAGACGGCTCCACAAGTTGGACGACCAGTGGGAGAAGGACCCGTACACCGTACTGCCCTCAAGCCACGAGAACCCGAAGGTCTGTACCATCAGTAAAGACGGAGGGGAAACCACAGCCATTGTATCCCAGGACCACCTGAAGAAGTGTCCCGAACAACTGAGGAACCCTGAAGAGGAACAAGAAGACCATCGACCCGTGGAAGAAAGGGAAGATATGGTTAGTACCGTGCTCGGGGACTTTCCTCAGTCTTGGACTCAAGTCAATGGTGCAGTTGTGGTACCCGTACTCACCTTCCTCCAACCATCATCCCAAGAACCTACGGAGCAACGGGTAGAGCTGGAAGAACAGCCGGTCCAGGAGGCAGAAGACTCCACACAAGCAGAACAGGAGAATCAACCCTCTGCTTATAGTGAGCCTGCCGTACCCCTAGTGAGACAAAGAGCCGGTAGACAGCTGCCCAGTTTACCCTTGACAGCTCCTACACCCTGTAGTTCAGGGCCAGACAGTCAGCTCCGTAGGTCCACTCGGGCCACTAGAGGCCAGTTACCCGCACGCTGGAGAATTTAAAGTGTATAAATTGTTTTATCTGTGTTTTTCTGTGTCTTGTTGCTTGTGTATAATTTTGTGTTTCTAGTTATTTTTAGGAAACCTTGGTGGATTTACCGGGAATCCTTGTATATAGTTGGAGCGTAACCCAGGATGGACTAGAGACTGTTAAGGACTCGGGGTAGGACAGACCCCTACCTGGTTACGTCTCCCTATGTTGGTGAAATGGACACCTTTGCTTTTCTTCAAAGACTGCATCCGGTTGCGGACACGCCGTAACCATCTTATGTGTTTTTCTTATAGTATTGTTATTGTTATACTTTGTTATGTTTTTCTAAATGTGTTTAGTCCCGGAGTACTAAATTTCACTAGGGGGGAATGTGACACCCCAGGGGTCTGGTTGCCACAGTGATAGAGATATTATGTCTGAGAGCAGGTGGGAGGTCCTTTGGTCAGGGATCCTGTGCATGCCACACCTCCTGCCCAGTCTTGGGAGGGGAAGAACTTCCCCTGTAAAAACCCGGGGCTGAGGCAGGGTGAGTCAGACAAGGAGAGTGGAGAAGAGAAGCAGCATAGGAAACAGCAGAGTTACAAGGAGTCAGGGGCTGGCAGCTACAGAGCTCGCCCTGACTAAGAAGATTCTTTACCGGACCCGGAGTCCGAGGCTGTGGGGACTAACTCCTACCCAGCAGCAGAATCCGTCGGGCAGGGGATTTCAGGTCCTCTGGCCCAGAAGCCTGAAGGCACGGTCACACGCGTGGGACCAGCACCGCCATCGTGGAGCGGAAGCCATTAGAAGGCCCCGAGTCACCGGCCATACGGGTGAGCACCACACGGTACACTCAGGGACGTGGGCTACTTACATCAGCTTCTAGCAAGGTAGCCAGAAGAGTACAGTCAGTTTGGGAGGCCTACAACTACGCCTGGCCAGGGGAGATCCCATCTGCTCAAAGACTGACCAGGCCCCGTTTGCTAGCAAGTACTCCGGGAGGGTCTGTCGTTGTTACCAGTAAAGACCCTGAACTACACCGTACCGTCTCTGAGTGGTTCCTGCTACCCCCATCATCCACGTCGGCTGCCCTGAGGCCATACCGCTCCCGTTGGGGGTTATACTATCACGCTGCACAATCCTACCACCGGCCTCAGCGGTCTGCCCTGCAGCAGCAGCTTCCTGGCTGCACTCAACGGGTGGCGTAGTCATCAACTATTTACTACTAATAGACTGCCGTCTAGTTTGACTCCCTGGGCACGGACCGGGTCACCGCCACGAGATTACAACCCTCCACGGATCCGGCTCCGGGTAAGCTCCCGCGTGCGCACCGCAGCGCGACACAGGCCCAGGGGCGCGTCACATGCAAAGTGTAAATGCATGTTCACATAAGGCCATTGGACAGAAGAAAAATAAAGACAAGGGCAAAATACACAAATACCTGAAAGTATATGAATAAATTGCACAATGCATAAAAATAATAATAAATAATAAAGGGTATTTAGTTAACATAAATTTTGATCAAAATAATGTAAAAGCCATCCCGCCACATCACGGCAACCCTTATGGGACAGTCCTAACTCTATTTTTTAATATTAAAAACCTTACCATTTGTCAAGTGACATCTATATGGATAAGGGCAGAGAGACTGAAACAATAGTAGAAGCATAGGCCTGAGGCAGAATGAACCTTTCAGCTCAAACAAACCCTTATATGCACTAAAGCACATTGAACTACAAAGAAAAAACCTGGGAGTCTGAACTGAAGTGACGCGCCCCCTGGGCCTTGGGGTACCCGGAGCCGGGCCTGTAGATGCTGGGGGTTGTAGTCACCGTGGCGGTGACCCGGTCCATGACCCAGGTGGTCAATCCAAGGGTAGTATTTGTGTATATCTGTTATGTATAGTCCGACTACACCACCTGTGGAATGCGGTTATTGGAAACTGCCGCTGCGGAGCAGTCCGCTGAAGCTGGTGGTATGTGCAGCAAGGTGATGTAACTCCCCACAGGAAGAGTGGAGCTTCAGGGCTGCGTGTATGGATGATGGTGGTGGTAGTGCAAGGTATCAGTAATGACAACACGGAGTCTTTGCAGTGCAGTCCCAGGGTCTTTACTGTTGGCAATTATATGGGCCCCAACGGGAGTACCGGCTATTGATGAGGGCCTGATCAGTCTGGGAACGATCCTAGAGTCCTCCTGGCCAGGTGAAGTTGTAGGCCTGCCATTCTGACTATACTCTTTGGCTATCCCGCTTATAGTCGTGTTGTAGCCCACGTCCCTGAGTGTAACGTGCTGCGCTCACCCATATGGCTGGCGACTTGGACCTTGTGGATTCCTCGCTCCTCTGTGGCGGTATGGGTCCTTTCGTGTGGCTGAGCCTCCGGGCTTCTGTTGGGCCAGGAGACTTGCAATCTCCTGCTCTGTGGTATCTGCTGCTGGGTATGCAATCCCCACAGCCTCGGACTCCGGTGTCCGGTCCTCTGTAGATACTATCCAGGACGAGCTAACTCCAGCTCCAGTCCCTGGCTCTTTACTCCTTCGTGTCCTACTTGACTCCTCACACTGACTCAGACTCAGACTGACTAACCCCGCCTCCAGACCCAGTTATAAAGGGCAGGATCCTCCCCTTTCTGGTCTGGAGCAGGAGGTGTTGCATGTAATGTGTTCCTGGCCAGGAAACCCCTGTTTTGCTCCCAGACATGGTATTACATGGTATTACTACCACTGTGGCAACCAGACCCTCTGGGGTGCCACATTCCCCCCTAGTAAATTTCAGTACAATACACAATAGCAATAACAATACATGAACATATTTACAGGCATTACTGTCTTTATAGATCATGGTATCATCCGTAACCAGATGTCCATTTCACCCAACAAGGTGCACTTCTTGAGGGACCCGTCTCAAACCCTCCACGGAGGCCCTGGGGTGGCTACAGGGCATTGATGATCCGGATGTTGGACCACGTCTTCAGCCACCTCCACGGGTTTTTGTTCTGTGGTCTGGCACAAAGAGGCACTTTTACAGGTGCAACTATTCACAGGCAAAGTTTTAGATTATTCATTGTCCATAACCTGAAAGTCCTTTTGGACCCTGTCGGGTAACTGGAAAAACATATTTAGTACACACATACTAACATTTCAGTTATATTTTACATTTCAAATTCTCCATCGAGCAGGGATCTGACCTCTGGTGATTCTGGTAGACCTACGTAACACACTGTCTGTCTGTGTTCTACCTTGGTCCCCTGTATCTACCCCTGGTGTGGCGGGTTTAGCGTGAACTGCGCTACAGGTATTTTGAGGTGTCACTGGTAGGTTGGGCAATTTCCTTCGGATTCTTTGGCTTACCGTGGGTACGGCAGGTTCGCTACTAGCAGAGGGTAGATTCTCCTGGTCTGCTGAAGAGGAATCTTCTGCCTCTGGGGCCAATGGTTCTTCCAACTCTACTGAGACTTCCGTAGCTTCTTGAGGGGCTGGTTGGAGAAATGTAAGGACTGGCACAACTATTGCATTATTCACTTGTGTCCACGACCGTGGAAATTCTCAGAGTACCGTGCTGACCATTTCTTCCACTTCCTCTGCGGGTTGAGGGATATCTTGGTCTTCTTTAGCGTGTTGCAGCTGCTCGGGACATTTCTTCAGGTGGTCTCTGGAAACTGTTGCTGTTGTCTCACCTCCGTCCTTACTTATGAGGCACACCTTGGTGTTATCATGGTTTGAGGGTAGAACGGTGTACGGCTCTTTTTCCCACTGGTCATCCAATTTATGGAGCCGCCTTTTTCTCTTTAGGACTTGCTCTCCCGGTGACAATGGGGCAGCAGGTGCATGTTGATTGTAAGTCTTCTCTTGCCCTTCTCTTGCTTGGGACAGACTTCTTTCAACACTTTCTTGTACCTTACGGTGTTGCTGTTGCCACTCAGTGTCCCAATCCGCATTCGGTGAGGCGTCCTCTGGTGTCAGAACTCCCATATCCAGATCGATGGACAGCTTACCAGGCCTTGCTCTCATCAGGTAAGCAGGTGTGCAGTTGGTGGAATTCACTGGGATATGATTGTAGAGGTCCACCAGGTCTGGCAACTTTTCTGGCCACAAACTGCGTTCCTCCAGGGGCAATGTCTTCAGTAGGTCTATCACCACCTGGTTCATCTTTTCACACATCCCGTTGGTCTGGGGGTGATAAGGCGTTGTCCGGATCTTCTTGCAGCCATACAGGTTGCAGAATTCCTGGAATACCTCCGCTTCGAAGGCCGGACCTTGGTCAGTTAACACACGTTCTGGGTAACCATGCGGGTGGCAGAAGTGCTGTTGGAAAGCTCTGGCTGCTGTCTGACCCGTTTAGTCCTTGACTGGCACTACTACCAGGAACCAGGAGTAGTGGTCTACGATGGTGAGAGCGTAGACATAGCCTGACCTGCTCGGGGATAGCTTCACATGGTCCAGGGCTACCAGTTCGAGTGGCTGCTTGGTGATGATGGGCTGCAGGGGAGCCCTCTGGCTGTCACGGTCTTTTCTTCTCAGGTTGCACGGTCCGCATTCTCGACACCACCTCTCGACTGCTTTCCTCATGCCAACCCAATAGAACCGTTCACGTAGCAGGACTTCCAGCTTCTTCCATCCAAAATGTCCCGCTCCATTGTGGCACGCTTCCAGGACCATAGATGCATCTCGCCTCGGGACTACCACCTGCCAGACCAGCTCATGTGTCCGGGAGTTGACAGTTCTTCGACACAGCTTCCCTTCATAGATGAACAGCTTGCTCTTTTCTTTCTACAGCTGTTTGGTCTCTTCTGGAGCATCTGAATCAGGGTATGAGTCAGCTTGTGTCAGCAACTCTTTGACTAGGCGAACAGCCGGGTCACTGGCTTGTGTTTCTGCCCATCCATGGTGGGGCAATGGATTGAATGTGGCTTCTCTGTTGGCAGAGCACCTGTTCTTCACACAATGGGAGCACTGCTTTATCCCATGGCGGTGGAACGCGGGGATTTCTATCTCTTCCAGCTCCTCTGGGTCTTCTCCCCCGTCTGGCAAGTTAGGCATCCTGGACAGCGCATCTGCGTTTGCATTCTTGTGCCCAGCCCGGTACTTGATGGTGAATTCGTAATTAGACAGTCGGGCCATCCATCTTTGTACCAGGGCACCAAGTTTTGCAGTGTCCAGGTGTGTCAGCGGGTTATTATCCGTGTACACAGTGAATTTGGAGGAGGCGAGATAATGCTTGACGCGCTCAGTCACAGCCCAGACGATGGCAAGGAACTCCAACTTGAAGGAGCTGTAGTTTTCTGGGTTTCTTTCTGTGGGCCGGAGCTTCCTGCTGGCATAGGCTATCACCCTTTCTCTGCCTTGCTGGATCTGGGACAGCACTGCTCCTAGTCCCACGTTGCTCGCGTCCGTGTGAAGGATGAAGGGTTGGCTATAATCAGGGTAGGCCAGGACCTCGTCTCTGGTTAGGGTCATCTTCAACCTGGTGAAGGACTCATCTTCCAGCTTGCCCCATTTGAATGGTGGTTTCTGGTTCTTGGCCTTCCTGGACTGGCGTATCAGGAGGTCCTGCATGGGTGCCGCCATCTTGGTGAAGCCTGGTATAAACCTTCGGTAGTAGCCTACCAACCCGAGGAACTGCCGCACTTCTTTGATGGTGGAAGGTCTCGGCCAGTCCTTGATTACGGTGACCTTGTCGGGGTCTGGTGCTACAACGTCAGCGCTTACCACATGTCCTAAGTACTGTACTTTGGGCTTCAGCAGGTGGCACTTTAATGGCTTCACCTTCAGGCCAAAGCCGGCCAGGGCTTCAAACACTTCCGCCAGGTGCTTCAGATGATCCTCATATGTCTTGGAGTATACTATGACGTCATCCAGGTACAGGAGGACTGTCTCGAAATTCTTAGGTCCTAGACAGCACTCCATCAACCGCTGGAAAGTTCCTGGGGCGTTGCAGAGCCCGAATGGCATGCAGTTGAACTCGCTGAGGCCCATCGGGGTGGTGAATGCGGTCTTTTCCTTATCCGCCTCTGCTACAGGAACCTGCCAATACCCACTAGTAAGATCCAAAGTAGAGAAGGAATTAGCAGATTTTAATGCAGCTAGTGACTCTTCTATCCTGGGTAGCGGGTATGCATCTTTATGAGTTATGCGGTTAATTTGCCTGTAGTCTACACACATTCTCATTGTGCCATCCTTTTTCTTTACAAGAACTAATGGAGCTGCCCAGGGGCTACAACTGTCTCTTATTACCCCAGCCTCCTTCATCTCTCGTAACATCCCTTTGGCATTTTGGTAGTGTGCTGGCGGTACAGGCCGGTACCTTTCTTTAATGGGTGGATGGTCTCCCGTGGGGATATGGTGTTTAACCCCCTTTACCAACTGGAAGTCGAGTGGGTGTTGGCTGAAGACCCTCTCATACTCCTGGACCACCCGGTATGCTCGTTTTTGATGTGGAGGGGTGGAGTCAGTGCCCACATGCAGCTTCTGACATCTGTCCCTTGGAGCCATTATCCTCCGCCTGTTTGGATGGAGGTAAGGGTTCCACTGTCTTTATAGAATTGTGACTGACGGTGAATAGTTTGGCCAGGGTGGCATACCGGGGCAAATGGACTTCTTTTTCCCCAAAATTTAGGATGCGGACTGGCACTCTCTCATGGCGAACATCAACCACCCCCCTGGCTGTCAAAATGGTGGGCCTACCGTCGGAGTAGATGGGCTCTACCAGGGCCTGGTAATCTCTACCCCTGAGACCGATTGCTGCCCGGCACCATATCAGCATTTCACTTCTTGGGGGCATGGCAATAGGGAATGGGTCACTCATCCTGACACTGCCAATTTCACCTCCAGACAATTCTACCTGTTGTCTTTTCATCAGGGCTCTAATCTCTCTTTGTAGAACCCCCTGCTGACTGGAACTGGCGGTTTCCGCAACCTGCTGTAACAAGACAATTATTTCTGCAAGACAATTTTCAATGACATTAGTGCCTAGGGTTATCATGCGATGACTTTCTCGGCGATCAATGTCGACAATAATCAGTCCTTGTGCTGGCAGTTCGACTTTACCAACCTTTATGGTCACTTCTTTGTACCCCACCTGAGGTACGGGTTGACCATTACTAGCGTAAATACTTAAATGTTCGTCTGGACGGTGGGTAATGTCCGAATCAGTCCCGTACCGTTTGAAAAGAATGTAGTGGATGGTGGTCACCTGGGACCCAGTGTCCAGCAACGCGCTCATTGGAAAGCCGTCCAGCACGATAGGTAGGACTGGTCGTCCTCCCACATATTTGTCTCGCCAGCTTGATGGGCCTGGTGGTCTTATGCCTGGTGGTCTTATGCCTGGGGGTTGGCCCTCTGCCCCAGGTTATGCTCGTTTAAATGACAGTACCTTGCATAATGTCCTAGCTGGTTGCAGCGGCGGCAGATGGGTTGTCCGTCCTGGTCGTAGCGGTCGCTGTTCCTCCCTCTGGATGGTGGAATCCTCTTCTGTCGGCGCCACGGGACGTCCTCCGGACTGGAAGCCAGCTGGATCTTTCCTTTGGGATACACCTGCAAGGACTGCACAGTTTTAGTCAGCGCAGCTACACTTTTAGTTAACGCTTGGACCTGATGGTGCAGGTCTGTTGACGGGGCATTGTCCAGAGTCTGTGCATCAGCTCCTACAGGCTCCAGGAAAAAGGGTGCCACCTCCTGGTGGTAGGTGATAGCTGGGCGCCGGTGAGCTGTAGCGCCACCTGGTGCTGGTTCCCGTAGCACCCGGATGGCCCTGTCCTTAAATTGAGCAAAGTCCAAGTCAGGGTTTTGCAGAGCCATTATGCGCAGCTGGGTTCGGTGGGCGCTGGACAGTAAACCCTCAATAAATTGTTCAGTTAACAGTCTGTTTTCATCACTCACACTGTCAGGGTCTACCTGTTTGATGGCCCTCAGCGCCTCCTGCAGGTTTAAAGCATAGTCCCGTACACTGTCCCGTGTCCATTGTTTGCACCCATAAAACTTCATCTTTATCTCTGCCGTAGTACGGGTGTCAAAAGTGTCCTTTAGGCGGGCCAATATCTCTTTTACAGTCCCTTTTTCTCTGGCTGACCAGGATTTTACTTCTCTCTGGGCTGCACGAATCAACTGGCCTACGAGGATGCTCACTTTCTGCTCCTCGGACAGGGGGTATACTTTAAATAAACTGCTTAGTCTCTCCTTGAAGTCACTCAGGGTGTGCGACTCTCCTGAGTACTGGGGCAACCACGCCGCCCCCGGTATATATGGCATGGAGAATGGCATTACCGCGGCAGCGGCCGCGCCGGTTGTTGAAGTTCCCTCCATATCGGGCGTCTTCCTCCCCCCTAGTGAACCGTGGCCTACCTTCTTTCACTTTTCTTCCGTAGGCCGCAGTTCCGCAGGCGATGGTCTCTGTCGAGGACCTGGCGTCGCACGCATCTGACGTCAGCGTTCACTGTGGCTCCTTCCAGGACCTGGCGCTGCGTCCGTGCGTGGGGCGGGGCTTTGGAGTTCACGCGTTTCCAGCGATCACGCCCCTCTTCTTCCCGCGCGGCGACTCGAAAATGGCGGACAATGGCGGGAAAACGGCGACAAATGGTGGGAAATCTTCACCACAGTATGCGACACAGTCTGTGAAGGCACGCAGTACCCGGTGGTAGCGGGCACGCAATCCTGCCGACTACGCCAAAGTTGACGCGCCCCCTGGGCCGTGGGGTACCCGGAGCCTGTAGATGCTGGGGGTTGTAGTCACCGTGGCGGTGACCCGGTCCGTGACCCAGGTGGTCAATCCAAGGGTAGTATTTGTGTCTATCTGTTATGTATAGTCGGACTACGCCACCTGTGGAATGCGGTTATTGGGAACCGCCGCTGCGGAGCAGTCCGATGAAGCTGGTGGTATGTGCAGCAAGGTGATGTAACTCCCCACAGGAAGAGTGGAGCTTCAGGGCAGCATGTATGGATGATGGTGGTGGTAGTGCAAGGTATCAGTAATGACAACACGGAGTCTTTGCAGTGCAGTCCCAGGGTCTTTACTGTTGGCAATTATATGGGCCCCAACGAGAGTACCGGCTAGTGATGAGGGCCTGATCAGTCTGGGAACGATCCTAGAGTCCTCCTGGCCAGGTGAAGTTGTAGGCCTGCCATTCTGACTATACTCTTTGGCTATCCCGCTTATAGTCATGTTGTAGCCCACGTCCCTGAGTGTAACGTGCTGCACTCACCCGTATGGCTGGCGACTCGGACCTTGTGGATTCCTCGCTCCTCTGTGGCGGTATGGGTCCTTTCGTGTGGCTGAGCCTCCGGGCTTCTGTTGGGCCAGGAGACCTGCAATCTCCTGCCCTGCGGTATCTGCTTCTGGGTATGCAATCCCCACAGCCTCGGACTCCGGTGTCCGGTCCTCTGTAGATACTATCCAGGACGAGCTAACTCCAGCTCCAGTCCCTGGCTCTTTACTCCTTCGTGTCCTACTTGACTCCTCACACTGACTCAGACTCAGACTGACTAACCCCGCCTCCAGACCCAGTTATAAAGGGCAGGATCCTCCCCTTTCTGGTCTGGAGCAGGAGGTGTTGCGTGTAATGTGTTCCTGGCCAGGAAACCCCTGTTTTGCTCCCAGACATGGTATTACTAACACTGTGGCAGCCAGACCCTCTGGGGTGCCACAGAAGCGTAAATTGATGTGCATGCAAAGTGTAAATGCATGTCCACATAAGGCCATGGGACAGAAAGAAAATAAAGACAAGGGCAAAATACACAAATACCTGAAAGTATATGAATAAATTGCACAGTGCATAAAAATAATAATAAATAATAAAGGGTATTTAGTTAACATAAATTTTGATCAAAATAATGTAAAAGCCATCCCGCTACGTCACGGCAACCCTTATGGGACAGTCCTAACTCTATTTTTTAATATTAAAAACCTTACCATTTGTCAAGTGACATCCATATGGATAAGGGCAGAGAGACTGAAACCCTAGTAGAAGCATAGGCCTGAGGCAGAATGAACCTTTCAGCTCAAACAAATTTTTCCATATTTTGGCCGACAGAGTCATGTGACGGCTTTATTTTTTGCGGGACAAGTTGACGTTTTTATTGGTACCATTTTCGGGCAAGTGACATTTTTTGATCGTTTTCTATTCTGATTTTTGGGAAGCAGAATAAACAAAAACCAACAATTCAGGATTTGTTTTTTTGCGTTTTTTTTTTATGCCGTTCCGCGTGTGGTAAAATTGATAATGCAGCATTATTCTTCAGGTCAGTACATTTACAGCGGTACTGCATTTATATAGTTTTTTTATGTTTTGCCACTTTTACACAATAAAAACGATTTTCTAGAAAAAATAATTTTTTGTATCGCTTTATTCCGAGAGCTATAACTTTTTTTTTTTCGGACAATGGAGCTGTGTGGTGGCTTGTTTTTTGCAGGAAAAGATGACGTTTTTAGCGGTACCATTTTTATTTACATTCGTCTTTTTGATCGCGTGTTATTCCATTTTTTGTTTGGCGGTATGATGATAAAGCATTGTTTTTTGCTTCGTTTTTTATTTTTATTTTTTACCGTGTTCACTAAAGGGGTTAACTAGTGGTACAGATTTATAGGCCACGTCGTTCCGGACGCGACGATACCAAATATGTGTACTTTTATTGGTTAATTTTTTTTTTCATAATAAATAAATATTATGGGTTCAATATATTTTTATTTTTGGGGGATTATTTTTTTCTTTTTTTTTTATTGTATTTTTACATTTTTTTTTTTTTTTTTTTCCACTTTTCTACTTTTTTTTACTTTTACACATTGTCCCACTATGGGACTTTCACTTTTTGCAGCCTGATCGGCTGCATGGCATAGAGAGCAGCAGCTCCCTTTGTCATGCAGCCTGTCAGCGCTGCACACAGGGGAGACATTACTTTGGTCGCGCACTGCGCATGACCAAAGTAACGTCCTGCCTCCTGGTGACCCGGATGTTGTCATGACGACATTGGGTCGTCATGGCAACATCCGGAAGCCGCCGCAGACATCGCTGGACGCCGGCAGGAGAGGTGAGTATACCGATCACCTCCCCCCTTGCCAGTGCTATGCTGCGATCGACTTTGATCGCAGCATTGCGGGGCTTAATGTGCCGGGAGTGGTGCAGGACTGTGGAATGCGATTATTGGGAACCGCCGCTGCGGAGCTGTCCGCTGAAGCTGGTGGTATGTGCAGCAAGGTGATGTAACTCCCCACACGAAGAGTGGAGGTTCAGGGCAGCGTGTATGGATGATGGTGGTGGTAGTGCAAGGTATCAGTAATGACAACACGGAGTCTTTGCAGTGCAGTCCCAGGGTCTTTACTGTTGGCAATTATATGGGCCCCAACGGGAGTACCGGCTATTGATGAGGGCCTGATCAGTCTGGGAACGATCCTAGAGTCCTCCTGGCCAGGTGAAGTTGTAGGCCTGCCATTCTGACTATACTCTTTGGCTATCCCGCTTATAGTCGTGTTGTAGCCCACGTCCCTGAGTGTAACGTGCTGCGCTCACCCGTATGGCTGGCGACTTGGACCTTGTGGATTCCTCGCTCCTCTGTGGCGGTATGGGTCCTTTCGTGTGGCTGAGCCTCCGGGCTTCTGTTGGGCCAGGAGACCTGCAATCTCCTGCCCTGTGGTATCTGCTGCTGGGTATGCAATCCCCACAGCCTCGGACTCCGGTGTCCGGTCCTCTGTAGATACTATCCAGGACGAGCTAACTCCAGCTCCAGTCCCTAGCTCTTTACTCCTTCGTGTCCTACTTGACTCCTCACACTGACTCAGACTGACTAACCCCGCCTCCAGACCCAGTTATAAAGGGCAGGATCCTCCCCTTTCTGGTCTGGAGCAGGAGGTGTTGCATGTAATGTGTTCCTGGCCAGGAAACCCCTGTTTTGCTCCCAGACATGGTATTACTAACACTATGGCAACCAGACCCTCTGGGGTGCCACAGAAGCGTAAATTGATGTGCATGCAAAGTGTAAATGCATGTTCACATAAGGCCATGGGACAGAAAAAAAAATAAAGACAAGGGAAAAATACACAAATACCTGAAAGTATATGAATAAATTGCACAGTGCATAAAAATAATAATAAATAATAAAGGGTATTTAGTTAACATAAATTTTGATCAAAACAATGTAAAAGCCATCCCGCAACATCACGGCAACCCTTATGGGACAGTCCTAACTCTATTTTTTAATATTAAAAACCTTACCATTTGTCAAGTGACATCCATATGGATAAGGGCAGAGAGACTGAAACCCTAGTAGAAGCATAGGCCTGAGGCAGAATGAACCTGTCAGCTCAAACAAATTTTTCCATATTTTGGCCGACAGAGTCATGTGACGACTTGTTCTTTGCGGGACAAGTTGACGTTTTTATTGGTACCATTTTCGGGCACGTGACATTTTTTGATCGCTTTCTATTCTGATTTTTGGGAGGCAGAATCAACAAAAACTAACAATTCAGGAATTGTCGTCATGGCAACATCCGGAAGCCGCCGCAGACATCGCTGGACGCCGGCAGGAGAGGTGAGTATACCGATCACCTCCCCCTTGTCGCCACAATGCTGCGATCGACTTTGATCGCAGCATTGCGGGGGTTAATGTGCCGGGAGTGGTGCGGGACCGCTCCCAGCACATAGCACCGGATGTCAGCTCTGACAATCTGCTGACACCCGGCGGCGATCGCCCCGCACCGCTTGTGTGCGGGCGCGATCGCAGCTCGTGTAATAATACATAGCTCGTCCATAAGTCCCAGGGCACAGCTACGTACTATTACTGACATGGTCGGAAAGGGGTTAATAGTGGGCGCACAGTGTCAGCAGCACCGCAGCTCCCGCTGCAGCTCAGCGATCCTCTGTGCCCGCTGCTAAAGAGAATGAATATTCACTCTTCTCCACATCCACGGTGGATCGCTGAGCCGCTGCGGCGCTGTTGACACTTTGTGCCCTCTATTAAAGAAATTAATATTCACTCCTCTCCACTCCCATGGGCGTAGAAAAAAGTGAATTTTCATTTTCCTTTAGCAGCGGGCACACTTGGTAGCTGCAGCAGATATTGACTTGATTTAGTTTCTCCTTTGTTTATTTACCTCGCATTTTGCTGATTAATAAAAATAAACTATCAACACTTCTATTTTTTAAAGCATTCTTACTTCGCAGCATTTTTTCAACGCCTGCATAAAACTTTTGCACAGTATTGTATACATACACATAGTATGCACAATATATACCTGTACATATTGTATACATACACATAATATTGTATACATACATCCATTGAAATTGCAACACCCAGAAGTAATAATAATCTTTATTTTTATATAGCACCAACATATTCCGCAGAACTTTACATACATTATCATGGCTGTCCCCATCGGGGCTCACAATCTAGATTCCCTATCAGTATATCTTTGTAATGTGGCAGGAAACCGGAGAACCCCGGAGGAAACCCACGCAAACACGGGGAGAGCATACAAATTGCTTGCAGATGTTGTCCTTGGTGGGATTTGAACCCAGGACCCCAGCGCTGCAAGGCTGCAGTGCTAACCACTAAGCCACTGTGCTGCATGTAAATGTCAAGGAATTATGGAAATCACAGAATCGATAGACAGGTTAATGATATGCAAATAATGAAAAAAATGGAAACAAAATTTTCAAGACTTTTTGATTTATTCAATATTAAGTATTGATATTGAGTGCAGAAATCCATCCACTTACATGCCTTAGGTGCTATCAATGAGGTTATTAATGGTTGTCTGAGCAATATTCTACCATGCTGATTGCACTTGGACAAATCATCAAGATCCTTAGCTGGCAGCAACCTTTGCAATTGTAGGCCAATGACATCCTGATGTGCTCAATGGGAGACAAGTCTGGAGACGCTGCAGGTCATGGTTGAACATTTAGGCCACAGAGACTGCTCACAGTAGCACAAGCAACATGCGGCCTGGTGCTGTCATGTTAAAAAATGCCTCCCAGGACACTCTGAAGAAATGGCTGTATCACTGGTTCCACATCCAAATCAAATCATTGTAGCGTCAAGCTGTTTCAGTTTCTGACCTGAAATTTAGAGTGGTCCGACTACCATACATTATGCCACACCATATTCCCTTTGTGAATAACACTTCATGGTGTTGCCCATGTGGTCTACACATTAATCTATGGCTATCGTTGCATCCAAAAGAAATGCACTACTTATTGCTGAGGATAGACCTCCATACTAGCTTCCGATCTCCATCTGGAGACCACATGGATAATGCCTTGAAGAGACCTTCTTGAGAGAATATCACACTGGTCCTATTCCTGAAATAATGGTGGGGGGTGGCATAATGTATGGTAGCCAGACATCTCGATTCTTTATCCGAGGTACACCAAAAGCTCGCTGTTACATTGATTTGATCGTGAAACCAGTGGTTTGACTACTTCTCTAAAGTGTTACAGGAGCCATTTTTCAACATGACAATGCCAGACCACGTGTTACTCTTGCAATTTCAATGTTGAGGAGTGAATGTAGAGCGAGAAAAGTGGCCGTTCCCAATTAACTTTTTTTTTAAATGTATGGAATCAGCGCAAAGGTGTAGCTTGCATCCCTGACCCCAAAGCAAAACCTGTAAGAGGGTGCCCACCTACAATGTGAAATTTATAGTACTTGTGTACACAGGCATTAGGGCAGGGGGACTACTGCTGAATGTATATAAATATATCTAACAACCAACTCAGTAAGGGCCCTCATGCACATTAATGTCAGCAGAATCGGATGATTTCTGGGGGTCAGCTACCCATCTAAGGCCCATGGGGCGTCTTAAATCTGTTGCGGGAAAAGAAGGATCGGCTATATTTTAATTTAAGTGACCATTTTTTTTGTCATTCTGTGAGGTAAGATGCCACCATACTTGTCTACCAGCTGCTTATTTCTCTCTTTTCATTAAGTATGTATGAATGCTTGGCCAATCCAAATCCTAGGAACAGTGGGTTCAAAGTCCCCTTTGTGAATGTAGTGTCAGTGGCCGGTGTGACCACCACTCTTATAGACAGTGAATGGAGCAGTGGCTGCACATGTTTACTTCTACTCCTTTCACTTATGGGACTTTGAGACCCCTGTTCTTGTGATTAGTTGGGAGTCTCGCCTATTGTTATAATGGTAATACAAATATATTGCCTATCATTTATGGGACAACTCCTTCAGGCTGGGTTGTCAACCGTCTGTAAATTTAGGAAAAGTCCATAAAAACCTGGTTCTTTTTCTCTGCCGCATGCTACAGAACCGTCCATAATCATTTAAAAACTTTCCTGAAGTTTGTACTGCACCTGCGCTAATGAGGCCGCTGTGCGCAGTACGAACAGGACCTTACCAGAAGAAGGACATTGGAGAGAAGATCCAATCACCGTTGGTCCAGTTGTCCAGAAAAATTTGAATACTAAGTTAGCAACCCTTCAGGTCAGCAATGTATTATAATGTATGGCAGCCTGGCAAAAATGAAGTGAGGCTCCACTTATGGGGCAACTATAACTTGTATGTAAAGGGGTGGCATTTGGAAGCATTCCACTAAGGCTGCATTCACACATTTGTATGCCACAGTTCGTGAAAGGATTAGATGAGACTCTAAAATCAGGTCAGCAGAAACGCGAGTCTGAATACAGCATAATATGAACTAATTTAATTGAGTTTCTTGTCTATTTGGTGAGTGGAATTGAAGGGATTTACGTAAATGATCGGCTGCTGACAATACAGGATCCTAATATAAGATAGATACTATAATACTAGACATGTACATACTGCAGCTATTTGCATAGGTTTATTCCTGGCACTGAATGAGTTAGGTAACCCCTGTCATGACTTTAATTTATAATGCAAGATTCTCTGTGTACTTCTTCAACTTGATACGTTTCGCTTGAGATCAATTCCTAATTTAATGTTTAAACTTTACCCAAAGCGTCCCAGGTCCCCTGAACACACGGCTGTGTCTGAGCAGGAGAAGGGGAGGGGGGTGTCTGGTTTAGGTAAATGTCGCAGACTTCCTTAGGGGCGGCCAGAAATGTCCTATGTGACAGATCCAGGGTCTTATAGAAAGGTATTAGTACATGCTTATATTCCTAATTTTCCTGCTCAGCCTCCATAGTAATAACATTTCTCTACTTAGATTCTTTCTCACATTTTTTTCCCATCATCTTCATTCTTACTTTTCTTCCATCCTTCCATTTTTCTGGGTTTCTTTCTCTTTTCCTTTCTTCCCTTTTTTCTTTTCACCTTTTTTCTTTTGTGCCATCCTTCCAGACCTGTCTCTTTTTTTTAAACAGATTATTCCCAAATCGAAAAATGTTCACCTATCCATAGGATAGGTTATAACTTACTGATGGTTGGGGGTCTGGTCATTGGGATCCCCATCATCCCAAGAACAGAGGTCTGCCATGTCTGATCATAACAGAGTGTTGCTTCCTTCCTTGCTGCCCTGTATAAACCACAGTTCTGGCATCATGTCTTCAACATTTGGTTATGTCTGAATGAAGGTATAGAAGGTTGAGGTATAATATAAACCAGTGAGCTATAAATATTAGCGGCATGAGATACAATGACCAACAGGGGTGAGCAGGGAAGTGCTTTAGGAACTGGTTGACTACCACAGATAGCTTTGGTAAGGTGTAGTTGAAATTAAGGGGCCAATTTGGGCAATCTAGTTATATTAGATGTTTTCCCCAAAAATAAGCTTACTACAATGTGCCCTGGTGCAGGAAATTCCAACGATCAGCTGTACTGTGCAGAGGACCCTGGTAAAAAGGGTTTCATTTTCCTGCAGTGCCCCCACAGAGGAAGTATTGTACTGACACGTTGGGTCCTCCAGAGAAGAAACAATTTAGGGAGCATCTTTCGGCTCTGGCTCATTGATGAAGTGCCCAGATGAGGGACCTCACTCTGATTACTAAGATATCCCTAATGAGGTACGTAAATTAGGCTTTCTAAACCAGACACCAATGCAGGAAAAAAGGTAGGCGTAGATCAATAAATGAAAAGGAGCTTATAATAAGGTGTATAATATACAATAGCAGGCAACAGTTCATACAGCTGTGGACATAACACAGAGAGCAGAAGAGGTTAACCAAAGATAGAAAAACCGCTCACACAAGCACAGCACACGACAAGATGCGGGCACGCTGAGGGCCACGCAGTGTCCCATCTAATGAACGAGAGATTTCTGTGGGAGCCAATTAATCAAATTGAATGAGTGACACAGAATGTGTCCCCAAGGGGGTTCCTGCTGCAGTGCACAGACACCAGGAGACAGCACTAACATATAGGAACTGCCTGCCTTATCCTATACATTCTCCTAACACTGTGTACTCCACCTACTGCTCACACATGCCAGAGAATTGTACAGAAATCTCACCACCGCCTAATACTCCACAGTATAGCTAGGCTTTCCTTCTGCCAGACCAAAGATTCAGTGGGCTGCCCTAGCCCAGTATATAAACACCCCGGCAAATGTAAAGTGGCATGTTGTTGCTCTTATGGCACCAAGTGCATATGTTTTATCAATCTCACCCATCCAGAAGGAGGTATTAAGGTGCCCACCTCTCATATATTATTCAGACATCAGAACACAAAACATTCACTCAAAAGTCAGGACCCTTCTGGCTCATCTCCTCCCAATACACAGGAATTCAGACACCTAGCTCTCATTTCCTTCTAATACACAGGAATCTGGACTCCACCTCACACATATACACGGGTATCAGGACGTTCTTTGTCACTAATACCAGGTATCAGGACCCATACCTCTCACTAATACACAGATATCGGGATGCTACTTCTCACTAATTGACAGTGATCAGGATCCTACCTTTTACTAATACATAAGAATCAGGACCCCTACCTCTCACCAATACCAATGAATAAGAACCCTACCTCTCACTAATACACAGGTATCGGAACCCTACCTCTCACTAATACCAATGGGTCAGGACCCTACATCTCACTAATACACAGGAATCGGAACCCTACCTCTCACTAATACCAATGGGTCAGGACCCTACATCTCACTAATACACAGGAATCAGGACCCTACCTCTCACTAATACCAATGGGTCAGGACCCTACATCTCACTAATACACAGGAATCGGAACCCTACCTCTCACTAATACCAATGGGTCAGGACCCTACATCTCACTAATACACAGGAATCGGGACCCTACCTCTCTCTAATACCAATGGGTCAGGACCCTACATCTCACTAATACACAGGAATCGGGACCCTACCTCTCACTAATACCAATGGTTCAGGACCCTACATCTCACTAATACACAGGAATCGGGACCCTACCTCTCACTAATATCAATGGGTCAAGACCCTACCTCTCACTAATACACAGGTATCGGGACCGTACCTCATACCAATACAGAGGTATCGGGACACTACCTCTCACTAATACAAAGGTATCAGGACTCAATTTATCACCTCTGCCTAACACTAAGGCCAGAAGACAGAGGCCTAATATGGAAGGCTATGAGTACACCAGAAAAGCTCCAGGTATAAACTTTACTCCTCCCATAGGCCACCATTTACCAGAAGGCGCTTTCTTACATAGCAATGGCTACCGATTCCATATGGTGGCACAAATGCCACGGCACCCATACAGACTGTGATACCTCATATGCCTGACAGAGGCTGCTTTGTAGATTTAGCCTAAGAAAAAGAATGGTTTCCTTTGATATTGCCGGTCTTAAATGTATTCCTATTATTTCCTGGTTTATTGCTCACTATTATGTGTAACGTCTTCCCCCCCGTATGTATGGAGAGGGTGTGAGCTGGACGTACAGACATTCACATGTTCAATTCTCATACCTAATAATAAAACTTTGCACATCGCACATCTTATCCTGTGTTGTCTTGGAGAAAAACAGCCTTAAGTTTTCCAATCGATGTCTGGAAAGTTTCAGATTATAAGAACAGGGGCACTTGAGTACCCCCTCCCCCTACGCTCCCTCCCCCGCCCTTCAAAAGGGCCAACAGTAATTACCCAGCTAGGGTGACTGAGCATGAATCCTCAATATTAGAAAGAGAAAAGGCAGCGCTGCCGAAAAAATAGCACATGGACACGTAGCAAGTGACAAACACACTAATTCCTGTGACAGATATACAGAGGACTCTGAACCGGCGAACAGACCAACACGTATCCTGTCTGTCCTGCAGGAACACAAGGCTCACATATAGGGCACGTCCATGGATGGATATACATGGCTAGGAACAACGACACACACAGCCACAGGCGACAATGACACACACAGCACTTAAAGATAAAGCAGCACAGTAACACTGACACAATGTGACATCACTGGCACTCGTCAATCACTGCGTGCACGTGCGGGCTGATCATACAGACATATCCACTGACATGCACAAAATGACATTCAGACAGCAAAGTGTGAAAGTAATACACAGACTGGGACTTGGCATGTGCATTATTACCATACCCAAGGTGCAGATTTATGTGTGTGGAGGGCGCACCCCACCCGGGATCCAGTGCCCCTCTGCCACAAAGAAAGACTTCAGTATTAGAAATGGCACATGATGGTTGGGGGTGCTGTTACAGGTTTTGTATTGGGACCCAGAATGTTACATCATTGGGCTGTACTTTTACCAATATTTCAGTGTTTGTTAGTATTACACTATATAACCCTTTAGTGACCAGGTGATTTTGTTTTTTTTTTGTATTTTTGTTTTTTCCTTCTACTCTTCCCAAAGCCATGACTTTACAGATTTTTCTCTTATCAGCGTAGCCGTATGAGGGCTTGTTTTATGCCGGACAAGTTTTAGATTTGAATGGCAATATTCCCTTTACCATATACAGTAAAAAAAAAATGAACGCAGTAAAAAATCCCTGACAATAGGATTCTCCAATTCAGTAAGGTTACAGCAATGCCAAACTAATATATTATTATTATTTTAGTGGCTGAAAAAAAATCTGAACTTTAGAGCTGTGCAAGGGTTTATTTTTTTTTTCCTTGGCAAGCTGTCGTTTTTAATGGTAACATTAAAAACATTGTTGGAACCCTGTAATCTGGACTTGTAACCTTGAGTTTGTTGATATTTTTCAACAATTTTGGTTCTCAAGTCCTCAGACAGTTCTCTTCTCCTCTTTCTGTTCTCCATGCTTAGTGTGGCACACACAGATACACAATGCAAAGATTGAGTCAACGTCTCCCCTTTGTATCTCGCTTCAGGTGTGATTTTCTTATTGTCCACACCTATTACTTCCCACAGGTGAGTTTGAATGAGCATCACATGCTTGAGACAAAGTTGTTTACCCACACTTTTGGAAAGGTGCCATCAATTTTGTCCGGCCCACTTTTAGGGTTTTGTGTGAAATTATGTCCGTTTTGCCTTTTTATTCTCTGTTTTTTTGTGATGTTCCAATACACACAAAGGAAATAAACATGTGTATAACAAAATATGTGTAATTGCAATAATTTTCTGGGAAAAATACTTTATTTTCTGAAACAATTTCAAGGGTGCCAACACTTTCGGCCATGACTGTGCATGATTTCAACATCCTCACTGCACAGGCTGGACATGGGCACTGTGCGTCTACTGCTGTCAAAGCATAAGTTCTCCTCTCCGATTGCGCCCTTGCTTTGTGACCAAACAGAGCAAAAGCAAGAGGATCAGTCACTACACCACCCATTTATTTTCTCCTTAGAAGTGCGCATATTTTTTCTATTCTATAATTCTTATAATGGACGCCTTTTACCTATATATACACAACTGGGCCATTTGTCTATAGTGAAGCTGTCTCTGTTGCACGCAGCAACCAATCAGGAATCAGCTTTAATTTTTTAAACCGCTCTTGTAAAATGAAAGATGCGCTGTGATTGGTTGCTATGAGCAACAAAGAGCTAAGAGAGTACACATAGGGTAATATTATCTGAAACACAGAATTGGAGAATGGAGGATTAGAAAGTGGAAGGATTTAGGGGCAAACAAAAATTGTACAGCATTTATTGATATATTAGAAACTATGCACAGAACATGTCTGCTCTTGTCCCAGGGGCCATTAACAAATCACAGAGCAGTTGGAGGAGTAGCTAATGTTATCTGTGCATATGGGAGATGGATGGTGGTCAAACGAAGGACAGCCCACTTGACACTTCGCAGAGACACAATTATGGGGGCGCTGGAGCAAGAAAATTATGTAATAAATTAGCCAGTGAGAATCTGAATACATGGCTGGTTTACTTTAGGAGTTTTTCAGACTAAAAACATTCTTGGATAACCACTTTTTTATGTTTTTATTTTTCACTGTAATTTCGGATCCCCATATGGTACATGAACCTGCGATCGCTTGCACTATATTCTGCAATACGTCAGCACATTCAGTGATATTTCAGTCTGTGGCTGGGCTTCACAAGAACAGCAAGATGGATGTAACAGGGGCCTTCAGCAGGCCCACGCCTGCAATGGCAACCCATCAGTGCCCCGGGATTGTGTTACACCTGGTCACCGGTACCCAACTGGGATAACAAGATGTAAATATCACTGTTAAGAGATTCACAGAAGCATATAAGTGGTTAAACAACTGTTGGCGCCTGCCCTGTGTGGAGCGGGCTCAGCTCTTGATCTAACTCCATACATGCTCCATGACGTAGTCATGGGGCAGAAAAAAAGGTTAAAATAAAAATGACCTGGAGAATGGCAAGACTTTCTCCTCCTACATATGACAACTGTTATTCTCATAATGGCAATATTTTTTATAAAGTACAGTATCTGCATGACCATTATTAAAATCCAGTACAAGCCCAACAGAAAGATTCTTTCTTATACCTTTGTGTCTTTTTTTATTTCTGTATGGGCAGTCCTATTCTTATCTACTAAAACTACATTTCAGAGCAGCACACTTCTCCTCGGTGCTGCAGACCCCTCCATCTGCACTTCTGTGTGCTACCTGATTGGGATAGAAAGATCTCAACACGGCAAATTTTTTATTTATACGGGTGAAATGAGCATTGATAAGTTTTGAATGTAGTGACTGTGACCCACTATTTGAGCTATATTCATTACTATTTAACAACTCCACATTTCATTGGTGGTTCAGGGTAATCTTTAGAGCATTATCATACTCTTTCTTGCATGAATAGCGGAGCATAAAATAGCTGAGCAGTGCGACAAGGCAATGAGGATGCCGTCACAGTGACTAGAGGATGCTTTTTTTTTGACAGGTTCATAGGTGCATCTGTTTTTCATGAATTAGGGTCATTAGGTGCACATGTATCTGGTATCAGTGGGACCTTAGCCATAGCATAGCTGAACTGTGCTACAACCTGGCTAGCACATATCAGACAGAGTCATTAGGTGCATCTGAGCAACTTCTAACAGAATTAAAACTACTGGGAGATGGATCCAGAGGCAACAGTGGGTAAAGAGAGCGCTGGGGGGAGTCATCATTAAGGGGGTGATAGCTGCAAAGGGATTATTCGAGAGGGAGGGGATCTGGTGGTGTTTGCTAACATAGGAAGTGATGATTTCCAATCCATTCAGTACCCCGAGGTCATTAATTGGCTGCAGAGTGAAGTAACTGATGGACAAGACATCCCTTCCAGTCCCAACAGACCACCAGCTTGGTAGGGGATTAGAGTGGTAAGTACAACCTCTTTCTTTATAATTTAACAATTCCTTCCCTCAGGATTGTTTTGGAATAAGTAATGGACTGCTTTTTCCAAGTATATTGACACGCTCCAGTGCACTTGTAGCCCAATTTGCATATGACTTTAATGCTAAATTTCTCATGACAGGTACATCAGATCTTTACAAAAAAAGGCTCATTTTTATTGGGGGATGAGCATCTTTACACTATACTTCTAAATGTAAAATCAGACTGACAGGTTCCCCATCATTTCAATTTCCCAAACTTCCAAGTGTTAATGAGGCAACACCAGCTGATCACCACAGGACTGGCTTCTTTAACCTCACAATTAGCTGGAAGCACTGAAAAAAGGAGATTATGCTGTGACATTTGACATAAAAATGACAGTGTTAACAAGTGGACATTCACTTTAGGCATGGGCTTCACACTGATACTGACAACATCCAGGCTGGCACACTAAAGGGAATGGTAGGATGCTCTGGGACAAAAAGAGACACATATTATCCTAATGTGGAAAGAAGGTGTTGAGCAAGCATGATGCCATGATCTGTTCAAAAATTACAACCCTCCGAATTAAGTTAAAAAATAAAAAACTGTGGCCACTAGGGGGGGCTGTTTGCAAATGGATTCATTAGTAAGTTGTGACCTTCATCTAGTGGCAGCTTTAGGTATTAACACTTATCCACTTGACCACATGCGAGCTGTTATAAGAATTCTATCACAGAATCACAGACCCCCCAAACAACCATTTGTTAAAAGATAAATAAAATATATATTTGCTTGAGTGCTGAAAAATGCCATATTTTCCCATTTCTATCAAGGTCATAAATGCATTTATATACCCCACTCCTTTTAAGGGTTCGCTCACACTGGTGTATAGCACAGCCGAGTGCTCTCTGATGTTTTATCGCACTTGGCGCAATGTTATACTATGGGGCAATGCAGATCATATATATATATATATATATATATATATATATGTAAAAAGTCAGTTTTCTTTTTACATATTACTATAGGAGGTTGTAACTGCCTCCTGTTTGACCTTGCACTCCCCCCATTTAACCAGCAGGTGATGTATATTCTATTCTACCAGCCCATTTAAATTGTAGGTGTTTCAGCCCAATGTGACATGTTCGGTCTAGAGTTATAGGCTTGTAGCCCAAGAGAGGCATGTAGGCAGAGTAGTACCCATCAGATGGGAGGTCACCTTGCAGCGATTGATGGGCACATATGAATTGGCCAATTTATGCGCTAAGAACCTCCATTCTTTGTAAGTAAAGCTCACTGAGTAATAACACAGCTTAAATCAAATGGTTTTATTGTCTTTATGTATCTTGGCCATAATGGAGTGCTGCTGCGCTTTTATATATACAGTACAGACCAAAAGTTTGGACACACCTTCTCATTTAAAGATTTCTCTGTATTTTCATGACTATGAAAATTGTACATTCACACTGAAGGCATCAAAACTATGAATTAACACATGTGGAATTATATACTTAACAAAAAAGTGTGAAACAACTGAAAATATGTCTTATATTCTAGGTTCTTCAAAGTAGCCACCTTTTGCTTTGATGACTGCTTTGCACACTCTTGGCATTCTCTTGATGAGCTTCAAGAGGTAGTCACCGGAAATGGTCTTCCAACAATCTTGAAGGAGTTCCCAGAGATGCTTAGCACTTGTTGGCCCATTTGCCGTCACTCTGCGGTCCAGCTCAACCCAAACCATCTCGATTGGGTTCAAGTCTGGTGACTGTGAAGTCCAGGTCATCTGGCGTAGCACCCCATCACTCTAATCCTTGGTCAAATAGCCCTTACACAGCCTGGAGGTGTGTTTAGGGTCATTGTCCTGTTGAAAAATATATGATGGTCCAAATAAACGCAAACCGGATGGAATAGCATGCCGCTGCAAGATGCTGTGGTAGCCATGCTGGTTCAGTATGCCTTCAATTTTGAATAAATCCCCAACAGTGTCACCAGCAAAGCACCCCCACACCATCACACCTCCTCCTCCATGCTTCACGGTGGGAAACAGGCATGTAGAGTCCATCCGTTCACCTTTTCTGCATCGCACAAAGACACGGTGGTTGGAACCAAAGATCTCAAATTTGGACTCATCAGACCAAAGCACAGATTTCCACTGGTCTAATGTCCATTCCTTGTGTTCTTTAGCCCAAACAAGTCTCTTCTGCTTGTTGCCTGTCCTTAGCAGTGGTTTCCTAGCAGCTATTTTACCATGAAGGCCTGCTGCACAAAGTCTCCTCTTAACAGCTGTTGTAGAGATGTGTCTGCTGCTAGAACTCTGTGTGGCATTGACCTGGTCTCTAATCTGAGCTGCTGTTAACCTGCGATTTCTGAGGCTGGTGACTCGAATAAACTTATCCTCAGAAGCAGAGGTGACTCTTGGTCTTCCTGTCCTGGGGCGGTCCTCCTGTGAGCCAGTTTCTTTGTAGCGTTGGCTGGTTTTTGCAAATGCACTTGGAGACACTTTCAAAGTTTTCCCAATTTTTCGGACTGACTGACCTTCATTTCTTAAAGTAATAATGGCCACTCGTTTTTCTTTACTTAGAATTTGTATTATGACAAGAAAAAAGCAGCTAACAGTCTATTCAGTAGGACTAACAGCTGTGTATCCACCTGACTTCGGCACAACACAACTGATGGTCCCAACCCCATTTATAAGGCAAGAAATCCCACTTATTAAACCTGACAGGGCACACCAGTGAAGTGAAAACCATTTCCGGTGACTACCTCTTGAAGCTCATCAAGAGAATGCCAAGAGTGTGCAAAGCAGTCATCAAAGCAAAAGGTGGCTACTTTGAAGAACCTTGAATATAAGACATATTTTCAGTTGTTTCACACTTTTTTTGTTAAGTATATAATTCCACATGTGTTAATTCATAGTTTTGATGCCTTCAGTGTGAATGTACAATTTTCATAGTCATGAAAATACAGAAAAATCTTTACATGAGAAGGTGTGTCCAAACTTTTGGTCTGTACTAATAGATAGAGATAGAGATATTATATATATATATATATATATATATATATATATATATATATATATATATATATATATATATAAAGCTAGAATTGGTATTGAAGCCTGACAGTCTCATGAGATACAAAGCAGCCTGGCACAGGGTAAATAAAATGATACACAATGCTGGCTATGAGATGGTGCTTGCCAGTTTTCTCGTGTGTAAGGCTGGCATGGATCTGTATGTAGGATTCTTGTCCTGCATACGTGGGGGAGCCTGGCATTGCTAATGACAAGTCTGGCATTGTGGATGACAAGCCTTATGGCAGCATTTTAAATAATAATGAAAGCTTTTATAGTTATGGTTGTGAAGTATGGAGGAAGGTGGTGATACCATGGGTACATATTACAGGTATACTGCATGAACCTGTTCATAGACACAGACTGCATAAATAAAATAATAACTAGTATATGCGACCATGCCCCAGGACAGAGATATTGTATATTTTGGAATAAGCATTCAAAAATTTGTTCCCAGTAGATACAGTAAATTTGTTATTCTACCACCATTATCTGTACTGAAACAACCCCTTTAAATAATAATTTACTAACGGAACTGTTACTGTTGCCTGAAAGGGTGGTCTGACAATAGAAAAGCATGGTCTTGCTGCCCTCATCTCAAGTCTAATGAGTCCGAAAACTATCCCAATCCGCATGCTCTGTAACTTCATATCCACTCTTTTTGAAAGTGCAGTTCTTCTTAATCAGCATCCTGCCAGCACTATAAATGCTGGAATTTCCTAAAATTCCCAGAAGGAATTGCTCCTGCCATTGTCTAATGGTTTGCCTGCCCTAAAGTGAATGCCTATATATCTGTTGTGTCTTTATGTAGTTTTACAGACGAGAGATACAGAGCAAAGAGACAAAGACCCACCATCACCATACCTACCTCCTGTGATCTGTCTCTACAGCTGCCAGAAACAAATTACACCTGACAACAGGCAGTGGACAGGAAGAGCGACACTAGTGTTTGCAGGTATGGGAACATAATTTTTAAATTAAGCGATTTGCAGATTGTCTATTTATCACATTATCTTAGTAACGAAGCAGTTATCCCAGGCTTTATTGTCACGCTCTACATGATAAATCCATGCTTGACATCATGGGGCAGTATTTTCTGTCAATCTCTTGGTCCTTTTACTCCAGACTTTTCCTTTTTTCAGTAATTAGTACCTAGATACTAATGCCATCCATTTTAACTCTCTTAGGGGTTGCTTTTTCTGTCACCTGGTCACCCAGAGAATTCCCCACCCGTCTCACAGCAGCTAATCACAGGGAAATAACTCTCCAATTCTGTTCTCATCACTGATTGTGTCTGTGGTTGTGAAATACGATCTAGTATTACGCAATCAATCATGTGTCAATCAGAGTAGAGCCCTCATCCAGCTTATGTAAGAAAAAACAAGGAATGCTGGGAAGTGTAGTTCAGGAGTGAGGAAAGTTGCAGTAAACCGCGCCATCAACTAGGTGCCTAATAGAAATCGATATAGCTGTCAGCCTGAGACAGAAAAAAGTGAGACATGAGATTTCTAACAAAGAAGTATAGCAGCTTTATTGCACATCTTCGTAATCTCCCCTTTAATTGATAGAAAATCTGTGCCTGCAAATCCTGGGAGCTTTAAACATTGTGTGTGCTGATCATGGTACTGATTCTGGAGACACCTGGTACTGATCGTGGAGAGAGGCATGTAAAATACAGGAGACTGTGTGCGTGCATCCTGCCTGGTGTGTATGGTGCTGACTAGATATGGTCCTGCTACTTATAATTGTTCATCATTGTCTGTGAAAGGTGACAGGGCTTGAGTGTCCTGCAGTTCTTGGGTTACACATTCTGCACGCTGGTCACGTAACGACACTGAGATGTGCTGTGACGGCCGTAAGATTGGGTGGTCTCCCTCCTTTCCGCTGATCCGTGTTTGATCAGGAAAAGAACAATCTGATAAAATCCGCCCCCTGCCCCTTCTCCCAGGTCGATAAACACCTCTCGTCTTCACTAACAAGCAGTGAAAAGTCAAACTATGCCACGCTGCCACCCGCTGACCACAGTGGGAAACTACACTTAACCAACATCAGACACATTATACGGTTCTAAGACAAGAGCCACACGACTTCTGTCATGCTGTGGACAATCGAGACAAACTGCATTCTCTAGGAGCCAGGCCCTTTCCAATAAGCCGATAACTGGATGAATGATCATTCCCGATCACTGACGCAAGTAAACATGAAAGCAATTAGCCAATGAATTCACAAATGTCTAAAAATTGTCGGCAGCGAATCTCAGTGTACACATGGGATACCCTCCTGTAAATACAATTTTAGTGTGCCGACATCCCCCAATATATCGCATGAGCCCACACACAACCCCCTATATACAGTGTGAGCCCGCACATAGCCTCCAATATAGTTTGTCCCCACATAGCCTCCTATATACATTGTGAACTCACCACACAGCCCCCCTTTATACAGTGTGCGCCCCATATAGCCTCCTATATACATACAAATATACCATAAACATGAAAAAAAACAAGCACCACCTACTCACCTCATTCCTGTTCCCCCAGCGCTCCTGTGCAGGGAGTCTCAGCAGCAGCGCAATGAAATGATGTCATTGCGCTTTCTGTCTCACGCGCTGATTGGTGGAAGATGGAGCTGGCGGCCCTATCCTCCACTAATATATTCACCGCAGTCTGCATCCTGAGGATGCAGCTAGCAGTGACAGCAGGAGGCGGCAGGTGGATGCCGGGTGAGGGAGGGCAGGGTGTGGCCTGTGGACCACTGTTTCGATCCGCGGGCCGGTGTGAAACAGACAGAGGGTCGGATGTAACCCACAGGCTGCAGTTTGCCGGGTCTGACCTACACTATGCTGGAATGTAGCAGCGGCACAGAGCGATCTTTGGCCGCTTGTCCTTACCAAAGTCACTGTGTAGCCCCAATACTGCAATGTTGCAATGCAGCGCTGCCATCTTCAAGTTGTGTGGCCAGTATCACTCTTTAGTCCTAGCCTAAATTACTGTGAATATTACGTGTAAAATGGCATCAGTATTATAAAAAAGGACACATTGTCTATTATTTATTTTAATCAATGAACCATAGATCAAATATGGCAGTCCGCTCTCATTGATCCCGTCTTTAAAAGTATAGTCCCAGAAAAATAAAAGACTTTAATAAATTCCATTCTATTTAAAAAAAAAAATCCGTAAAAATTAAAAACTTGATGTGTTAGTGAAAAAATAAGCTACTTTTGCTTTAAACAGGAAGACAGCTACAGCTGATGAACAGATGGTATCCACCAATCTCATTCACCCTGTAAAACTCTTTAATGCTTAAGCTATGTAATAAAAAATATATAATGTAATTCTCTGTGTAGTGACTTACATGGCAAATTCTTCTGCATTTCCACAAAACAGCCAGCAGAGGGGGCAATAAAATTTCTGATGCAGAATTCCGGCTGCAAGGGTTGCACAGTAGTCACCTTATTGACTTCCACATTAGAGTTGATCTAGAAATACATTGTTAAAATCAGCTAAAATCCAAATGAAGGCATTTATAGGAAGAAAAAACTAAAATCTATGTATCACAGTCAATATATCATTCTGCCCTTGGCTGGCGTTCACTGCCATAACCGCCTCAACAGGCTCCACATCAGCGCCACCAGACCAGCACCTACAGTCACGGCAGCAATGCGAGTTGGAAGGTATCCTAGTGAAGACTCCAGTCGATGGTGGAGTTGCAGGACTTGCCGCCGCGTACTCTCCCGGTCACCGGAGTTATCAATGACATGATCAGCTAGTGGCAATTTGCTATCAATGGGAAGCTGAGCGGCTAAACGTTTCTGGACCTCTTCCCGGGAGAGACCACTTCTCCGAATCAATCTGTCAACTTGAGTCTGTGGATCACTGCAAGAGAGTCAAGAGCATATTGGATTAAAATAAGAAAATTATATATAAATACATTTATAACGTAAAACTTTATTTATTCTTTGTTCGATGCTGGGATATAATTGCTTGACGTTTTAAGCCTAAACCTGAGCTGTACTAGAGAGATAGTCAATAACATTTGTGTCAGGTCCGATGTTGTTGTGGATCAGAAATACAACAATGTGTACAGGACATTAGATTGTCTCAGTAGTGCAGCCTCAGGCTTTGTACTTTTGATGTGTTACTTTAATACCAAAATAAATAGGTGATAAGTGTCTGCCCAATGGGGGTCTGACCCCTGGAACCCTTACCAATCACAAAAGCAGAGAGTGCTGGAAAAACCCTTCAAGTTACAGACTTTAGGCTGCACTACTGAGAAATTCTGATGATAATACGTACCTTCCTGACTTCTATCAGGCACACGGAGACTGGATAGGAGTTAATCAAATTGAGACACATTGAATTTGCATCAAATTTTAAAAAAACAAAATAAAAATAATAATAGAAAAAAAAAAAAAAAGATTCTCTTGTATCTGAATTCTTTGTGATTTGCTTTGTGTAAATTTATCAAAATGACGGCAGTCTAAACACCATTTTAATGATTTGTAAAATAAAAAAGGGTTAAAAAGTAATAATACTGCAGCCTCTTTCCATCAGCACGACCTCCTCTTCTGACATCTTCACTCTTCAGCATCAGGGTTTCCAGCGCTGAGTCGGCTTTTGAGGTCACGATGTGAGTCGCCCAAGGCTTAGTCAGTGAAATGGTGACATCAGAGGCGCAGAAGTGAGAATGCTTGGAGTGGAAGTCTCGCCGGAGGTAAGAAAGGGCCGGATGGAGCTTAGTGAAGGACCGGATGGGGCAGTTACAACAGGATCCGTAAGAAGCAAGACAAGTAGTATTTTTTTTTCACCCTAAGTTTATTATAGTGTTGGATTTGGAGACCTCTTAAAGTAGTGTCCCCCCAACAGGTCATGTTTTCAGGATTTCCTTAGTATTGCTCAGGTGATAATTCCATCACCTGAGCAATACTAAGGAAATCCTGAAAATATTTCATACATTGAATAAACATAAAGGGTTTGATTCATCACAGCTTTCACAACAGAATTCTGGGCAAGTTGTGCCTAAATTTTGCTACGTTTGGCGTTTGAGCAGTTTTTCCCAGATATGACAAAATGGATTGAGCTGGGGCAGGACGGGGTGTGGCGACCACTGCATGTCAAATTCATGACGAGCGGTGTTTGCTACGCCACAAATCTTACTCCAGCACTGTCTGGAGTAGGATTTGTGGTGAGGCGCACACAGAGGTGTACACCGCGCTGGTCTGACGCTCCGGATTCATGAAGAAGCGTAGGTGTATCTGACTCCAGCACGTCTCTTTGTTCATGCCAGTCATGATGAATCGTGGCTTAATGTCTACATCACAACATCAGACAAGTGTCATGAGCAGAATATTATCATTGAAACTCCTCATGCTTTGGCTTGCAACTTCACGCTATTTTTTTCTTCTGGTAGGCCTTCTTCTAAATTATTCCATGGAGTACATTTCCTCTTAAAAAGTAGAAGAATCTACATTAATCTTTTCTGCTACATCTGTTATACAAAGGGGTGTGATATCACTACATAACTAGAAGACAACCCATATGGTAACAGTCAAGGGGGTGACCACACTTAAGGCTAGACAGTCTACCAGAAAAGGAAAGCTAGCCTTGCAAATCTTGATCAAAACGAGAAGCGTTTCCACTGCCCTGAACAGACCAGAGCAAATTGCACATGTGCTGGTCTGATCTGCCGGGCCAGAGAAAAATTTGCAAGGCTACTGGGATGACATAAGGGATGTCATCCACATCCAAAGACAGAGAAGCTGCATTAGCAGTTTCAAACTGGGCACCGATCACAGACCAGAAACACCCACAGGACAATCCAGCCAACATGTTTCAGACCTTACATCAGTTCCCTATCATGGCATGCCTTGTGGATTTCAATAGTTTGAGTAAGGTTACATTTCTATTGCTAACTCTGTGGATACTGGATGACTGTGACTGTGGTGGTTGTGGACCCACTGTGCCACTGGCTGGCTTACTCTGGAGGGTCGTAACTAAGTACCTACCTGGTCTTCACTAGAACCTCTGATGGTGAGGATAGGTTTGGCCTTAGGGTAGTCACCAGGTGCTACTCCAGGGTAGTCCCCAGACCTGCAGCAGCTGACCGAAGGGTCAGAGGCAGAACACAAAGC
Organism: Phyllobates terribilis; assembly: GCF_046119375.1. NCBI lineage: Eukaryota > Metazoa > Chordata > Amphibia > Anura > Dendrobatidae > Phyllobates > Phyllobates terribilis. The sequence goes on along the minus strand of NW_027362765.1, from coordinate 150,382,237 downwards.
CCAGAAGGCACAGACAGAGATATGGTCAGACAGTCCGAGGTCGGGGAAGGCAGCACAGGATCACAATATGAAGCCAGGGTCAGGAGTGAAGAGATCAGACAAAACGAGTAAACTAGCTGGGTCGGTAAAAGGAGTCAAAACAAATATGCACCTAGAGAGCTTACAAGATGAACTGACACTAGGAATCTAAGTTAAGGCAAGGTGTGGAGGGAGGAGCTGCCTAATATATACCCTGCTAGGAGGTAAGGGAAGCAAGACTCTGTAGGGGTTAAATTCCTGCAGTCTGGCCGTACCTCCCTATAACCAGGTGGAGAGTCTCCAGCAACATGAAGATGTAGCCGAGCTGGGAGTGCAGCAAGAGGCAGCTCAGCGCGATGGCCTAACACTGGAAGAAGCAGAGCAGTGAACGCAGTGAGTAGTACGGCACTGAGAAGGTGTGCTAGTTACTGGCCCGACAGTGAATTTTGTGTATCTAATTGTTGTTGCTTTATCTTAGCTTCTGAGCACAGAAAGACCCGGTTGAACTTGGACATTTGTCTTTTGTCAACCAAATTAACTATGTAACTACATGCAGAAGAGCTGAGATGACAACCCTATTGCTATAATCTTGGTGCTCAATGGTATTCGCTTGGCAGATCTGAAAAAGGTATGTCAGCTGTGGGCTGCAACAGGCAGGTGGGTAAAACAGTAAATGGGGGTAGTCTCAGGTTCTCTGAAGAGCTATATTCACAAATATTTTTTTTTTTTTGAGGTGTCCTGGGGTTTTTGCCTTTTTCTGGATCAACAGATTTAGGCATAGGGATTTTAGTAATACCATTATTAGAATCACAAGAGTAATACAAAATCTAAAACTAATTAATTTTTTTTTATTATAAACTGGTACATTTTTAATTGTAATAGTGCAGCAATAATAAAAATATTATTATTAATAATACATTTGAGAGGCCTAGTCCCATTTACTTAGTTAATAAGTTAGTGTAGTGTTAGTGTAGGGAGTACAATTGGGGGAGGAAGGTTGAACTTGATGGACCTAGGTCTTTATTCAACCTACGTTACTATGAGGGAAAGCTTTCTGAACAATTCTTAAATTAAGATGCCACAAATAAGAGGACGAGACAAGAAGCTCCCCAGACTGTTTGAAATTCTCCTCAACTAAAGAGAAATTCGTTAGACGAAATCATTGGCTACTGCTTGTGTTAGACATTTCCCGGCACAGACTCCTAATGAGCCAAACATCCTCACAAATCGATGCTCTGATTTTGCTTCGATAAGTTTTTCTTTTTAACCGTTTTTATTAGTGAGAAGCTTGCAGTGATTAATGTAGGACCAAAAAGTTAATGTTTGCAAGAGACTCTAAAAAAAAATTATATATTGGCACAAGTAAACAAGCTGAACTTGCTGGGATTTCCCACGTACTAGGGAACCATCATCTCAAGGTGAGATCCTTTATTTCCCTTCACATGTGGTGACCTGATTATTTTAGGATCATTCGTTCTTATCTAAGAAATTGTACTAAACTGCAAAGTTCAATATCTTCCTAGGATGCCTTAAGACCCTCATACACATTAGGCTAATGGGGGTGCTGGCCAACACATTGTTGGGGGAGATAACAGTTGGGCATGTCTGATTTTGAACTGCTAATCTCTTTATTCTCCCAGCGATAAGACGCCGGCAGAGATATCTGTTGGCGACTTTCTGATAGAGCACACAGGAGAACTAGGCCAAGAGAGCGCTCCTGTGTATGGGAGAGGCGTACGTAATGCCTATTGGCCGAACAATCTGCTAAAGCATAGTTTGGCAGACAGCCATCTAATGTGTATGACACATAGCAATTTTGCATCTTATCATAGCCCGATGCATAAAGATATTGTGGGCTAAATGCAAAACATTAGACAATCTGAAACAACTATTGGTAGCTGAAACCAACTTAAGTCCTACTCCGTCTCCACTATAATGTTCATATGATTTGTATATTAATCTTCATTATGACCATGGCCTCAGTAGTGAGAATCACTGGTCAGATCGATATCAGATCTTCTCAAGAACTATATTCAGCTCATGGGCTTAAAGTTATATCAGCTAGAACCATGTAATGATCGCTCATTCACTACCTACAGCTTGGATATTGGATCTGAGAGCTGAAGCCAATAGACACATTTCTCTGTAATGAAAAGTTAGCATTTCCCATGGGGGAGCAATCAATTAAGGTAATTAAGGTATCTAATTGTAGCTAGTGAACTGCACCAGACCTTCCGCTCTGCATATATTACAAGTGAAGAGATGATGTCGGGCGTCCTATATAAAAGTTTCATATACAGTATAATGCTTGGGACTACAACATACAGTTTATACAAAACCTGTAACGCATGTTTGCATGGAGCTGCTCACATCTAAAAGGAGAATAATGAGACCTCCAATCAGGATTTATGACTGACTCTCCATAGAAAAATCGATATTTTGTCTGATAAAACAACATTTATCACTTATCCACAGGCTGAGTAATCCGTGAATGATCAGTGGGAGACAACGTGTCTGCAAATTATGATTCTGATTTGGCTATTATCCTAAAGGCCCCGTCACACTTAGCGATGCTACAGCGATCCCGACAACGATACGACCTGTCAGTGATAATTGCAGCGTCGCTATGTGGTCGCTGGTGAGCTGTCAAACAGGCAGGCTCACCAACGATCAGGGGAGCAGCGACATCGTGGAAAGAATCTTTCCACGATGTCCTGCTCCTGGTTACCAGCCTGCTGAAGCAGGAGCAGACTGGTAACCATGATAAACATCGGGTTACTAGGGGCACACGCGCACCTAGTAACCCGTTGTTTATCATGGTTACCACTCTGCTACGGTGAGCGGGAGGTTACCGCTCACTTTAGCAGGCTCGTAACCATGATAAACAACGGGTTACTAGGCGCGCGTGTGCCCCTAGTAACCCGATGTTTATCATGGTTACCAGCCTGATCGCTGCTCCCGCTGGTCACACACAGTGATGTGTGCTGACCAGTGGGAGGTCAACGACCAAAAAATGGTCCAGGACACTTTGCAGCGATCAGCAGGGGCTTGATCGCTGCAAAGTGTCACACATAGCGACATCGCTGGTGAGGTCGCTGTTGCGTAACTAAAACCGTGACGCAGCAGCGATCTCGCTAGCGATCTCGCTATGTGAGACGGGGGGCTTAAGTCATATTGCACAACTCGTTAAAGGGTTGATTGTGACTTGTAGGATTGCGGCTTCCAATAGGTGGCGCTATAGAGTTCAAGTCCTCCTTTTCTCTGAAGAGGCAATTTGAATATTAAATTTCCCAGAGGAGCAAGCCTCCTTACCTTGACATGCCAGAGCCAGTATGTCACTCTCCACAAGGAGAAACATTACCCCTGGAAACATTGAAAACATTCAAACTATTTGTTATAAAAAATAAATAAATAAAACACTTATCTCCTATCCTGTATATGGAATAACCCTTTATTTTATTACAAATGTTTAATCTGAAGACATAGCATCGCCATATTAAATATAAGCCTTATATACGTATCAGACAGCACCAGCTCTAGGGGCAGCAAACTGAATATGGAAGAATAGTGACTGCTATATATAGGAAAGGCGGCCATGGACACCAGATCTAAGTCACCGGGATCTGTCAGGTTCACTGACAATCTATGGCAGGGGTGAGGAACCTTTTTTTCTGCCAAGGGCCATTTGGAGATTGATAACATTCTTTGGGGGCCGTACAAATTGCGCTCTAACTCCACCTACAAAGTACGTCCTGGCGATGGCATTGGTGTCAGGACGTAATCTTTCATCGCACGGGCCTCAGCATTCATTAGTGAACACTGTATGCGGGTGCTCACAGAGCAAGAAGAAATTAATAGGCCAATGGCCGGCAAAATACAGCTGCCAGCCCAAGCACTATGGTCCTCAGGAATCTGCCCAGGGGCTGGAAAAAAGGTCGAGGGCCGTAAATGGCCCTGGGCCCTTAGGTTCCCCACCCCTGATCTAAGGAGTCTGCTAGAGATCTCGTTGAGGTAACAAGGTTAGATCTTAGTTTCTCCAACACTTTGGGATAAATGATGTGCATGTTGCTCAGTACATCTATATAATCAGCGTCTTGTAACTCTTACCAGTAAACTAGTACAGTGTGTTTCATGTAGCGCGTCAGGGTCCTGGATTCAAACAGAAGTGGGATGTCAAGGATCACGTATTTATACCCTGTAGAAATTAAAAATTTGTAGAAATCACTTTTACCATTATCTGCAGCTATGTAAATCAGCAATTCAACTGAAGCCTAATATTTTCTGAACAGTGAATAAACCTAACGAATGCTGCATTCACACGTTTTAAAAAATATTAAAAAAAGCACCATATGAACACTTAAAGAGGCCCATTCACCAAATTTTTAATGTTGAACTGGACACACAATGTAATAGTGGCTGCAGAGTGGAATAAAATGTTTAATTCTTTTTTAGTTTTGCCTCGCCGTTGCAGAGATATTACCAATAAAAGTATTTGATACCTAATAAGTTAACTTTTGTTAAGTGGAGGTTCTCAAGTTTAAGAATTATCCTCCATATCCGGGATAGGGGATAATTTTCCAATCGCTAGGGGTCCGACCGTCATGCCCCCTACTGATCCTGAGAACTGGGGTTCTGAAGAACCCTGGCTTAAGGAAGTGGAACTCGATCATGCACACTGCTTCTCCATTCAATCTAATAGGAGCACCGAAGATCAGCAAAACGCTGCTCCCTAGTTCTCAGTATTGGAGATTACAACACAGATCGCTAAAACCTTTCAAATAAGGTCCCTGTGGCTGTGGTGTGGCGTAGCGCAGCGGAGTTCAACTGTGTCACATTACAAACCCTTCTATCAGCATTCCTCCTCTCATATCACTGTCAGCTCTACTGTACTGCCCCTCCTCCCACACTGTACTCACTCTGCAGCGAGTGCATGACAAGCTACTTCTGTGTGAGATGTAATGACACCCAGCTTTGCACTCACTACAGAGATCACAAGATGCTGTGTGCACAACAGACATAAGTGTGTCACATCTCTGGACAGGCATCTCTGGACAGTAGAGCTGACAGTGCTATGAGAGGAGGTGAGCTGATATTTGTAATGTGACACAGATTACCTCAGCTGCACTTTCTAATCATGCAGGAGGTTAAACTAGGATATCAGGGCAGTATCATTACATCTCACACACTGAGAAACCCGCTCTAAGCCATGGTGGGGGCATGGTCATCTTCTGCTAAGTTGCTGCCTGCTTATGATTGGTCAGCATCATACAATGGGGAAGAAGTACACACCCCCAGTGAAAACTATCTAATAAAGCCCACTTGGACTTAACTAAAGTTAACTCATTAGATGACGAATACTTTGATTGCTAACATGTCTGCACTGGAGAGACAAAATAAAAACCCCATTGTTTTAATCCTCACTGCCGCCACTATTCTCTCATCTATCCAGTTTAACATGAACAATTTGATGAAACGTCCTCTTTAAAGGAAATCTGTCAGCAGGATCAGCCCTCCTAACACAGTACTGCATAAGTGAACTGCATATTAAAAACCCATTTGCAGTTGTCTTTTCAGCACTTCAGCTTTCATTTGACAGACCAAATAGTAATAGAATCATTGAATAAACAGTATTGTGCACATTCAATTTTTTGTTATTTCATCTGAGAGCACCACAATGTAACAGCAGAGAGCCTGATGACAGCAATGTGTTACTTACTGGGCTGTGTTTTGCAGTTTTAATACAATTAGTGTTTTATCACCAGGAGATTATCAGTAGAGGACAACTGGCCTTGTGCATCTAATTCCAACCACGCCCCCAACACTGATTAGCAGCACTCTGTTACTATACCATGTACATAAAAAGCTGTGGTGTGGGTGGGGTTATAACAGAGCTCAACAATAGAGCTCTGCTACATCTGCAGCAGAGAAACTGTGACTCTCATAACTGCTGTACCCAGTATACATCACTGGAATCAGGGTCTCTGTCCCTACCTCATGATGCTATCAGATTACATAGAAAAAACTGCTGACAGATTCCCTTTAAAATAGTGGCAAACGCAAAAAATATACCAAACCTGCCTACAAAAAAAAAGGAGTTTGCAAGCACTTGAAAGGTTGAAGAACATCAATCTTTATTACTAACTTTGTCATATGAAGATTTAAAACAATTCCACCAACAAAGAACCAGGAAAGACCAAGGAAAAACAACAATTTCATGAACTATTCAATAACATAATCAAGGCCTGATATATGTATTTACAAGGGACAAAGTGCAAGTGCAAACTTGAATTAATTAGTACTAAAGTTCATAATTGCCATAATGAACTAGAATCCCAGAGTACAAAGACCAGAAGGGCCAGGCAGCTTTTACAATAAATATTGCAAGGTCACTGACTGAAACAAGTGCATATAAATGAGGATGCATAAAGTGCAATTGTCACTGTAGCATAAATGCCCTCAGAGAAAAGCTATACTGTATTTATATACACATACACACACACATATAATACATGGTATATACATACACACACACACGCGCACACACACACACACACACACACACACACACACACACTGTCTAAATCATGAATAAGTCAGAAACTAACTTAGGATAAAAACTATGCACAGACATGTATACCCAGGGCCGGCATCAGCACCCGGGCAAGTGCCAGGGCCCTGAGCAGGAGGGGGGGCCCACTCGCCGCCGGGCAACCCGCCGCGCTATGGGACCCGTGAGCGATGTGGTGCCAGTGTCAGCGCCCGCTCCCCCCCCGCTTGCTCAGGGCCCCGGCAGCCGGCACTATACTTACCTCTCCCCGTGCCTCAGCAGCGGCTCCGGTCTCTTCCGCGTCCTCTGACTGTGACGTCTCAGGTCAGAGGGCGCGGTGATGTCTTTCCACCGCGCTCTCTCCTGAGCCATCACAGCGCAGAGCACATCTGGGACATCATGTCTTGCTCCATCCACCAACGTCACGTTGCACCACAGACTGTCCAGGAGTTGGCGGATGCTTTAGTCCAGGTCTGGGAGGAGATCCCACAGGAGACCATCCGCAACCTCATCAGGAGCATGCCCAGGCGTTGTAGGGAGATCATACAGGTACATGGAGGCCACACACAATACTGAGCCTCATTTTGACTTGTTTTAAGGACATTACATCAAAGTTGGATCAGCCTGTAGTGTGTTTTTCCACTTTAATTTTGGGGGTGACTCCAAATCCAGGCCTCCATTGGTTAATAAATTTGATTTCCATTGATGATTTTTGTGTTATTTTGTTGTCAGCACATTCAACTTTGTACAGAACAAAGTATTCAATGAGAATATTTCATTCATTCAGATCTAGGATGTGTTATTTGAGTGTTCCCTTTATTTTTTTGAGCAGTGTATATTCAGGGTACTGGGTGAAGATGAGTGATGAAGAGATGATAGAGATGCCTCTTTATCATAAAGTACCTGGACCTCCAGTGATAATACAGTGCTGTACACTGATATATAATGGCTGCCATTTCTATATACCATGTGTGGTTCACTTTATTAGAAATGTGTACTAGGGGTTTGCTGTTTATGGAATTAACAACTTGTCCATGTGCTCAAGATACCTAACCTTGCTGTCATTTCTGGGATCTTTTTAACAAGTCAAGTGCTGTTCATTGGCCATAAATATTTTATAATCTATATAAAGACATTGTAGCTGTACAGAACATGTCATCCTCAGAAGACCACTTCATCCTTTTATAAAGAGTACAAAGGACTGCAGCCTTTCTGCAATATCTGCATTTGTAAAGGTCTCCCCTTTTACGGTGCTATACTAGCCTGCACATGCTCTATGACCTCCCTATTCTTCTCCCCCTACAAATACCTTCTCCATGTTATAATAGAGGTTCTTATCTGCAAGGGCTGACGTATTGTTCATATAATAAGCCGCAGGAGCTCCTGAGAGAAGGGGAATATTCGGCCTGGCTTCTTCAGACTTTGATTTTTATCCAGACTGGAACAGAATGGGAGACACGTTTCCTTTCATGTCCCTACAGGATCTGTGACATTTGTCACCCTCATCTTGAATAAAACTATTTGATTTAAGGAGTATAATATTTCTCATGCACCAGATTAGAAGAGGTTGGTACAACATAGGGGAGAGTGGGGTGAGTAGGACGACCAAGGGAATGGCAAGTCCTTCAAGTTATTGGCTAAAAATATTCACATAACATGTAATTAAACTTTTCCCCTGTCTGGGATTGACAGAGGGGGACAGATTTACCCTAAAGATTAGCGTGAATCAAACATACGTTTGTGTCATAGGGAAAAAGATAGTATTGTGGGTGTTCAGGTGGTGGGACCCCCACTCATTTATAGGTTTTTCCAAATGAGCTCTCATTAACCTCTCTCAGCTTTAGGCTACATGCATACATCTGGGTTAGTTTAACCATCTGTGACAAATGAACCCTTTTCATTCCCATGTTTCATCCATATTGTATTGCACAATTGTTTCCTCATCTGTTGATTTTTGGGGTTTTTTGTCTTTGTTTCCAAGGCAATACAAAGTTTGTGTATAGGCCTAAGGCTCAAAGCCATAGAAGAAATCTGCCACAAATCTGCAGAAAAATCTCAAAGGAGTTTGTGTTAAAATGTGTTTCCGTTAAATATTGATTTGTCTAAAAGGTAGAGGAAACGGAATGGCACTTACTAGTTAAAAAAGGTAGCTTTATTATCTTCAGAAAGCCCACACAGACAGGAAAGGTGCTGCAGCAACAGCTGTTTCGCAGGACTTTGTGCTTCTTCAGGCTACAGGAAGTGCAAATTATTGCAAAACGGTCATTGCAATCTGCAGCTCCCTCGTCTGTATTGCACTTTATGAAGATAATAAGAGAGCAGATGCACGTCCGTATTTCTTGTGCGAGGAACGCATCGTAATCCTCAATATGACCATCCGCTCTCCTGACCTGAGAGTGACAGCTGCATAGAAATACATCACACAGTCACGCTTAGATCAGGAAGGGTGTCGGGTCAGTCTGTGCACTGCGATGCGATCATCGCACGAGAAATAAGGCTGTCTGCGTGCGTCTTTAAGCTACAGTTTATATCTAGCAAGTGCCACCCCGTTTCCTCTGCAATTGGACGTATTTAATTTTGACTGTGCCAATTTGAGCAAAATCATGAAGGCTTTATTTTTATGCTTCAAAACTAAGGCTAGTAAGCTAGTGTATCATCGGATAAAGTGAAGTCACACTGTAGTGCTGACCCAGCATCTCCTATTTTGCACTATATACAGCATACATTTTATTTGCAGCGCGAGGATAAGATTTGTTAAAATCAGTAATACAGGGCAGAATTGCCACAGAGAAAATCCGGCTGGAAAATTTCCAGCGTATCTGTTTGGTGTGAATATACCCTAATAGCAAGCGTCTATACTGGGTGAATATGAGAGTGAAGAGATGATAGATTGGCCCCTTTGTCATAAAGCACCTGGACCTCCAGTGATAATACAGAGCTGTACACTAATATATAACAGCTGCCATTTGTATATACCATGTATGGTTCATATTTCACTCACCCACAAAAAACAAGCACAGCGTCTGTCTCAGCATAGCTCTGCGTATTGGAGGGTGGGTGATGGAATTGAGTAGAGCCCTCTTCGCGGGATTTGAGAAGATAATGGCTCCCATCTTCTCCCGATCAAGTTCCCCATTCTTTAGCAGTACTTCTTCTCCAAAATGGAACACAATCTGACTATGGGCTGAGGTTCCCGGCTGTACCACTGCAAGACAATCACAGGGCAATAGTCAGCAAGTGTCTTGATCTCTCGGCAATCCTTAAAGTGAACCTGTCAGCTGATACATGCTGCTCAAACCATGGGCACTGGCTGTATTATCTCAGCCAGGATGTAGGCAGAGACCTGTCAGTCCAGGACAGCAGGTGAGGAGAAGCCGCCGGGGACCCGCCCGTCCGAATAATTTATGCCTCAGTTGGTGGAAGCTATTGTAGTATGTTTTTCTCTGAAACACTGCAGCCTTTCAGAGTTGCGCATACCTGGCTGACATCATACAACCAGTGCTTGATACATGCTGCCCGAGGATTGAGGAGCATGTATCAGCTGTCAGGTTCACTTTAAGAGCCGTTTTTAAATGGAACATCTATAGATATGTATGTGCCATCAAGGTAGCCAATAAGGCCGCTATGGGATCTACATAGGGAGCCAAACCAGGTTGATCCTGAATGCAATAAAAAAAAATTTGGGTGTCTGCTTTGAATGACCTGAAACGATCATTTTCACTTTGCGGTCACCGTAACTGAAATTAAAAGGGATTGTCTGAGACTAAACTATAGATCCTAAAGAGATTAGAGTAGCCTTAAGGCCTCGTCACACTTAGCGATGCTGCAACGATCCCGACAACGATACGACCTGTCAGGGATCGTTGCTGCGTCGCTATGTGGTCGCTGGTGAGCTGTCAAACAGGCAGGCTCACCAGCGATCAGGGGAGCAGCGACATCGTGGAAAGAATCATTCCACGATGTCCTGCTCCTGGTTACAAGCCTGCTGAAGCAGGGGCAGGCTGGTAACTATGGTAAACATCGGGTTACTAGGGGCACACGCGCACCTAGTAACCCGTTGTTTATCATGGTTACCACTCTGCTACAGTGAGCGGGAGGTTACCGCTCACTTTAGCAGGCTCGTAACCATGATAAACAACGGGTTACTAGGTGCGCGTGTGCCCCTAGTAACCCGATGTTTACCATAGTTACCAGCCTGATCGCTGGTCACGCACAGCGATGTGTGCTGTCCAGCGGGAGAGCAACGACCAAAAAATGGTCCAGGACACTTTGCAGCGATCAGCGACCTCACAGCAGGGGCCTGATCATTGCAAAGTGTCACACATAGCGACATCGCTGGTGAGGTCGCTGTTGCGTCACCAAAACGTGACACAGCAGCGATCTCGCTATGTGAGACGGGGGTTTTACACCCGTAGATAAACAGAAGGACTAGGCACTAAACAATGTACGGATCAGTGGTGCTCAGCTTCTTATACTGGTTACATCTGGCCACTGCCAAAACAGACTTCAGCTGATCGGTGGGGGTAACGAATCTCCTATGGATGGGTCATTATTAGTCTAGTCTCAGACAACCCCTTTAATCTGCAAGATTAAGTAATGATATCAGAGACAACAAAAACAGCATTCCAGACTTATTATGTACCTATCATTGAACATTACCTATGAAATCTGGGTTTCATAGCATAAAATATTACAGAAACCGAGAAGGGTCCTTTTATAGCCCAGTGTCTTGGATCAGTGGCGTATACTGAAACCCAAACCCATAACACTATGATCTGCGGATCTAACCCAACAACCTCAAGGACTCCTATGAAACCCTAATGACATTAATGTTGTGTTGTATGTCTGTAATATCATCAAGTTTGCACAGAAGAGACCAGAATCAGCACACAGCATCGCATGTCCAATTAGTTTATGTCATGACATACTGTACAGCATATTGATACATACCTTGTCTGGCAATGACATCTGCGTCAATCACTGCACATCCCAGTTCCTTGAGGATTGACACAACGGTGCTTTTACCTGATGCAATCCCACCAGACAAGCCCACCAGGAACATGGCTGCAATGAGAAAACATAACCACAAAAGTGACACATCAGAAGCAGCTGAAGCTGGTCATACACATTAGATTATAGTCAGATGAACCTGTAAAGATACAAGCAGGAGGGTGACTCTGGGTGACAAAAAAGAACAACCCTGTTGGATCTAACATGGCTGACATTTAAAAAGCACATAAGAAACAAAAGACGATGAAAGGGGCCACTGGATTTGAAAAAGTTGTAACAAAGTTTATTAACATTAACAATTAGGCACACAGCAGGGGTAAGTGCAAGTACAATAGGAAAAGCTAAAAATATAAAAACAACCCACTCCACATGGCAATCATCATAATAAGCCCTACATTATATATAATTCAGTCATTGATTTAAGACATACAAGAAAAGAGGATGTCACCATGGGGAACTTACAACAAGTGACACCTCTATGAACAGTTCACAGAGTAATCAATCATACTGCCCTTATAGCATATAGAAAAAATCACTCACTAACTCTTACACATATATATTCCCCAGAGCGTTCACCATATACGTACCAGGGGAATCAAACCAGGTCACGAAGCAGGCCTATTAGGCCCTTTGGTTCTTGGTTGCCCTTTGACTGCTTCGTGACCTGGTTTGATTCCCCTGGTACGTATATGGTGAACGCTCTGGGGAATATATATGTGTAAGAGTTAGTGAGTGATTTTTTCTATATGCTATAAGGGCAGTATGATTGATTACTCTGTGAACTGTTCATAGAGGTGTCACTTGTTGTAAGTTCCCCATGGTGACATCCTCTTTTCTTGTATGTCTTAAATCAATGACTGAATTATATATAATGTAGGGCTTATTATGATGATTGCCATGTGGAGTGGGTTGTTTTTATATTTTTAGCTTTTCCTATTGTACTTGCACTTACCCCTGCTGTGTGCCTAATTGTTAATGTTAATAAACTTTGTTACAACTTTTTCAAATCCAGTGGCCCCTTTCATCGTCTTTTGTTTCTTATGTGCTTTTCATGTCTATTTGACGATGGGGTTTATTCAGTCCATTAATAGTAGTGGTTAATATGGTAATAAATGGAATGTTAATTTAGAAAATACACCCTCTTTAGGGTGTATACACTACCTTTTTCCATGAATTGTGTGTATTATCATGGCTGACATTTGTAGTTATACAGCTACTTCCTGTCTGAAGATCAGTTACCGCCTATAAAAATTCAGAAGTCAGGTTTCCATGTTTGCCAAAAGACTGTAGTAGTGAGGTGGAAGAGAAAGGAAACTGTGTGATGGGAGACAACTGCGGTAGGATTTACAACCACCACACAACAGATGGTGCCTGTTCCGATGTATCACAACCCCTTCAATCACCTGATCATGAAGATGTTGGGAGTCGGACCTCTTTCGATGAGATACTCATGACCTGTCCTCAGGATACACCATCAATATTAAAGTCCTGGAAAAACAGCTTTAATCATTAAAATGGAATATTCTACTCATTTATCCAAAAATCACTCCACATAGGTGTGGATGTAATACCTGCATCATGTAAATGTATGCTGCTAATGTCAATGCGGATGTCACCCTTTGCAATAGCTTTAGGATAGATCATCAGTATCAGATCGATGGGTATCCGACACCAGGTACCCCATCTCTAAACATATGGAAAATCTGCACAAGTACTTAGCACTCCAGACTTCACTATAATTTTTCAGCAGCAGATATGGCAAGTAAGAACATAGTCTATAATATTTCACAGTATTCTGGAGGTATTTTTCGCTAGAAATATTACTTTTATGGAAGGATATCTCCATAATACCAAGGACAACATCTACAAAGAGTCTGTATGTTCTCCCCGTGTTTGTATGGGTTTCCTCCGGTTTCCTCCCACACTCCAAAGATTGTGAGTCCCAAAGAAGACAGTGCTGATAATGTCTGTAAAATTGTCTAAATTGTAAAGCGCTGCGGAATATGCTGGCGCTATATAAATAAAAAAGAATATATTATAATAGTTTTGTTCGGAGGCACTGTGTCCTAGGCACAAAGTGAAATTCTCAGCCTCTAGAAGCTACTAACTGAAGGACGCTCCTGTAGTCAGAAATTACTGCCTACTGTACAAGTGATCAATAATTCTTCACAAAATCGGTCACATTGATCACTGAAACTCTTGTGATTGCATTAGCAGATGAGACTTGTTAATCATCATTTCCACCAAATATTTAAAGTGATCTCTGGGATTACAAAACAGATAACCCCGTTCACATCACATTATAGTAAGTCAAACCCACTAACCATGGATCTGAATGGGGCCTTTTTTCCTAGGACAAGCCACTGCCATGCATCTGGCAGTGACATACTCTGCTCTTCTCATAGAGAACACAATCCGAGCATTCATGTATATGGGGACAACTGACGTATGGGCACCTTTAGGTTAGCTATTAATATCAAATCAATGAAAGTGACTCTCAGTGCTCCCACCAATCAGCTCATTGAAAAGGGCACCATGTTCTAGAGAGCGCTGCATCCTCTTTATTGTACAAAAGGCACAGCGCTGTTCTTTGAGCAGTGGCCACATCTGGAATTACAACCCAGCATCATGCAAATGGATCAGCAGGTGTGCTGACAGTCAGAACCCACTGATCTTGTATAGTCCCCGCCCCGCATGTCTCATGGTTATTAGACAGCCAATAAACATGTAGGGATTGCCTGCCATATACAGTAGTGCTGTAGCCATGTTCATTGGATGTCTAACAGCTGCGAAACATGCAGGTTGGGGACTCGAGCACCTACGATACTCGGTGCATGCCCAAGCACCCGATGCACGATCGAGTGGCGAGCACGCTAGCTCATATACATACTGGTCATATACATTAGATAGTGGTCAGCCAAACTGCTGTTCAGCCAACAACTATCTCCCCTACCATCCCACACACAGCTCAGTGTTCCTGCATTTTATGTTGTGAGACAACCTCTACCAGACTTCTCTGACAGCAGCTTATTTCCACAACGAAAAAAGTATCAGGCGCTGAAATTTAACTGGCCGGATGATGTCGGGGGAAGAGTCGGGAGACCCTCATACACATTGAGCAGTTGGACAATTTTTATCTGAGGTGTATGACGATATTAAAAGGGGTTGGCCAGTATCTCATCATAAAACATCTGATGGTGTGCTGCTCAAGTCAACGGACCACTGCAACCGATTAGGCCACGTTCAGTATTTTACCTCCGTATTTGTAAGCCATAACCAGGAGTGGGTGATAAATACAGAAGTGGTGACGTGTTTCTATTATACTTTTCCTCTGATTGTACCACTCCTGGTTTTGGCTTACAAATACTGATGGAAAATACAGACCAAATACTGAATGTGTGAACGTGGCCTTACAGTTAGAAGCGATCCGTCCCCTGGTAGAACAGCAACATCACCGCCTCCTATCTATGAGCAGATCCAGGTGGGTGCAGGTAGGAGAGCAGAGGACGTCATGTGACCACTGCAGCCAATCAGCATGACGTCCTCCCATCAGACAAGGAAGTGGGGACACAGGCATACTAAGGAATGGTGGAGGTCTGGTAGGTCGTTTTTTAAGACCATTTTTAAGGAGTAGATATTCACTTTACAGTTCAGTCCAACTTTTCCACACTCCTCAATGTAAAATTAGTCTAGTGAATGACAAAACTAAGCAAAATCGTCATTCGGGGGGCTGGAAAAGCTGGGTGGTCCCCAAAGAAGACAATAGTGTTTACGGGTTAATATTGAGGCAGAAGAATAAAGAAATGTATAGAAACAGTGGATGCATCATGTAATTACAGGAGATTTAATGAAACACAATCTCCCACAGCTCTGTCCAGGATTACATAACAGGGTGATAATGGAGACGTGCCTGGAAAGTGACCACTTCACACTCCAACTGCTACCATGACAACAGTGGCTGGAACCACACAGACACACACCACACTAGAAGGAATAGGCAGCCCCCAGCGTCTCCTAATTAATCCTACCCCGAATCACGGACCACTTACCACCTGCCCTATGCCAGCCCTCACGTCAGTCACCTCCTCCCATCGCGCTCTCTCATTGGCTCTAATTTTACAGGGAACCAATAGGAGCCTAGCTTACTGCATCTCACTACTGGCAAGACGGAGGAGACTTCCGGGTCTAATCTCCCACTTCCGCCCACAGAGGCTGAACATTCCCTACGGTTGCTAGGTTACGGAAGGCGTCTGCGCGGCCCCTAGAGTAGCCTTCAGGAACTGCCAATCAGCTGCGAGCGGGAAAAAGTCACAGAGGGGGGGAGGGGCGCGGCGAGGATAAAGTGGGATTAAATTAATCATGAGGGATTGCAGTGGGTGGATGCTGGGGAAGGAGGTTGCCTAGGAGATAGGGCTGGAGTTAGTAACATATTTTTAATAAAGTTATTGCAAAAAAAAAAATTGAGTGAGATTTTTAGGGGTTCAGCTGTAATAGCCGAACTGAAAAATTAGTCCAAATTGTACGCAGTGGTGAATAATCCATGTAATATGATTACGGTCACGGCACATTATCGACAAGGACAACAGGTCACAGCCATAGTCCTCTCTAGTAGTCACAAGGACATTTTTCCGTTACTAGGATGCCACTTCATTCTCGCTCCAAAAGTGGATGTGTGAGAGTGGCATTTGCCCCCTCTTCCCAAGCAGGGCATGGCTGGTGTCGGGGCACCAACAAGCCACTTTTCTTGAGATGGGGTATTTAGCTACATGGTGAGGGTGGTACATTGAACCCTTTGCCCTGGGTGAAGGAACGCCTAACTAAGGCTCTGCCCACAAGCGGCAGGTACCAGGAGCTTGGCATGGGTGAACTTTGTCATTTAATGCAAAGAACTTAGAAGGATCTGCTTCAAAAGTATGAGACGAAACTGGGTGTCAGGAGCTGTGCCAAGACCTCAGAGGTTTGCCCCCAGCATCTCCACCCAGCTGGAGGAAGAAGAAGGGGAGAACTGGAGAGATGCTGTCTCGAAAGTATGCGGGACGGAACCAAGGACAAGATGTGAGGGTAGCCCAGCCTTGCCCCTGTCGTAGTAACAGGAAAGAACCAGGGAGAAAGTCAGTAGTGCATGGAAATGTTCCAGCAGATGATGTACACTTTGTAAATAGATGCCACAGTGGCCTTCGTCACCTTAGGAATCCAATGTAATCAAGGTATATTGCAGTGCGCTCAGAGATTTGGGATGCTGTCCCTTTAGAGACTCAGTGAGGATGATGATGGTGGGACGGCATCATGCTGGAAAAACGTCTGCACTCTGCCTTGTCCTAAAGCGGTTTACCTGTGAGGAAGGGCAGCAGCAGGCTGGACAAGATGAGGGGCCAGGGGATTGGGAACGTGCGAACGCCGAGGCTGTGAGCTGACGTATAAGTGCAGAGTTTGGTACCAGAGTACGGTACAGATAAGTCTGCGTATGACATATGATGGAGTCTCCCTGGAGCAACAACAACGGATTGCAGCAAGTTTGACCATCGAGATGTTGGTATATACGTGATAAAACTGTGCCCCGCACACTGACCTGGGTTTCCCACCAGACTAAGTTGCACAGATGTCTCTGAAGTGCCCCTTACCCCCGTGTTGCTAGCTAATGAGACAGAGAAAAAGCAGGGTGACGTGGACGAAATGGGTGGTGCGAAGAGTCAGTCCTACAATACGAGGCAGAAGGTGAAAAGCCTCCCTGCAAAATACTGATTGTTGGGCCTGGCGGGTTGGAGAGAGGAACAGTTAAAACGCCATCAACCTGAATAGTACACTGCAGAGATCCATGACTTTCACCTATTACAGAGACTGTTCTCTCCCTAATGTGATTGTTCGAACCTTGTTCCCCATAATAAGAAACTGATCTTAAGTGCTATCCATCGATTATGAACTGTATAGAATGGGAGCTGGCGTAAAAACGGCAAAAGTTGCAGCATTTCTGCAAACTACATGTTGTGCAAAAAATTGCAACTTTTTACGCCAGTTTTCGGTCACTGGATATACAGAAAATATTAAGATTTGAGAGTCCTCAGTGCTTGCACGCTTTCGAGACTACTCAGGTCTCTTCATCAGGCATAGTATAACACAAAGTCTGAAGGGTCACATATTTATACACAACAGGACACAGGAATAATGCAATAGATGAGACAAGTGACGAGAAGCAGAACTATCAGTATGAGAAGGGGAGAAACAGTTGTGGCCATGTATAAATATGTGAGTCTTCAGATTTCATGTTATACTATGCCTGATGAAGAGAGCTGAGTAGTCTCGAAAGCTTGTAATTTGTTACTATCTTTTCAGTTAGCCAATAAAAGGTATCAACCACTGAGGACTCTCAAATGTTATTATTTTTATATCTACTGGCTAACACCATACAAAGATATAGATTTTTCCTGGATACATAGGATGAGTTTTCCTTTAGAACCAGTGAATAGTAGGGGAATTACAAGAAGACAACCCTTTTTAAAGCTGGTTCCTTTTATCCTGATCAGATATTATCAGGGGGAAAGCCTGAGGCCAGTTTCACACATCTGACTTTCACTTGGACCTTGATGTCCAGACTGGCCACAGGTCTGACCTGAGCAGCTACATTCACAAGCATTTATGAGGCTGTTTAGCTCTAGCCAAGAGACCCAAAGCCAGTACGGATATCACGGTCCATACTCAGACTACGGCTACGGTCAGATGGCTGTAGATTCTCTCATCCAAGAGAATTGGGTCAATTATGCATATAACACTTTGATCAAACTGATCTGAGTGTCAGCACATTGTGATCCCCATTCTCTTGGATGAGAAAACTGCAGCACACTGAGAAGATGAAAAACACAATTTCTCCACTCGGAGTCCGTGGAAATCGGACTGCACTCAGATGTCATCCGAGTGCAGTTCGATGTTTTCTGCGCATCCATAATCTTGAATGGCCGAGTGTCTTCCGATTTCAGAGTGAAATCGCAGCATGCTGTGATTTTTTCATTGAGAGATTGTCAGTGAAAACAAATTGTGCATCAGCACCGCCCCATTGAATAACATTGGTTCGAGTGCTAGCCATTAAACAATCAGATAGCACTCATCCGATGAGTGAGTCCTATGTGTGGAACTGGCGTTATCTAGACTTGCAGTTTAGCTGTTGTAAAAGAAATATAGCATGGAATGACAAGTCATAAATACATGGACACACTAAGTTATACTTGACAACTCTTCCAGGAATGTCCAGGAGGCTCTCAGAAAAAAAGGGAGATCTACTGGACAAATCTCTGAATTGGAAAACCTCCCAGGTGCACCAAAGGCTCCAGAAACCTCCCGGGATTTGCACTTCTGACAGGTGTCTTTTTGCAGATGGGACCCCTGAATCCAATTACATGTGGGCATCGGGGTATTGGGCGTAGTTATGAGTAAACATTTTCGACAAGGCACCTATCTTCCTGAATAGTACTTGTGAAAGTTGGCAAGTATGCACTAGGTCCAACAGATTGGGTCTTATTCTGGCTCACAGAGGAGTATCTTGAGCAGTAACGCTCCCGCTATATGATCCTGAGAAAACCCCCGTTAGATGCTTCTGGTGAGGGGATGGTGTCAGTCTTATATAGAGCACGTTGAAAAATTTGTACCCAACTGCGTTTACCCTCTTATGTTGATACACTGGTATCTGTGGCCCAATTTAATTGCAGTAACCCCTGTGTACAGGGTCCGCAGAATACAGATGCCATATATCTTCAATAGTGTTGAGCAAAAAGACGAGCGGGACCGGCCACATCAGTGGTCCATGGCCGCCGGACCAGAGCCCTGTGAACCTCCTCCTACCTGCTGGCATCCCCGATGCCTCTTCTGGTTAGTAAACCCGATCTTGCCATGCCTACCAATAAGATCCCCACCGGGATCCCTGCAGATAAGGGGGAGGTTCAAAGGGCTATGATACTGAGACCATGGATTACTGATGTGACCGCCCCTGCAAATCTTTTTGCTGAACTCTAATGCTCATGTGTATGAGGTCTAATAAATCTAATTATTCTGCACCATGTGTCAGATACAGTAAAACCACACCTGATAGCTTTTCTAAATTTTGTGGGAATCATGTTAACATTTTTTTTTTTTTTTTTTTTTTTTACAGAAACATGCCGCCCTTTTACAGACCATATTTATCATGCAATATTCCCACACATACCCTCCAGGGTGCCAAGGGTCAACACCACAGCAAAGAAAACCTAAAGGTGGCATTGCCATGCAGGACTTGTGTGCGATGCCCAGGAGAATTGCCATATCTTCCAGCAATACTGTGTGCACGTCTCCAGAAGACCACCTCAGTGAGACCATCCTGTCATCCAGACCAGATAGCTTCCAGATCCACCATACACTATGTACACTGGCCATCCCATGTCACCACCATTTTCCATTGCTGCACGTTTACTGCAGGTCACTACTATTAGGCCACATTCAGACGTTCAGTATTTGAAAGCAACTCGATGGCTTGATACAATCAAAATAACAGCAGAGAAGACCCTGCTGTACCTATCCAGGCTTGCACAAGATGGATCTTCCTACAAGTCGTTCATCCAGCAAGTCGCCATGGCTGGAGATCGAGCTGAAGGCCGTTAATTATAAGCCATAACCAGGAGTGGGTGATAAATACAGAAGTGGTGACGTGTTTCCATTATAATTTTCCTCTGATTGTTCCACTTCTGGTTTTGGCTTACAAACATTGATGTAAAATACTGACGTGTGAACACAGCCTTATCCTAAGCACATTGTATACTGTACACACCACTCTGACTTTGGATATAGACTTTAGGGGTTAAAGAGCGGTAGGTGTAGACATAGAAAAAAAAAACTACAACCCCCAGTAAGCCATCGCCCTGCTGTATCGCTCAAATGAATAGTGAACTTACCCGCAAGGCTTCATGGGATTTGTAGTTTTTCTCAAGATACATTAAAGCTGGAAAATGAGTCCTTCACTACAAACACCGGCAAGCTTTGCGGCAAGCAACCAATAGCTGCTTTCCATCCTCCCCTTTACCCGGCTTTGGATTAAAGATGGCGGATCAGAGTGAGACAGCAGCAGGCGATCGGTTGGGGGATGACGAGAATGGACATGGACATTGCAGCGACTGCGAGAACGAGGAAAAGCATAGCTTCAACCGGGGGTAACGTCCCAACCTAATGCCCCTGCCTTCCCGGTGTTTCGTTCTGAAGTGGCTCTAGTGCACTGTTCGCTGGGTCGTTATATGTCCCGCCTCTACCCCTTGCTGATTGGTTGATCTGATGGGGATCCCCTAGTGTGATTGGTTGATGCTGCCGTCGATCAAGGCTCAAGCTTGTGTTTCACTGCATATGTGCTAGTAAATGTCATTAATGATATAGATGAGGGAGGTCGGGGCTGCTGAGCAGGATCAGAGCCGGGAGGGATTATGTGCAGGACACCTGTGCTATCAGCAGAGCTGCCAGGTGATTATGCCCTATCCCTTGTGTCATCCATTGTGATCCAGGGCACAGGGATCTGATGGAAAGGTTCCAAATCTTCATGTTTCCATTCATTATACTCTGATGATCCACCATTATCTAACCAATATCCACTGAACAGCCTTAAAGGGGACCTCTACTACAACCGCTTGCCGTTGCTCAGTGGCTATAAGTGGCCGGTGATCCCAAGATATATCCTAGTATAGCGGGTAGATCGGCCCCTCCAGAATCGCGTCTGTTATGACCAAGTATGCAATCGAGATCTGACACATGGCACCTTCAGTATTTATTTTTTTTCCTCTTCTTCTTTTAGTAAAAATATTAGCCTTTGGACAGGTCTTAGACTCTCTTCTGAGACCGACATAAATCCATCAATACAGAGAAATTAGGGTGTATGCTTTTGTGGGTGACCTCTAACCAATGGGACCCCTATCAATACCAAGAACGAGGGTGCCCCTTCCTTACTGCCAGTGGAATGTGGTCACAGGTGCACGTTTGCTTGATTGTTGGCGGATTGCTGCAATTTTGTACACCGGCAATGATCAGGAATGAACTTTCTTTTTTGATAACATGTATAAAGGGAATTTATCATCACATCTTTACATATAGAAAATAGTATGGCTGTGTAGGTGCCAGATCCCCAATAAAGATTATACTTTTTTTTTTTTTTTTGCCGAGAACCGATGTGCCAGTCATTAGAAATCCAGTGTAGAAACAATATGCAAATCAGGATGAAAGTGCTCTAGGGGCGTGGCAATGCATTGGCCATTATGACAAGCCCCCAGTGCAATTTCTACCTGATTTGCATATAGTTTCTACCCTGAATTTCTCATGATTGACACATCTGTTCTCTACAGAAAAAAGGTATACCTTTTTATAGCGATACAAGCGGCTATACAGACGTAGCATGTTTTGACATATGGATGTGGTGACATGTTTGTTTCAAATAAAGCCCAATTAAGATATCCATAATATGTTTTCCAGATTCAACCAAAGTGCAGATGTAGCAGAACTGGGGATGTCACTGTACAATTTAATAACCCTGAGGTCATAGTATTCTAAGTTTATAGTATTATGGAAAAGTAGACCTCCCAATAACACTCAGCTCTGCTACATCTGTTAGTGTAATGAGCTTCACTGCAGAAGGATAAGAGATTATGACACCTGTCTTATTGTGATTATGTCTCATCTGTTATCCCGTATAACATTTCAGTCGCTGACCATGTTCAAGGGAACCTGTCTTGTTGAGAATGATATCTGATCTGCAGGCAGGATGTTATAGAGCAGAAGGAGCTGATCAGGTTGATAGACATTTATGTGGGAAAAGTTTCAGTAAAATTTAGCATTTTATTCAATAAAATCCCCGGTGTTTGTATGGATGAGTCCAGTGGGCGGTCCTACTCAGAGATTGATAGTCTGCCCTTACTGTGCATGCAGATATATCTGTCAATCACTAGTAGGACCGCCCACTGGACTCCTCTACATACAGACACCAGGGATTTCAATGAATAAAACACAAGTTATGCTGAATATTTTCCATCAAACCTATATATAATTCTGCTCAGCTTCTCCTTCTCTGTAACATGCCGTCCACAGATCAGACTGCATGTACAACATTACAGGTTCCTTTTATTAAGTATGACGGGGCTTTAGCACCACAGTGGGATGTCTTACATAGGATAATCCTACAATGAAAGAGGTTTTTACCATCTCCGACATTGATGCCATGTCCACAGGAATTGTGGTCAGAAAACAGTGGGGTCCCCCAACCCATGAGGGTATGCTCGGGGTATGGCTTGATATGCTGGAAATTCATGGCACTTTGGTTGTATTAATAATTTTTTTATACAAGCACCAACACAGACACAAACGTGTAAAGGTATAGCCTGATATCCGCTAAATAAAATCCTTGTAAGAGTTTCTGTAATTAAATCTTATTTAGGCTTCATTCAGACATCCGTTTATCTCACGTACGAGAGAAACGGACCTATTTATTTCGATCACAGTGTGGTCCGAGGGTTATCCGTTTTCCTGTGCGTGGAGAAATTAAAAAAAAAAAAAAAAAAAGTTTCTCCACCTAAAAATCAAACGTGTCCAAGGTTTTTCAGGTCTGCAAAAAATCAGACATGTGAATGGCCCCAAAGATTGTCACAAGTAGCAGTGCAATCCATGAAAAACACAGGTAGCACTCGTACATGAAAATTGGACGTCTGAATGAGGCCTTAATTGTTCTAGCTATATCTTTTACTGGGAAAGCTGGGTAACAACTAGTGGAAAATCAATTCCAGCTTTTCTGCTTGGGTAGGCCGCAGTACGCCATTACAGTGCCTTAGAAAACACACGAGGTAAAAAGGAAAAATGGTGAAAATGATGGGTTAGTAGGGAAGAGAAAAAATGGTCGCTATGGATAATGGCTCTTAGACCTGAGAAAATAGGGGACAGAACTGGAATGAGGCATTGCTAAGGAAGGCATAACATGGAGCCATTGTTCGTAGCAACCAAGGTGTGAGGAAAAGGAGGGCAGGAGTAAATGATGCCTTACTAGGGGAGGTAGAATATGGAGCCATTATCCATAGTAACCAAGGTGTGAGGAAAAGGAGATCGGAATAAAATGACAGGTTACTAGGGTAAGCGTGAGGTGGAGCTTTTATCCATAGCATCAAAGGCCTTGAGGGATAGGAGTAAAACAATGGGTTAATAGGCAAGTCATAACATGGAGTTTTTATACATAGCAACCAATCAAAGACCATGATAAGAGTTCTAATTTGGTTGATGTGATAGATGATCTCCGGTCGTTGTATCTTATTGATAGGATATAGCGGTATTGATGGATGCCCGCGGCTGGCACACTAGCTTCTCATAAACTCTTAGACATTCTATTCGCTGCCATTTTCATTCTCCCCACATCTTGCGTCTCTCCCTCTCCTGTGGTAGTTGCTGTCAGTGAATGGATTCTCCTCCCCCACTCATGTGGAAGCCACTGGTGGTTGTAGTATTTTTTATTTTTTTTTGTCACTGCCGTCCTTGTGACCTGCAGCGTGTTCGGGAGATAATGACACTTCCTGATACTTTTGTCCTTTGCACAAAGCAAGCGATTTCCAGCGCTTTACTGCTTCCTGTCATCACTTTTTTCATCTTGTGACTGGCGTGATCTGGGCTTGTAGCCTTTTCTGTGGTCTTTATTTTAAAACTAATCGGCAGCCACCCCTATATCATCCAAAATATAATATAACACGATAGAAACCCATATTAATTCTCTTTATAAGCCATTATAAATGTACCTGTGATCAACTGGTTGACTGTCCCTCCCCCAATTTTTTAAACATATGGCCCTGGCCCAAAACAGCTGACCCTCTCCATGTCTCTGGCACTGTCTCTGGCACTGTCTCACTGTGCATCTGTCACATGAAATGGGACTTTAAATAGGGCTCCATTCCACATCGCCGGCTCAGGGACTCTAATAGGATTAGCAGGTATGTCTGTGCCGGCCGTGGCCCAAGGCTGTGTCTTCATTACTCGTGTTGGCATCAGCCCAGTGAACATGGAGTTTATTTTATGATGCCCTGTGGATTTAGGTTTGACTTTTTTTTTTTTTTTTTGCTTTCCATATTTTAATCCTCCTAAATTATCACTAGGATACCCTTTCACAAAATGATCAGTCTGATTCTCACTGTTTGGAGGAAACTTCATCGGCTAAACTTGACAATATTTGCAAGATTGTATGCCAATCTAATGTGTAGGATTGGGCATGTTAAATTTCAACATGCTTGATCCGTTAAATTTATTCCATAGGGGATAAGCAAGTGCCAGCTATTTCCGCTCTCCCTATTGAAAATTCATGTATCCTCAGCCAAAGAGTATTAACAATAGCTGTTGGCTGGCCTAGCTATAAAGTGCATATGTTTAGTCAATTAAAACTCGAACGTTCGTGATTAATTTTTTTTTTCTCTTTTTGCTGTTTTCTAGGGAAGTCGATGACCCTGGAGTCAAGAAAAAGAAGAAACAGAAACGCAAGAAAGATAAGGGAGGAGATAAGTTGGATGCCGACGCTCCGGTGAGGATATTGGGATTATTTTTTCCTGTGCCTTACTTTAAACCATGTAGATCAGTGGTAAAGGGGGCAACTACTGTATAAAAAAGTTTCATTTCCCATGATACCGGTGCTTCCATTGCTATTATTGGTCTGAGAATATATGTTTTTAAATAACCAACCGTTTACAGCAGTGCTGTAAAGTGCTAAACCAAGAAAAGACTGATGAAGGCTCTAGTCTGTTGCAAATGGGTTAAAATGCAGGCAACAATAGATCTTCCCATGTATTAATATAGCCCCTTCAGATAGGCAGAGGACAGGAACTCTGGTGCCATCTGTTGCGGTACTAATGTTTGCAGTTAGTATTGGCCATCATTTTCTTTAGTTTTTTTTTTTTTTTTTTTTTTTTTTTTTTAATTCTTACTTCTTATTAAGGTGACCACTCTTCCTGCTGAAAAGATCCAGGAGATCCAAAAGGCCATTGAGTTATTTTCAGTGGGACAGGGCCCAGCAAAAACCATGGAGGAGGCTAGCAAAAGAAGCTACCAGTTTTGGGACACACAACCGGTACCCAAGCTAGGTGAGAACACTGAACATGAATGATCCCTGTAGGACTTGTGTGCAGTACACATCCACGAGGCCCGCTCTCCTACTTTTTTGTAATGGTCCTGCTTCTCCACAGGAGATGTGGTGAATTCACATGGCCCCATTGAGCCAGACAAAGACAACATCCGCCAGGAGCCATACAGCCTTCCACATGGTTTCACCTGGGACGCTCTAGATTTAGGTGATAGAGCAGTGGTAAGTACATCTGCTATTACTTATCTGCCCCTTCTCCACTCCAGCTACATAAAGGTGGGTTTACACCACCCGACTTGCAGCATTACACAACCACAGATCTGTAAAATTTTACCAAATGACTATAGTTTAATAGTGTTTTTATGCAGGCAGACCGCTCTTAACGATATGCACTGTAATTGATCGTTCAGTGCGCATAGTCGGCCATTGTTCTCGACAGCGCGAGTCCTGTTGACAAAGGACTATGCACAGACAAGTGGTTTTCTTTCATTGAATGATCAGCAATGGGTTTAGACTGCTGATTACCACTTGATAATCTTACATTGTAAATGGCTGTTAAACGACCACAGATCCACAATCACTTAATAGCCTGTTTTAGACAGGCCGACCGCACCTCCATTTGCATAGAACGATCGTTAATATGATCTTTGTGTGCCCTTAGAGCATTATGTTCTTGGCTTAACATGTCCTATTTACACAGGACAATGTGCTGCCGAGAACGATGATTTTTAAGCAAGCTTAAAAATCCTTTCACCCAACAAACAAAAATTTTGTTCGGTTGTTGGGTAATTGCTGTCTGTTTAGACAGGCTAATAATCGGGAAATGAGTGTGGCTGATTGTATAGGCAAATATAGATGTCTAGTTATTACGAGTGATCTCGCCATCAGCAGGACAGATTAAACTAGCCAAAAAAAGGGAAAAAAATGTTAAACCGAATCTGCTAGAACAGAGTGACAAAAGATCAGCCACATTCAACTAGTCATGCCATAAAGGTGTATTATCAGCTGGAAATGGCTAAAAAATTCCAGCATGACAGATCAAATTTGTATGCCTTAGCGTGAATGGACGTACCCCTATATCCATACTAGATTCAACATGTGGGATACCGATGAGTTACCATTGAAAGTGGGAACCGCTGCGGATGGCTATCATCGCAGCTATCTTGGTACTTCTGTGAAGCCCAACCCATCAATTACAATGTATCAGCAATAGATATTGCAGTATCTAAAACAAGCCATGAAAGGGTCGCAGGTTCACTAGGAGGACTAAAAAATAGCAAATTTAGAACATGTAAAAATTCCCATCAACCTCCTTTTCTAGTTTCAAAATAAACATATTTGCCATCTCTGCTTTCATAAAAATCTATCAAAATGTAAAAGTACTTTACACCTAAGAATAAAATTCATAAAGAAAGTTGGGGGGGAACCAAATGTCATTTGGTGCAGCGACTGAAAGTACAAATCTTAAAAAATGCAATAAAAAGCAATCAAAATATTGTATGTACCCAAAATTATTATCAATAAAAACACCAGCTCGCCACGCAAAAAAACAAGTCCTCACATAGGTGTACTGCCACAAAAATAAAGAGTCTCTGAAAATGGCCATAAAACTATTTTCTCTGGCACTTGATTGGTGTATGCTGCTGCTCCAGACCTGTATCTGCCTCCTACGTGACACTAACCTAAACTGAGTAGCTTTGTGCAGGTAGGCGTATGTAGCCTGCAGAAGAGGAGCAAACCCATGGTTTCCCAAACCCCCCCCCATGAAGGCTACGAGAAAGGGATATTACAGAAAGTCATAAAAATCCTCTTTTTACTCGGTAATTTTTTTTTTTTGCTATCACTGTAAGTGTACAGAAGTGTCACTTTTACCATTCATTGAATGACGTAAAAAAATCCAATAAACAATGTCAGAATTGCATTTTTTTTTCATTTAATAGTTAATACAGTTGAGAAAAAAAACTTGTCCATCAAGTTCAACTAGTGGCTGGGAAAGAGTAAACGTACAGTGGGGGAAATAAGTATTTGATCCTCTGCTGTTTTTGTAAATTTGACCACTGACAAAGACATGAATAGTCTATCATTTTAAGAGTAGGTTAATTTTAACATTGAGAGATAGAATGTCCAAAAAAAATCAAGAAAATCACATTGTATAAATTTAGATAGATTTTTTGCATTTTGCAGTGAGAAATAAGTATTTGATTCCATACAAACTATTATGAGTTCTGGCTCCTACAGACCAGTTAGACTCTCCTAATCAACTCGTTACCTACATTAAAGACAGCTGTCTTACATAGTCACCTGTATAAAAGACTCATGTCCACATACTCAATCAGTCAGGCTCTAACCTCTACAACATGGGCAAGACCAAAGAGCTGTCTAAAGGATGTCAGGGACAAGATCATAGACCTGCACAAAGCTGAAATGGGCTACAGAACCATAAGTAAGACGCTGGGTGAGAAGGAGACAACTGTTGGTGCAATAGTAAGAAAATGGAAGAAATACAAAATGACTGTCAATCGACATCGATCTGGTGCACCATGCAAAATCTCACCTCGTGGGGTATCCTTGATCATGAGGAAGGTGAGAGATCAGCCTAAAACTACACAGGGGGAACTTGTTAATGATCTCAAGGCAGGTGGGACCACAGTCACCAAGAAAACCATTGGTAACACATTACACCTTAAAGGTTTAAAATCCTGTAGTGCCCGCAAAGTCCCCCTGCTCAAGAATGCACATGTCCATGCCCGTCTGAAGTTTGCCAATGAACACCTGGATGATTTTGTGAGTTATTGGGAGTAGGTGCTGTGGTCAGATGAGACAAAAATTGAGCTCTTTGGCATTAACTCAACTCGCCGTGTTTGGAGGAAGAAGGAGGAGTACAACCCTAAGAACATCGTCCCAACCATGAAGCATGGTGGGAGAAACATTATACTTTGGGTGTGCTTTTCTGCAAAGGGGACATGACGACTGCACCGTACTGAAGGGAAGATGGATGGGTCATGTATTGTGAGATTTTGGCCAACAACCTCCTTCCCTCTGTAAGAGAATGATCCAAAACATACAGCCAAGGCAACAAAGGAGTGGCTCAAAAAAGAAGCACATTAAGGTGATGGAGTGACCTAGTGGCCAGACCTTAATCCCATAGAAAATTTATGGAGGGAAGCAATCTATCCTAAAGGAGCACATTTTTCCCTCCTGATTCCGAGTGAAAATTTGATAGATTAGCGTTCAGAACAAGAATTTTATACATTTAGGCTATGTGCCCACGATGCAGAAATGAAGCAGAAAATTTCTGCAGCATTTCTGCAACTCCCTGGCAGAAAAAACGCATGCGGATTGTACATGCGTTTTTCCTGCGAAATACATGCGGAAAAGCATGTGAATAAGCATGTGGATTGACAAGCGCTTTAGCATCACTTGGAAAGTGCTTGACAACTCGGTCACACTATATAAATCCATGCAAACAGCATGGATTTATATAGTGTGACCAGAGAGAATGGTTAAAAATAAAAAATAAACCTATACTTGCCTTCCGATGGCCCGGCGTGTGTTGCTGCGCTCCTTCCTGGCTGCCAGCTGATCGCGGGACACTGCTCTGAAAGACCTGCCGAAACATGACTGTGACGTTACCACCGGTCCTTCAGTCCTGCCCGCAAGCACAGGGAAGGAGTCCGGGAGCCGTCGGAAGGTGAATATAATCTTTATTTTTTATTTTATTCTTGTTTTTACAGTTTCTATGGTACCTGGGTGTGAATGAGAGTCTTCTCTTCTCCACACTCGGGTACCATCCGCACATTAGAACGCGCCAATTACGCAAGTACAGATGCAGTCTTGCGGAATTGGCGCGTTCTAATGCAAGTCAATGGCGGCGAAAACGCAGCACTTCCGCAAAATAATTGGTAGTGCTGCGTATTTTTCCGCAATGATAATCCGCAGCGTAAATTTCCGCTGCATGTGCACAGCACATGCGGATTATCATTGGGGAACATTGCTGCCCTTCTACCATGCGTTTTTAATGCATTTCCGCAGCTGCAAAAACGCTGCGGAAATGCATTAAAAATGCATCATGGGCACACAGCCTAACTTACTTTTTTTTTTTTTTTGTTGTTGTAGAAAATACGTATCTAAGCCTTTGTTAGAAACCATAAGTTGTGACCAGGTTGTGTGGTAGACTATTCCACAGATTAATAGTTCTCATGCTAAAGAAACCTTGTCTTCTATGGAGGTTAATTCTATTTTTTTTTTTTTTTTTTGCCTTCTTGTCTTCTGAAGGTCTTCTACCTGAAACTGATTTTGACCATAGCTTTTGAGGCATTTATGTATTTGTACAAGTTAATCATGTCTCTCTGTAGACATCTCTGCCCAAGACTACCGTATAAGCAGAGTTTTGCAGCACATTATTTGTGCTTAAAAAGCCCCTATCGGCTTATACTCGAGTATATAGAAATTCCGGTGGTGGATAATGGTGGGGGGGGGTGTTGCGGCGGCTTAGGAGCGGGGCACACGCAGTAGCCAGCTGCTGCAGCTAGGTACCACGTGTACCCGCTGCTAAAGGGGAAATGAATATTCCCTCTTCTCCACTCCCATGGGCGTGGAGAGGAATGAATATTCATTCTCTTTAGTAGCGGGCACAGAGGAGCACTGTGCTGCAACTCCTGCTGACAGTTCCCGCTACTAAAGAGAAAGCATATTCACTCTTCTCCACACACATAGTCCCGGCGTGGAGAGGAGCGAATATGCCGGCAGCTCACATCAGCGTCTGAGGGTGCGTGGCAGTGAAGCCATGCACTTCTCAGATGCTGACATGAGCTGCTGCAGCAGAACAGGACGCAGTGCTGGAGCAGAGGTGAAGAAGGAAGGTGAGTATAAGTGTTTATTTTATGTGTGCAGTGATGGGGCTATGCATACCAGGATTGGGGGATGAGGGTGCCATGCATACCATGATTAGGAAACTTACCAGTAGCTGCTGCACTTCCCACCCTAGGCTTATACTCGAGTTCAAGTCAATAAGTTTTCCCAGTTTTTTTGGTGTAAAATTAGGTACCTCGGCTTATACTTGAGTGTATACGCTAAAAGTGATACATTGTTGAATTCAGCTTCTCTTTGTCTACATTATGCTGCTCTTAGATAAGGTAGCAAAAACCTAACAGACTCCCTTTAAAGGGGTTGTACACTACTTTTATATTACCCCTCCAATGTATCTCCTCTCACCCCCCACCCCGGGCCCCTAGGGCTTTTTGTAAATACCTTATGTTGCAGATAATGCATGTGAGCGGTGCTATCGGTGGTCGCTCACAGGCATCACGTGACACACATCCGCTGATGTCGCGACAAGTGTGGGCTTGTTTACCCCCCCCCCGCGTCACACCCGGCATCCGCCGCGCGCTCTGCCTCTCCCCATTCATTGGGAAAAGCGCGCGGTGGATGCTGGGTGTGATGCAGGGGGTAACCCCGCCCACAACCTAGCAGCCACCCCTGGGACCCCAGTGCGGAGTCACGCTTCCCTTGTCGTGACGTCAGCGCGGGGTCACATGATGCCTGTGAGCGGCTACCGATAGCGCCGCTCACAGGTAGTATCTGCAACATAAGGTATTTACAAAAAGTCTTAGGGGCCCCGGGGGCATACATCGGGGGGGGTAATATAAAGTAGTGTACAACTTCTTTAAGGAGTTAATAGCAACTGTAACAATAATTTGCAAATGATGGTCAGCTGCTTCAGGCAATATTTCCCTTATGTGTATGGGCAGTGCAGGGGGCATACAATGTGTCCTGTGCACCTATTGTGACTGGTTACTACTTGGCACCCACAGTTAAAAGAATTGTACACTCTGCTGAATGAGAACTACGTGGAGGATGACGATAACATGTTTCGATTTGACTACTCACCGGAGTTCCTGTTGTGGTGAGTTTTTCCTCTCCTGTATCTTCATTGCTATCTCTTTTCCTTATATTGAAAATTATTTGTGTGATTTCTGTCTGGCAGGGCACTTAGACCTCCTGGCTGGCTGCCACAGTGGCATTGTGGGGTGAGAGTTATCTCAAGCAAAAAATTAGTGGGATTTATCAGTGCCATCCCAGCTACCATGAAAATCTATGAACTGTAAGTACCTGCAGATTAACACCTGAATGACTGGGCTTGTGTCGCACTTCATTCTAGAATAAGAGCTGGGATTTCAGGGGTGTTCCTATGTTGTAATTGGGATTATTGTTAGGATATGCCATAATATTTGGATTGGAGGGAATCTGACCTTCCCCAATAATTGTAGGGTTTTATAAGGAAAGGAGCCCTTCTACAGTTCTCCTTATCAGCACTCCAGGTCACCCGGGAACTCGTACCACAAAACTGGCGTATTTCCCTGCACATCTGGGGACTGAGCAAGCAAGCTTCGGTGTGGCATCAGGCATTTAACAGTTACCATGACAATTGGACCACCCTGTCTGACAACCGAATTTAATTTCTTGCCCTTGTTTGCACATTTTGGAAGGAGATACAGATTTTCTTATCGTGTCACTTGAATTGGTTAACTACTTGGACAACTTTCCTCTCACTTCTCATTTAACTCTCTCTTCGACAACCAACAATCTGGCTTCCGCCCCCACCATTCCACCAAAACTGCCCTTACCACAATCACCAATGACTTACTTACAGCCAAAGCTAACAGACAATTCTCTGTACTCCTTCTTGACCTGTCCTCTGTCTTCGACACAGTTGACCACTGCCTCCTACCAGGGCTGTGGAGTCGGTAAGCCAAACTTACGACTCCACGACTCCGACTCCCTCATACATGGCTCATGTTTAAGTGATAAATTTACTGTAGCACAGATTAATCTCCGCTAAAAGTCTAGACCCTTAGATCAGGAATAGGACAAACATTTATAGGACATTTCAGAACTTTCCCAACTTTATGAAAAAATATTCCCCACAAACTGCATTGAACTACTGTACCCAATTTATTATATATTTTAGGAGTCGGTCCATTTTATACCGACTCCACCAAAATGGACTCCGTCTCCACGACTCCAACTCCACATCCCTGCTTCCTACTACATATACGGTCTTCCTTTGGCGTCAAAGACCTTGCCCTATCTTGGATCTCCTCATACCTTTCCAACTGCACATTTAGTGTCTTCCAATCCCACACTACCTCCTCATTGCGCCCCCTTTCTGTTGGAGTCCCTCAAGGCTCTGTCCTAGGACCCCTACTCTTCTCAATCTATACCCTTGGCCTGGGACAGCTCATAAAATCCCTTTGCTTCCAGTACCATCTGTACGCTGATGACACCCAGATGTCACCTCTCTACTGTGCAGAATCCCAGCATGTCTAGCAGCCATATCCTCCTTCTCCTCCCGCTTCCTCAAGCTCAACGTGGACAAAACTGAACTCATCATCTTTCCTCCTTCTCGCATATCTTCCCCACCTGATCTTTCTATCACAATAAATGACATCACACTTTCCCCTGTACCGGCAATTGACTGCCTCGGAGTAACCCTTGACTCTACCCTGTCCTTCAAACCCCACATCCAAGCTCTCGCCACCTCCTGTCGCCTCCAGCTCAAAAATATTTCCAGAATCCGTCTCCCACCTTGATTACTGCAACACCCTCCTCTGTGGCCTACCTGCTAACACTCTCGCACCTCTCCAGTCCATCCTTAACTCTAACTCTGCTGCGCGATTAGTTCATCTCTTGCCTCGTTGCTCCTCTGCTACCCCCCTTTTCAAATCCTTTCACTGGCTCCCAATTGCCCAGCGTTCAAACTACTAACACTGACCTACAAAGCCATCCATAACCTTTCTCCTCCGTACATCTCTGAACTAATCTCCCGATATATTCCCTTACGTAATCTCCGGTCCTCCCAAGACCTCCTTCTCTCCTCCACACTTATTCGTTCCTCACCCAATCGCCTCCAAGATTTCTCCCGAATATCCCCCATCCTATGGAATTCTGTGCCCCAACACGTCCGATTATCCGGGCAGGGTCCTCTTCCCCCTGTACCAGTCTATCATTGTTAGTTTGTTTACTGTAAGTGATATCTGTATTTGATATGTAACCCCTTCTTATGTACAGCACCATAGAATCAATGGCGCTATATAAATAAATAACTACTTGGACAACCCCTTCTTAAATTTCCTCCTGCACAGCGCCATCCTAGCAATGCTGGCACTCGCGCTGACCAGCCACATTCTTTACTGTTTTGTCAGAGCAGATGTCCGCTCTGCCAGAATATTGATGAGCAGCAGGCCGTCAGCAAACGCAGATGGGCTGCAGCACTTGCATGACATAATGTCACGCAAGCACTGGGAGACCCTTCTCCAGTATCGCTAGAATGGAACTGCTGCTGAGGTGAGTATAAGCTTTTTTTTTTTTTTTTTTTCTTTTCTTCTTTTCTGGGGGACCCTGACATTTAAGAAGGGATTGTCCAAGTCGTTGACAAACATTTAAAGGGAACCTGTCACCAGTTTTATCCTATATGAACTAAAACTATGAGCTTATTCAGCACCTGTATTCCATAAATGCTTATATAACCCCCTGACTCCCCTTGTATACCCCCCCCCCAAAAACCTTTTTTAGGTTGTCCTGCGCTGTATGGTAATTGGGTCGGTGCGGTCCGATGGGCGTGGTTTAGGGCCTCTCCATCCCTCGCTCGCCGTCCCCCTTCTTTAATTGAGGTGGCCGACACCTTATGTCATCCACATTGCCTTGCGAAATCTTGTGTCCTTGCACAGAAATCACTGCACGCGCCTGCGCATTATGCTTTTCCCAACTGCGGGCACAGCCAAAAACAAGTGCGCATTCACCCACTGTAGGGCAAGGCACCCATCCAATTACCATGCAGCGAGGGATAACCTAAAAAGGTTATTGAGTGCTATATAAGAGGGAGGAGTCAGGGGTTATATAAGTATTTATGGAATGCAACACAGGCGCTGGATATGGTCCTACATTTAGTTCATATAGAACAAAACTGGTGACAGGTTTCCTTTAATGATGTCACATGCTATTGTTTTGTTTTGCATCATTTTATATATTGTTCATCCAGCATATATTTATCTTACATGTGAAGATCTTTAGATTTTCTGAAACATTTCCTTCTATTTCGAACCAGAACCAAGAAAATGGTTGAGATCAATTTCCTTTGTGTTCACAAAAAGTTGCGTTCTAAGAGAGTTGCTCCCGTTCTGATCCGTGAGATCACCCGTCGAGTCCACATGGAGGGGATCTTCCAAGCAGTGTACACAGCAGGGGTAGTTCTTCCCAAGCCAGTAGGCACATGCAGGTATGTCTATTTTTTTGCATTAACTGCTTAGTTGTGTATATGTGTGCGCTGTGTGCATATGTATGTTATTTACATTCTCTTGAACAAATGGGTATTAATAAGGTCCATTCTCTTCTCTGTGGCTTTTAAGAAACTCCACAGCTAGTAAGGCTTTTTACTTGGCCACTATACTGCTAAAGGAATGATTAACATAAGTGACCTATCCATAAAATAGACAGTCAATATCAGATCGATGGGAGTTGTACTGTATGGAATTAGACTCCTAACACCCCTACCAATCAGCTGATGGATTATGGTGCCCCGAACTGGCACAGTTATGTATATTGTCTAGAAGTTGCAAATAGTACTGCATCTCTCATGAAAGTACTATTCAGGGCCCACAACACCACACCATGTTTTGGCATGCCACAGTCCCTTTAATTGGGTAATCACA
Source organism: Phyllobates terribilis (assembly GCF_046119375.1). NCBI lineage: Eukaryota > Metazoa > Chordata > Amphibia > Anura > Dendrobatidae > Phyllobates > Phyllobates terribilis. The sequence continues at coordinate 150,346,860 of NW_027362765.1, read as the reverse complement.
CAGGTTCCAGGAGTCAGACAATCATCAATCTGATATTGGTGGCCTATCCTTCAGATAGGTCCTCAGCATTAATGTCCCGACATACTAAAACTCATTCTGCCCTGTGCTAGGCCTAAGGTGGCATATAATGAAGGAGTTTCTATGCTTGTTTTCTGCACCAACCTCAGGGTCTGCACTAGCCTTAACATTTTAATGGAGATGGGCATTGCTTTTTGGTGATGAGGATGAATTGGAGAGAATTAGACTTTAAAATCTTCTGTGGTGTGCAGGTCAGGCAACTTCTTATGGTGATCCAGGGTTGGAAGAAGAGGTTGAGGGAGGAAAGGGGACCTAGCAGTTGTGAGAGAATGCAAGAAGTGATGGTAGATGACATGTATCTGAGAAGACTATTTTATTATGAAATGATTTCCCTTAGTATTACAGGGTCACAGATTTTAGTTCCATTGTACGAAAGTGAACTCGAGATCTTGAAAGATTTGTTTCTCATGAGCGATACCAGCTATGAGGGGAAGACTGTATGATTCTGTACAGCATCTGAATGATAAAGCTTTGTGCTTACATCTGCAGGATGTAGGGCGAACTCATTAGTTTCGCTGTTTTTTTTTGTTTTGCCAAGTTGCTGGTCTATTGCATACAATGGGAGAATCAAATAGTCATGTTTCTCCCCTCAATTTGCATTAATGGATTCACAAACTTCTTTATATATTGAACTTGTAATAGTATGTCCCCATGTGTTCTGCAGACCAACTAAAGGTAGAGGACATTGCTGTTTCTAAAGGGTTGTTTTGTTATAAGGAGTACACAACAGCTGTAAAGGGTTAACCTGAGTCTTACTACATACTGTACAGAGCCAGCAGCAGTCAAGTATAGAGAAGCTTGTAAGACTTGCCTATACTGCTGCTTCTAACCACCACCTCATATCGCTCTATAATATACTGGAATGTGAGTGTTTACATGCGGCAGTGTCTCTGCCTCCCACCATAAAATGGGATGTTTAACCTCAACAGGAGGAAGTCTCACACAGCTGTCAAAATAGTGAGACAGTGGAGAGCTTTTAATTTTCCTAATTACATTTGGTACTGTTTTATTTTATGAGATTTTCCAGGAGGTGATGGTTTATTTTTAATGAGTCTTTGTTCTCTGATCTTCAGGTACTGGCACAGATCGCTAAATCCTCGGAAGCTGATAGAGGTCAAATTCTCTCACCTGAGCCGTAACATGACCATGCAGAGGACTATGAAGTTATATCGGCTGCCTGAAGTAAGCAGGGTTTGAAGATTTCAGTGTAATCGCAATGCACACATGACATCCCACGAGCCTTCTTATATCCAATGTAGGAGGCTGTAGGACATTGGATTGCCCATAGTGGATTTTGTGTTCTAAATGTTATGTTTGTTCAAAGGCTCCTAAAACAGCCGGTCTGAAGCCTATGGAAATCCATCACATCCCAGCTGTGCACAAACTTCTAACCAGTTACCTATCCCAGTTTAATCTGGCTCCAGTTATGGATGAAGAGGAGGTCCAGCATTGGCTGCTTCCACAGGAGAACATCATAGACACTTTCATTGTAGAGGTAAAGTGGACATACTGCACCCGTCTCCTGCTGACTGGGTGGGTTGCTCACCATGTAATGACCAATGTGTTTTCTATCTGTAGACACCAAAAGGAGACATCACTGACTTCATCAGCTTCTACACATTGCCCTCAACCATCATGAATCATCCTACACACAAAAGTCTGAAAGCTGCATACTCCTTCTACAACGTCCACACCAAGGCACCTCTAGTCGACCTCATGACTGATGCTCTCATATTGGCGAAGACTGTGAGTTTTGGCGGTGTCAAAAAGTTATGGGCTTGGGGGGGGGGGGGGGGAGTCTGTAGTGACCTCTATGCAGAACGTAATGCAGTTCTCATCTCTACTTACTCGCAGAAAGGATTTGATGTTTTCAATGCCCTGGATCTTATGGAGAACAAAACCTTCCTTGAGAAACTGAAATTTGGGATTGGAGATGGGAACCTTCAGTATTACCTGTATAATTGGAAGTGCCCCAGCATGGGCCCGGAGAAGGTACCGTAATATTAACCACTGTGAGATGCTTGGCCTGTAACATAGGGTTGTGATGCCTTCTGTGTCTTTTCTGCAAAGAAGTTATGATTTAACCCTTTTTCTCTCTTCTAATCTTAGGTCGGTCTGGTTTTACAGTAATTGCTCTCATCCCTTGTATCTGAAGGGAACAGGGTGTATACTGAGCCGCCAGCTGCTCATCATGCCAGAGGTTGGACACCCAAGAGAGCAGCCCCAAGAAGGAGCGCAGGATTTGTGGGCGCTGCTCTCGAGCACATCATGCTGATGTAATGTGGGAGGGAGGCTTCAGGTTCACGGAAGTACAATGCAGGGAGCTTTCTCTAGCCTGGCTTTGACTTAAGGATATTTCAGGGTTTTCTCTTCTCCCTTCCTACGGCTGTGAATATAAAATTGCGACCACTCTTCCCTTCCTGCTGCCATTCGGATTGAATCGGAGTTGTGGCTGAATATTAAAGTATATATTATATATATCTGTGACTTGATGCTTCATTTTTTTTTTTTTGTTATGCTTTTATGGTATTCTTAAGGTTAAAAGTAATCGCTCACATCAGCTCATTGGCCAGAGAAAATAGGTTGTTCTCAACGTATCTTCCAGATTCTGACAAGTTCTCTGGACAACCTAATGTCTATGGACACTGCAGATAAAAACCTTAAAATCTCTGGTGGCATAGGACAAGTGAAAGTTATCTGGCAGCTTCTTATCTCCTCCGATTCAATTAGTATGTCTGTTATGGGGATTATGAAAAAGATAGGCTGACCCTACATATGCTCCATGTCGGCTAAAAGGTAAGACTTGTGGAGTGTATGGTCCGATTTTGACTAAAATGGAAACTGATATGTAAATGTGGCACAAGACCGGAGTCGCACATCTGTTTGTCTATGAGGCTTTGAATCTCGGATAAAGAGACCCACGCTGGTCCGCGTTCAGACCCCGATAGGGTCTGTGCACACATTGCAATTTTGTCGTTCTTTTCTGCGCAAATTTGTCACAACCTGAAGAATTTCCTAGTGCCAGCAAAGTGAAGGTCTCATGCACACGTTGCTTATTGTTTCCTTGCAGATTTAAAGCTGGAGCAAGATAATACTTTTAGCATTTTTGCTGCAGATTTCAACCATACTAATAAATAAGGGAAAAACGCATGCAAAAAAAAAAGTGTCAAAATTGCATGTATTTTTCTGCCGTGTTTTTCCTGCCACCACATCAGTATTTGCAGCAGATTTTTCGGCTGCATTCACATGTTCATGTACTCTCGTGGTTCTCCTGACCTGAACTCAACAACCTCATGGCCAAATATGTCACGGTACAAACCAGGTCATGCTGGGAGTTGTGGTGGTTTCACAACAAAAATTAAAAATCCCATCATTTACTCAGTAACCAGAGACAAGGAATCGGCTACACATTTATATTTATTATACGGTAACGCTGATCCTGGATAAAATACTGCTCATTGCTTCCTACCGAAAGTAGACAATATCATGGGAGCCCGCTGTATATGGCACCAGGCACTATTTAACAATCTTTAACAAATGCAGTCAATTTTTTGCTGTAAATGCTAATTGGTGCCCCCCGTATTCCTAATGGAAGGCACAAAAATGACATAATAATGGAGATATTTAGCAGTTAAAGTAAAAGTGTGTTACCAGTCACACTCCGCTGTGCGGACTCATGGATAGAAAAAAATGTATACCGCGGAAATATTTCTAAAAATATGAGAACACGCACAATATGTGCAACTATAATCGCCAGTTCTCAAACCAGGACTCCAGCAGGTTGCAGTTTTTGAAATGTTTGTCTGTATAAAGCATGGAGAAATTTCCATAAAGTCATGCGACTTACTGAAAATGATATATGATCTCACACCAACATAAAAAGCACATGTGCATTTTACGTGTTCCCCCATGTGTACAGAGGCTGCCTCTTATGTCCCCTGATTACAGCATCTTGTACCCTGTATCCATTCTACTTTAATAGCAGTATCGCAGCTGTAGGAATGTCTTGTGACCCTACTAGGGTAAAGGCACAGGGTCCGCACCAAACACGGGCTGCAGATAGTAAATATGGCACCTTTAAGAGAGCTGAAAACAGAACAGCAACCGCTAATAGAGATATTAGGAGGGTCCAAACTCAATCTCCCCCCAGGTTTAATTGGAGATAGTCCATCATCCGGCTGCTCACGGGTCTTCTATGTGTACATGTATAAAGAGGGTAGCTGGGGACAGGGAGGCTCCATCTTTGGAAAATAGGTGAACATGACGGTAACCTGTGATTGAAAAAATTATAAATCATGAAATTTTTATCAGCATGCTGGACTATGTTGCGTATAACACTGCCTGCTTATGAGTTTCATCATAAAATATCCACCCTGATTTTTTTTTTTAATATAGATAAAAAACCGAATGTTCTGCCTGCAGCCACCAGGAGAGGGAGTGAGTGAGCTTCCTACACCCATTGTAATCAGTAATAACACACTATGCACTAGGCTTGTAAGCGCCCTCTAGTGGCAGCGATAAAGTTGATATTCATTTAAAAGGTTAAAGGAAATCTGTCAGCAGAATTTCACCACCCCAAAGTATTTATATGAGCGTGTAGCTCTTTCAAAGACAAGTCCAGCATTCTCTTTACATGGTGTGTTCGTTACTGAGAAATCATCGTTTGATTCAGTATGCAAATGAGGCTGAAGAGCTATGGTAGACCTGAAGCCTGTCACTCCAGCTCTATTCCCAGCGCTGCCTTCTGCTTGACAGATGGCTCCTTTGCCTGAAGTCACACAGCAAGAAGGCTGTCAGTCAAGCAAGAGGTGGCGGCGTTAGGACGAGAACAGAGCTGGAGTGACAGAGGCTTCAAATCTACCATAGCTCTTCAACCTCATTTGCATATTAATTTCAATACTGATTTCTCAATAATGGAGGGATGTACTGTCCTGTAAAGGTATTGTTGATCTTGTTTTTGGAAGGGCTACATGTGCATAAAAAAAAAAAGTTTGGGGCTGAAATCTTGCTGTCAGATTCCCTTTTTAAAGGGGTGTTCCCAGGATTATAACTTATCACCTACTCTGTGGATGGGTGTTATGTACTGGTCTCTGGAACTCTATTAGTTCACTGTGCAGCTGAGCTGCAATACCAGATACAATTCATGGGGCTGTTTTTTTTTGTTTGTTTTTTTAAGAAACTGACCATATATTCCAAATTTATGCTCAATAAACCCATTTATCTACTTTTCTACCCCAGTCCTTTATATGATGCTCCCCTTTTACACTGTTCTTCCTATTATCCATCCAACCTATACAAAAAAATAGTGATCCTGACAAATTTCTCATTTCTGCTACAATACTAGAGACCTTCCCCATATTGCATGCATCAGTTCCTCTCCCACTTACCTTGCTTCAAGCTGGTAAATGGCAGCGTGAATTGTCCCACAAAATCATTACTAGACGTTTTGTCATAATCTTCAACCACAAATCTGACGAGAGCCAATTGAGGGCACAGCACCTCCAGCTGTAGTGTCTCGCGCCACATGGGGTTAAACCCTGTTAAGAATGTTCACATTATTTTGTGTATGTTTTTCATTTATTTTAAGAGGTTTTTTTTTTTTTTTTTAGTTTACTTATACATCTTGGTAATGGACATGTTAATGATATATAAATGGTGAAAAAATAGAAATGTAATTTTTAAAACATCGCAATATATTCAGTATCAAGCTTGAGCACCATGCGTAGAAATACGTTCCTCAGCTGCTATAATTGAGGTTATCTGAGGAATGTTCTGTCACGCTGAATGCACTTCGGCATGTGAATCAAGATCCGTTGCTGGCAGCTCCCTTTGCACTTGCCAACCAATGATGCCCCCCCGATATGCTCAATGGAAGACAAGTCGGGAAATGCTGCAGACCATGGTTGCATCTTTAGGTCTGTTACCTCATGAAGGCCTCTTCATGGTGTAGCTCACGTGGTCTCCAGACCAATCTCCAGTTATCGTTGCATCCATGACTCATCTCTGAAGGGTACAGACCTCTATTCCAGCCTACATTGCCATCTTGCTCTGCTCCATGATGGTCTTTGAGAGCGGTGGTGGCATGTCAAAAGGCCATGTCGCTGGATATCTGGCTTGTAGCCCAATGCTGTGAAAATGCTTTCTGACAGTTTGTGTAGACACTGACACAGAAGACTTAGTATGTGATGGCTAATTTCACTTGCAGTACAGAATTGATTGGTATGCACCATTGTTTGGGGAGACCATGGGGATAACATCATGAAGACGCTTCATGAGGGAATGTCACACCTGTCCCAAAGCTGGGATTATGGTGTGATGTGGCATAATGCATGATAGCAGGACCCCTCTAGTCTTCATTCCAGGTAAACAAAGGACTTGACGTTACATTAATTTGGTCAAGGAACCAGTAATACAACCATTTCTCCATATTTTCCAAGGAGCCGTCTTTCAGCACAACAAGGTTAGGCTGCATGTTGCTCGTGCTACTGTGAGAGGCCTGCATGGCCTAAACGTGCTACCATGGCCTGCAGCGTCTCCGGACTTGTCTTCCATCAGGCACATCTGGGATGTCATTGGTCAGCAATTGCATAGCGAGCTGCCAGCAGAAGATCTTGATTTGCCCAAGTGCATTCAGCATAGCAGAACATTCCTCAGACAACCAGTAATACACGCCTTGGCTGCCATCAATGATGTTAAGTGCAGAGACTTCTGTGCGGGGTGATAATACTTAATACTAAATATATAAAGATGTTTTGAAAATGTAGTTTTCATTTGTCATTATTTCCATGTCATTAACATGTCTATCCAACCTGTGATTTCCATAACTTTTTGTCTTTCCCTCCTTGGTGTTGCATTTTTAATGTTGAGGAGTGTGTGTGTGTATATTACTACTCACAAAATGTGATATTTGGCTTTTGGGTGAAATTTATGGAAAATGTAAAAATGTCACGCTACAGTGATATTTTATCATGAAAGTAGGGCATTTAAGTAGAAGCATTGTTTAAGATTTCCTCATCTTAAACAATTTATTGAAACAAAAGCCAAGAACAGTGGTGGGTCCGGTGATGTTGAGGTGGCAGCAAGCTAGGTCATGGCAGGCTGTAAGCTTGTTTGAAGAGGTGGGTTTTCAGGTTCCGCCTGAAGGATCCAAGTATGGCGGGTAATTGGACGTGTTGAGGCACAGAATTCCATAGGATGGGGGATATTCGGGAGACATCTTGGAGGCGATTGGGTGAGGAACGAATAAGTGTGGAGGAGAGGAGGTGGTCTTGGGAGGACCGGAGATTACGTAAGGGAATACATCGGGAGATTAGTTCAGAGATGTACGGAGGAGAGAGGTTATGGATGGCTTTGTAAGTCAGTATTAGTAGTTTGAACTGGATACGCTGGGCAATTGGGAGCCAGTGAAGGGATTTGCAAAGGGGGGTAGCAGAGGAGTAACGAGTCGAGAGATGGACCAGTCGTGCAGCAGAGTCAAGGATGGATTGGAGGCGTGCAAGAGTGTTAGCAGGTAGGCCACAGAGGAGGATGTTGCAGTAGTCGAGGCGAGAGATGATGAGGGCATGCACAAGCAGTTTAGTAGATTGAGGAAAGGACGCATTCTGGACATATTTTTGAGCTGGAGGTGACAGGCGGTGGCGAGAGCTTGGATGTGGGGTTTGAAGGATAGGGCAGAGTCAAGGGTTACTCCGAGGCAGCGGATTGTCAGTACAGGGGAAAGAGTGATGTCATTTATTATGATAGAAAGCTATGTGAGATGGGGGAAGGATGGTGAGTTCAGTTTGTCCACATTGAGCTTGAGGAAGCGGGAGGAGAAGGAGGATATGGCTGCTAGACATGCTGGGATTCTGGACAGCAGAGAGGTGACATCTGGGCCAGAGAGGTAGAGCTGGGTGTCATCAGCGTACAGATGGTACTGGAAGCCATGGGATTTTATGAGCTGTCCCAGGCCAATGGTATAGGTTGAGATGAGTAGGGGTCCTAGGACAGAGCCTTGAGGGACTCCCAACAGAGAGGGAGCGGGGTGAGGAGGTAGTGTGGGAGACGCTAAATGTGCGGTTAGAAAGGTATGAGGAGATCCAAGCTAGGGCAAGGTCTTTGACGAAAAAGGAAGAGAGGATCTGTAGTAGGAGGCAGTGGTCAACTGTATCGAAAGCAGAAAACCGGTCAAGAAGGAGTACATAGAATTGTCGGTTAGCTTTGGCTGTAAGTAAGTCATTGGTGATTGTGGTAAGGGCAGTACCGGTGGAATTGTGGGGGCGGAAGCCGGATTGTCGGTTGTCGAAGAGAGAGTTAGATGAGAAGTGGGAGGAAAGTTCAGCGTGAACGTGTTGCTCAAGGAATTTGGAGGCAAATGGGAGCAGCGATATGGGGCGATAGCTGGACAAGGCAGTTGGGTCGAAGGATGGCTTTTTGAGGATGGGCGTGATTGTGACATGTTTGAAGGCAGCGGGGAAGGTACCAGAAGTTAGTGATAGGTTGAAGAGATGGGTTAGGGATGGGATGAGTGTGTGGGTGAGGTTGGGGAGGAGATGGGATGGGGAGATGGGATGGGGTCGAGTGCACAAGTGGTGAGGTGCGATTTGGAGAGGAGACGAGCAAGGTCTCTTTCCGTGATGTTGGGAAGGGAGGTTATGGGGGAAGCGCAATGGTGTGGAAAACAAAGGGGTTGTGGTGGTTGGGCAGTAAAGACTTGCCATGTTTGGTCAATCTTGTTTTTGAAGTGTGGCAAACTCCTCAGCAGAGATGACTGAGGTCGGAGGGGACAGTGGAGGGCGGAGGAGAGAGTTAAGTGTTGAATAGCTGTTTGGGGTTGTAGGATAGGGAAGATATGACTGTTGTGAAGTAGGCCTGTTTAGCAGAGGTGAGTGCTGATTTGAATGCGAGTGTTGCTTGTTTGAATGCAGTGAAGTCATCTTGAGACTGTGTTTTCTTCCAACGACACTCTGCAACCCTGGACGCTTGTCGGAGCTGTTTAGTGAGGTTGTGCCAGGGTTATTGACTCTTCGTGCTCTGCCATGCATAAGAGGGGCAACCGAGTCAATAGCTGATGCGAGAGTGGCATTGTAGAAAGCAGTGGCACTGTGTGTCGTGGAGTGAAGATATGGATGTCAATGGTAGAATAGAGTCAGAGAGTGTGTGTGGTTTTCTAGATGTGCAAGGTTTCTGCGGGGGTGTGCTAGTTGCTGGACATGGGTGGCAGGTGAGGAGGACAGAGATGAGATACAAAGTTACGAGCCTCTACACAGAAACTCAGATGATTCCATAGGTTTTCCAAGGGATTCAGGTCTGGAGAAAGTGAAGGCCGCTCCATTTGAGGTTCCCCAGTCTCCAGCAGCCGTTACTAATTATGCGACCTCTATTAGCTGGAGCATTGTTGAAGAAGAAATTAGGCCTGTGTTGTTCATGCAGAAGCACAATGACTGGATTAATGATGTTATTCAAGTAGTAAAGGCTTGTCACTGTACCATTCACAAAGTGTAGGGCATTTCTATACTGCCTAGAGACACCTGCCAACACTAACACCACCACCAACGGCTCGTCTGGTGACAACAGTGACTGACGCATAGTGCTCTCTTTGACGTCTCCAACATCGTTGGCAGCCATCATTTCTGCTCAGCATGAATCAATTTTCAGCAGAGAACAGCACTGAGGCCCACTGGTCCCTTGTCCAGCGTAGATGCTCCCTGGCCCAAGCAAGACGATGATGCCTGTGCCTGGTGGTGTGGTCAGGTACCCTTGCAGTTTGTCTAGCACGCAGACCACGCTGATGTAAAGGGTTTCGAATGGTTTGACGTGACACTTGGGTGCCTCTCACCTCTCTTAAATATCTTGTGATTGTGTGGCATTCATCATCCGATTCCGAAGGGCATTGTTCACAATGAAGCGGTCATCGGTGTGGGATGTGGCCAAAGGACGTCCACCTCTCTGCCTTTCTGTGACTCTTCAAGTCTCTGTATTTCTGTTGCAACCTGCTGATGACTCTGTGACACTTTAAGCTCGGTGACCTCTTCCGTCTGAGAACATCCTGCTTGAAGCCTCGCAAGGGCGAGGTACTGGTAATCAATTGTCAGGTGTGGTCTTGGTCTCCTGATGTAAAAATGTGAACAGCATGATGAGGAGGACTGTTCAAATACCAAGTCTAATTGAACCCCGAAATTTATTGGCCGATTCATGGATCATAAACCTGTGGTGAATTTTGTCATTAAGCTCCTTGTTAGAGATCAGCAAGTTGTGCAAAAAGTACTGAAACATTGAACAGTTGGACATGTGCATCCAAAAGTTTAGAGATAGGCACATTAAGTCTACCTGAAAAGGTTAGAGGGCATTTTAGGATCATCTTGAAATTTCATCCGAAAGCCAAATATCCCTAACTTTTTGTGAGTAGTGTATGTATGTGGTCCACCTGAACATGACATTAACCTGATGTGCAAGAAGGGTATTTTCATCTCACCATTATTGAGGATGTAATTAGTCTCCCTTTCCCTCTTCTTCCCTAAACTGTGAATCTCCACACGTACAAACGGGTCCACAATAGAGTTTGGATTTTCCTGATTTAGTTTAGGAAGCTGCTGAGCTGAAATAATCTATGGAAAAAAAAAAATCAAATGTAAAATTTTTCATAAAACAAGCCCAGGTTTAATATCATAAAAAAATACTTTATTAAAATCCATTTAGCATCCCTATAAACTGGACCTTTTAGAGCAGTGTTCCCCAAATTGCAGCTCCCCAGCTGTTACAAGACTACAACTCCTATTGCGCCCCAAAATATCCTGTGGATATACTATAAGGCTAAGTGCCCACGATGCAGAAATGCTCCGGATTTTTCCTGAGCGTTTCTGCATCTCCCTGGCAGAAAAAACGCATGCGGATTTTATATGCATTTTTCCTGCCAGGGACAAGCGTAAGTGAAGCGTTTTTACATGCATTTCTGCATGCGGGTTGTCAAGCGTTTTCCAAGCGATTTTAGCATCACTTGGAAAGTGGTTGACAACTTGGTCACACTATATAAATCCATGCAACTGGCATTGATTTGTATAGTGTGACCGTAAAAGAATGGTAAAAAATAAATATTATACTTACCTTCTGATGGCCCCCGGTGTCTTTATCCGATCCGTCCGGTGTCTAGCGGTGGTCTAAAAGGACCTTCCATGACGTCATTTAGTCATGTGACGGGTCACGCGACCGCCGACGTCAGCGGTTGCATGACCTGTCACCTGACTAAATGACGTCATGGCAGGTCCTTTTAGACCATCGCGAGCTGCCGGTGAGCCAGGAAGGATCGCTATGGAGACCGGGGGCCATCGGAAGGTAAGTATAATGTATATTTTTTATTTTATTCTTTTTTTTTTTTACAGGTACTATGGTACCCAGGTCTGGAGGATAGTATCCTCTTCTCCAAACCCGGGTACCATCTGCACATTGAACCGCATGATATCTGCATGTGCACATTTAGTGATGTGGATATTATGCGATTCAATGCAAGTCAATGGCGGCGAAAACGCCGCCATTCCGCAAAATAATTGGTAGTGCTGCGGATTTTTCCGCAATGATAATCCGCAGCGGAAATTTCTGCAGCGGAGTTGCCGCTGAGGAAATGCTTAAAAAACGCATAGTGGGCACACAGCCTTAATGTCTGAGATGGGAATATTCCTTGAAAGAGGACCTTTCACCAGTTTGAGCATAGCCACATCATGGAATAGAAGTTGCAGAGCTGAAGAGAACATAGCTTTTTAGCTTTTTTTTTCTAATTTCTTATCATTGTTGCTGAAATGTTAGATTGTAAAGTTTTAGATTCTAATTTGTAAGTCTAACAGGCGTGTCCTTTTCACATCTCTACTGTACTCCCCTCACCCACATTGATTGCCATGACATGAAAGTTAGAAGTGTTTGTAATGACACTTAGCTCTGCTGTACTCTACACAGTAGATGAAGAGATCACAGAGGAGAGAAGGGCTGTCTGTTCTTTTTTCCCTGGATGATGCCTCCTGCTTATGATTGGTCAGTGTCATGCGGGGGACAAAGACCTCCAGCTTTTATCTCACCACAGTCAGTGTAAGGACAGAGAGAGTACAGCATAGCTGTGCAAAAGTACATGATCCCAGAAAAGAATCTCTGATAACGTCCAGCTGGGCTAATGGTAAATTATAACCTAAACTCTACAATCTAATATTTCTGCAAAAATATGAGAAATTAAAAAAAATTTTTTACTCAGCTTTGCAACCACTATTCCATGTTGTGACCAGTTTAACATGACCACACCGATGAATGGTCCTTTATAAGAGAAAAGTATTGCTACCTGCAGCCAGCACTCGGGGGAGTGTATAGCATACAGATTTATATAGCTCATATTGAACAATAAGGCTATGTGCACACATTGAGTAAATAGATGCAGAAATTTCTGTACCATTTCTGCATCTCTTGGCAGGAAAAACGCAGCTACAAAAACGCACGTTTTTCCCCTGCGTTTTTGACTGATTTGAATGAAGTCTGGTAAAAAAACGTGGGGCAAAAAATCACAGAGAATTTGCAGATTATTTTCTGCACCAAGTCTGTAAGTCAAAAATAAGCAACGTGTGCATGACAGGTTTCTCATTCACTTTGCTGGCATCAGGATTGCTTCAAGTTTAGCTAGCAAATCTATGAATTGTGCACACAGCCTAACAATCTGTTAGCAGTACGCTCCTAAATTCCTTTAGTGACGGCTGAAGAAAGTCAGAATTTTTGTTCTTAATCCACATAAAAGCCTAAAACTTCTTTTAAGCTTCCATATATACTCGTTTCCTAATGCTACACAATTATGTTTGTATGACTCGAGGCCTCATCTGGTTTTCCATTCTACCAAGAAAAGTTATACCATGCTTGCTCTGTACAGGTATGTCAGATACATTCCCATTTTATAGATTTTTCCCTTTATGGGTGAAGCCAACTGGTCAGACTGCCTGTTGCACTTGGCAGGTATGTTATGACCCATGATGCAGCCCAAAGCTCACCCTGACATTCAGAATCTTCAAACTGCCGCTGCCATCCTCTGGATTAAACAGAGTATCCTCTTTACATAAGAATTTGGGTTTCAGGACATAACCACAGGCACCATTGTCCAGGAAACGTCCGCGGTTCAAGTCCATTGTGTAGCCAGGGGTCTGAAAGTTCAGAGCCACTGAAAAAGAGAAATGTGAACAGTGAGAAAAGGAAGGGAAAAGATCACAAGATAATCGTTAGAAATTTTGATATTTGTATTCATAGGCTCTCTGAACAAGCACTCCACCAATCATGGCAGTTTTAATCATAGCAGGATCCTACCTACCCATATAAATGTAGGCTATTTGCCCGGAGAGGAATCACATAAGGTTAGGTCCCCAGCAAAGAAGATCACCTTGTCATGGCTGCTAGGCACACATGGATTGGCCAATTTATGCGCTAAGTATCTTCGTATTTTCTTGAGTAGTAATGCAATTCCAATTTCATATATTTCATGTTTACATGCTATTGTGTTACAGAGTGCTACTTTATTTGTTAGTTATGTATGGAGATGGCTACTCTTAATATTCACCTGTTCAGACCAGTATTTTTTTTGGAAGTGACGTTCAGTCTTTTGATATTAAGATGATCATTAGAGGCACCAAGTGTGTCCTTACCAAGTTGGCAGCCCGCATTCCACATCTCTTGCGGACTAAAGTTAGAAGAGTTGGCTCTTAATCCATCAGGGTAAATGCGACTGAGTTGTCGGGTATTGTAACGAACTATAGCATTTCCTGCAAGAAGATAAATTGGATAATCAGCTGGAAAACAGTGATGAATGAGAAGTATATAAAAAAAATGGCAGATAACAGAATGCAACTCTTTGTGAATTTAATATCAGCAACAGAACACAGGAATTCTAAATCCACGAATATACCCTCAATAGAGAGGAAGCCATTGATTGTCTCATTATAAAAGTCATTCTCTCATATTTATTCAAAGAGCCCAGGATCCGGAAGACAAAAAAAAAATCAAAGTCATCATTTCTTAATTATTTCTGATTCTGGAAAAGTGGCTTATAACCAGGTTGTGAAAGAAAAATTTTACTTCGAGGAATACTCCGGACAAAACTGGTACACTGCGTTACCCATGTATTGCTCTCCATCCCCGCAGGTTTGCCCATGGGTGTTATTTTAGCCTTGGCCTGTTTAAGGGAGCCATATTGCTGTCATATGTTATTGTGCGTGCTCCCAACACAAAGCCAGACCTTCAGTAGTTATAATGCCAAATACTAAAATTAGATCAGAACCACTTGTGATCAGGTAATGCGGCAGTAATGTAAGCTTTAAAGGAAGTCGGTCAATTCTAATATCCAGTTTAAAGGGAACCTGTCAATCATTTCATGCTGTCCAAACCACAATAGCATGAATCACAGTCTGTCTGCACAATTGTGCAAGAAAAAAGGAAAGGATTCCAGCTTCTAAAGTGCAGCAGACAATTCTTTATTCCATAAAAACAGATTCCGTAGTTAAAACAAGATTAGCTACGCGTTTCGAACACTCCAATCTGCGTTCTTTTTCAAAGCTCAGCTTTGGGAGGCACTGTCTATGGTCATTTCAGGGCTGACTAGCAACTGAGGGTCAGCTATGGATTGCCCTTATAAGGGCAGGAGTCTTGGGGTCCTAGGGTCAGCCATAGAAACAGGGTCTGTCAGGGTCAGTTAATGAACACCATCTCTGTGTATTATATGTGTTTTGTGTGTGTGCTTTTTACCATGTTTATCATTTTTTAAATAACATATAAAAAGTTATATTTTAAGTCTGCTAGAATTGCTGCAAAACTATATTGATTAGCAGTCTTTTGGCCTTGGGGATATTTTGTTATCTATTGTATATATTGCTTCTAGTTCTTGGTCAGTCTTGCTATTATGTGTACCTTAAAGGGATTGTCTCGTGCTTCTCACTTCCTATCTGCACACATCCTGGTAGGTATATGCCGACTCAAAGTTATCAACGATCCCCATCGCGATGTGGAAGTGAGCAGTGAATACTCTTTTATGTCTGCTTATCTGCTTCTCTATTATGTAAGCTTAGCATCTCCACATGTAAAAACTCTAATGCCGACATACTTAAAATTAATCTGTCAACAGGTTTTTGCTACCTAATCTAAGAGCAATAGTGTGTAGGGACAGAGACCCCGATTCCAACAATGTGTCACTTACTGCTACCATGTAATCCTCTATATGGATAAGCTCAGTGCATAGGCTGAAAGCTGACACGGATTGGCAAATTTTTGCCTATGCACAGTGTACACAGAAAGCTGCCAATCAGTGGTGTGGGTGCAGTTATACCGGGCTCAGCATTCAGAGAGCTGCTAGATCTGCAGCAGATAAAACAGATATTTTATCAAAACTGCAGCATGCAGCTCAGTAAGTGATACATCGCTGAAATCATGGTCTTTGTCCCTACATCCTACTGCTCTCAGATTAAGTAGCAAAAACATGGTGACAGATTCCCACTAAGGTTTAACCAGTTTTCCCAGGAACATATAAAAAAGTTTCTTTAATATATTGGTTATAATAACTTCTTTGGGGAGCTCCTCATCTCTACCCCAGACATTGGATGTAGTATACTTACCACCGTCCTTCATCAGTCTTCGCACCTTGTCCTCGCTGAATGAGCTCATCTCACACGCTTTCCCCGGCTGGTCACGATACTCCACAGACTGGCAATAGACCACCAGGTCAGAGAGCTCCTGTGCAATGTCCTGGATAGAAGAAGAGGTCATCTCATACGTATATTATACTGAACAAATGACACCTCTGCATCAAATCCTTCATCACATCTCCAGGCTGCATTATAATGTACCCCATACAACTCATCCAGATCCCCACTGTTTACACACTCACCATCCTGCTTCTTCCGTCCTCCTCCTCCGATGATCTGCGCTCACTGAGCTTCTTTGCCTTCACAAGGATTTTCCCCTTCAAAGCCTAAGAAATAACAGCACAAACTAATATGCCAGCCATAAAGTATTGGAGGAGATGTATAATAGCATTACTCAGTGGATATCAAGTGGTATCAGGGACTTGTGGCAGCCATATTGGTTGTTGCCAGCTCATAAAGTTTTAGATGCCTCTCACCCAGCCAAACCAGATCTCACACTTTGCACTGACGAGGGACAGTACCCCGACACACAGTGTCTGCAAATTGAGATTCCTGGTTTGGCTTTTATCCTAAATCATATGACAAGGTTCATTAAAGGGTCCATATTGACTTTTAGGATTTCTACTTCTGATAGGTGGCACTAGAGTTCTAGTCCTCTTGCTCTCCGAAGAGACAATTTGCATATTTAATTTCCCAGAGGAGCATTGCGGCTTAAAAGTCTCACCTTGGTATGTCAGGCTTGACATGTCACTCTCTGCAAGGAGAAACGTTACCCCTTGGATCATGACTTTAGGGGGAAAATCTCTTAAAGTATCGTAGAGGGGACATTGATGGCTATTCACTAGTGTACTATTCTCTTGACAAGAGAAGTCACTGGTCCTCAGCCCACAAAATCGTCATGATCTCCCATCCTAAACAGTATTTTTTGGCAGGACCGGCCAACCAACCATCTGACTTGTATGGAGGGGAGCTCTCTCAACTTTTTGCTATAGATAATGTTGACAGATAGAAGGATCAGGTGTCTGGAGGAAACAGATGTGTATGGGGGTAACAGAGGGCTCTAAGGGGAACAAAGGTGTCTGGAGGAAACGCGTGTCTAGTTGGAACAGAGGTGTCTGGGGGAACAGAAGTCTCTGGTGGGAATAGAGGTGTCTGTGTGGAAAAGAGGTGTCTGGATGGAACAGAAGTGTCTAGTTGGAACAGAGGTATCTGGGAGGGGCAACCATAGGTCTCTTGGGAGATCAGAAATATCTGGTGGGAATAGAGGTGTCTGGTTGGAACAGTGGTGTCTGGAGGGATAAAAAGGTCTCTAGGGTTAATAGAGGTGTGTGGCAACATTTTACTCCACTGCCCCCACTGAAATACATGTACACTTGGCTGAAATGAACGTTCATGTGTATTGGGGGTTGGAAGAGACATTTTTTGGACAACTCCAGTTTAATCAATTCAGGATCCTAATTAAAATAAAAACAGAGTATACTCACCTCTTGCAGGGGCGCTGTTCCAGCAATATTGGTGCCGCTGTTCCCGGAGAGTGACGTGACATATCACAGGTCAGCTACAGCCAATGTGCAGACGGTTTTTTGGCTACAGTTCATCAATTTTCCATTAGTACGGACATCCTCTCTGATGACATAATAAAGGCTGCAGCTGTCATTGGCTTCAGACTGCACGTGACACACAAAGTGTCTCCAGGAACAGCGACACCAACATCGCTGTAACGACACCCCTGTTGTTTTTATTTTCAGAATTACAAAAATATTCATATGGCATATATATATCTTTCAGCTGGGGACATAATGGTGTAGGTCCCCTCCTAATTTTTTTTTTTTTTTTTGTGAAATGGATTAATTTAATAATTCAACCTACAAATGAGCACCTAGGATGCGCACAAACCACCTACACATACAGTTATATGAAAAAGTTTGGGCACCCCTATTAATCTTAAGCTTAATGTTTTCTTAAAATTGGTGTTTTTGCAACAGCTATTTCAGTTTGATATATGTAATAACTGTTGGACACAGTAATGTTTCTGCCTTGAAATGAGGTTTATTGTACTAACAGAAAATGTGCAATCTGCATTAAAACAAAATTTGACAGGTGCATAAGTATGGGCACCCTTATCATTTTCTTGTTTTAAATACTCCTACCTACTTTTTACTGACTTACTAAAGCACTTTTTTTGGTTTTGTAACCTCATTGAGCTTTGAACTTCATAGCCAGGTGTATGCAATCATGAGAAAAGCTACTTAAAGAGGCCACTTGCAAGTTGTTCTCCTGTTTGAATCTCCTCTGAAGAGTGCCATCATGGGCTCCTCAAAACAACTGTCAAATGTTCTGAGAACAAAGATTATTCAACATAGTTGTTCAGGGGAAGGATACAAAAAGCTGTCTCAGAGATTTAACCTGTCAGTTTCCACTGTGAGGAACATGGTAAGAAAATGGAAGAACACAGGGACAGTTCTTGTTAAGGCCAGAAGTGGCAGGCCAAGAAAAACATCAGAAAGGCAGAGAAGAAGAATGGTGAGATCAGTCAAGGACAATCCTCAGACCACCTCCAGAGAGCTGCAGCATCAACTTGCTGCAGATGGTGTCACTGTGCATCGGTCAACTATACAACGCAGTTTGCACAAGGAGAAGCTGTATGGGAGAGTGATGCGAAAGAAGCCGTTTCATCAAGCACGCCACAAACAAAGTCGGCTGAGGTATGCAAAAGCACATTTGGAGAATCCAATTTCTTTTTGGAAGAAGGTCCTGTGGACTGATGAAACCAAGATTGAGTTGTTTGGTCATACAAAAAGGCGTTATGCATGGCGTCAAAAAAACACAGCATTCCAAGAAAAACACTTGCTACCCACAGTAAAATTTGGTGGAGGTTCCATCATGCTTTGGGGCTGTGTGGCCAATGCCGGCACCGGGAATCTTGTTAAAGTTGAGGGACGCATGGATTCCACTCAGTATCAGCAGATTCTTGACAATAATGTTCAAGAATCAGTGATAAAGTTGAAGTTACGCAGGGGATGGATCTTTCAGCAAGACAATGATCCAAAGCACCGCTCCAAATCTACTCAGGCATTCATGCAGAGGAACAATTACAATGTTCTGGAATGGTCATCCCAGTCCCCAGACCTGAATATCATTGAACATCTGTGGGATCATTTGAAGAGGGCTGTCCATGCTCGGCGACCATCAAACTTAACTGAACTGGAATTGTTTTGTAAAGAGGAATGGTCAAAAATACCTTCATCCAGGATCCAGGAACTCATTAAAAGCTACAGGAAGCGACTAGAGGCTGTTATTTTTGCAAAAGTAGGATCTACTAAATATTAATGTCACTTTTCTGGTGAGGTGCCCATACTTATGCACCTGTCAAATTTTGTTTGAATGCAGATTGCACATTTTCTGTTAGTACAATAAACCTCATTTCAAGGCAGAAACATTACTGTGTCCAACAGTTATTACATATATCAAACTGAAATAGCTGTTGCAAAAACACCAATTTTAAGAAAACATTAAGCTTAAGATTAATAGGGGTGCCCAAACTTTTTCATATAACTGTATACTAAAATCAATAATTGTATTATTTGACAAATTTCAACAAGACGTACATATTAAAATAAATGAATGAGGTCAAATGCTAATACATTTAGAAATACAATTCCAATATATACAGAGAATAATAAAGTTCTAGTTCAACTAAGGAGGTAGATGATTACAACAAGAAACCGGTCAAAGATCTAGTTATTGCTTACCCATGTTGTGTATAATGTGGGATCCACTCCATGCGCCCGACGCACGTTTTGCTATTACTACTTTTCAAGGGGATATGCTCTAAGACGATTATCTATGACAGTATATAGTGGCATTTGACTTTAGTATATGGGATTACTATAATGTACTTTGACATATAGGTCTAGTGAACTATATCATCAAGATTATTATCAATGACTGCTTTATAATTGCCTATCTTTTTGGTTGCACTTGCACTTTATTTCTAAATGTATTGGCATTTGACTTTATTACAAGTAGCTAGTTCATTGTATTGATACACATTTTTATCTGATGATAACACCTGTGATGTGGTCCAAACTTCTTTTTCCTGTTCCTCTTTGAAGACCTCATTCATTTACTTTAATATGATTGTATGTTTTGTGGAAATTTGTGTAATAAAACAATTATTGATTTTAATATTTGTGTAGGTGGATTATGAGCACCCTACGCACACGTGTAGGTTGAATTGTTTTTATTTTCGTTAGGGACCAGAATAGATTAAGCTGAGGATGTCTAGTAGTGCAAAACCCCTTTAGTAGATATGGCTAACTAGTAATGTGATACGTGTGTTATCTCACCTCTGGGGATGGAAGTGTAGATGGATCGGCATTCCTTATTGGAGCTGTTAGTAACACATCTCCGAGGATGGTCCGGAGGTGATGAGCCATTATCTCTTGCTGTTTCGACCCACAATGATTCTCAATGGATAAGATGACCGGATACGGCGAATACTGTCATATTTAACAAGAAATACAAATACATACAATAAAATACACACTAGCAGTATTATTCTCCATATCACAAGGATTGTTTCACAGTTAATAAGGTCTCATTGTAGTGGCTGTCTGTACTATCCTGTGGATACAGACGCTATACTGTGGTCACATTATACATCTATGTAGGGCAGGCCTTATGCGGCATAGAAAAACAAGATTCATCATCTCAACACTTCAAGGTAACAATAGCAGTTTGTTAGATGCGCTGCATGGGCAAGGGTGTGGGCCGGTTCCCTGGACGAGATTAAGGTAAAGTGGATGATTTCAGCAACTGCAAATGAAAAATTAAAAATATATATTTATTTGATCTCCCTAAAATATCATAGATGAAATAAATTAAAAGAAACACTTTACCTACTCGTTTCAAACCCATGTAATGCCCTTAGTCATAGACCTGCATGGGCTTGAAACGCGTAGGCCAAGTGTTTCTTTTAAAAAAAATTGTCTTTGAAATTTTAAAGTGATGAAATAAATATGTATTTTTAATTTTTACAATTGCGGATGCTGAAATTATCCACTTTACCTTATCCGGCATATCTAGTCGACATGTAACAATGGGGCGTATTTGTGCAGCTAGATGCGTCAGAATTTTGGAAGTTTTTTTTTCATGATTTGCACCATACCTTTGATGTGTTTTACACACATTTTATGACTTGTCTGATTATGTGCAATGCCCTTATAGAATACTCCTTGGTTTTTCCATCGTATATATTTGCCATATTCTAATCCTTTGGATCCATATCAGATGTGTCAGGTTTGCAGTATTGAATCTGATTGGCTCTCATTTTTCCTAAATACCATGTCTAATTGATCTGCACATATGCTGTGAACAAGAGCTACTTTAAGCCCAAAATGCGTTGGATGAGGTTTTTTGTTTGTTTTTGCACATGTTTTTATGAAGAATGTGAATATATTACAAGGAATTTTAATCCCAAAGTGCTAGACTAGACGATCTTAAGATTTATCAAACTGCATGAACCACTGTTATAAATGTGACGCATTTCAAGACTGTCTAGTGTTACATTTGATAAATATGCCCCAATGTGTTGCATAGGGATGAACTGAATTTCACATTTAAAAACTGTGTAATATAAGGGGCATGATGCTTTTTCCCCAGTTATACCCTGCACTATAACTGATATTTCTGTGGCATTTTTTTTCTACCTAAAGGCATTGTCTGTTAGAAAATGTTATTTTTCCTTAGGGTTGCAGGCTTTTATCAAATACCAAACTGAGCTATTGCTCACTCTCACCTGCCTCAGCGTCCCTGCTCCTCTCTCTTTTTGATATGTTGCAAAGGTGACATCACATCTACAGCGCAAGTGAAAGCTGCAGCCAATCACTGGGCTCAACGAGCATTCTGATTATAGATGTGCAACCTATCAATAAAGACTGGCGCAAAGGCCAAAGGTGACACTGGGCCTGGGGAGGGTGGGTAATAGCTCCTTTTGTTATTTTATAGGTCAGATGGAAAGATACAATTTCAAAACAGGCAACCCCTTTTGATGTAAATATGCTAAAAAAAATTGGGCCTGCCATAAAAATAGTGACTAACCATAAACTATTTGGCTCGTGTTTTCTGAGGGGACTGACTTGGTATTACAGAGACGCTGCCACAGACAAACACTTCATTGACTACCTCTATTTTCTCTCTAGTTTGCAGTGACATGTATGTGTGCACAGCTGGAGAGGACTGGACAACAAATTGGTATAACAGAAGGAGAAGTATTAGTAATGATATTATATTGTGGAGAGGGGGCAAAATTGCAATATTACACAATGTCTTGTACACAGCAAATAATTCCATTACATAAGTCTACATTACAACATCATATGCCCGCTTCCAAATTTCTGGGGATCACCCAGCGATATTGTCACCGGTGTGTCAGAAGTGACAGACAGTCGCCCTGAAGTTGGTTGCAGGAGATCTCTATGTTTGGCATTACAGACACCTTCTTAGAGACTGTCTCTCTAGGACCCAGCAGCTACCTTACTCTGGCTAATTAACACCCTGCTGTCGGCTAGAGGGAGGTGCCAGCGATACTCATTACCCTTTGTGAAGGCTCGGAGAAAGTGCATTACTTCATCCTCTCTGGAGCTTTGAGGACAAGTGTTTATCTCTATGAAGTCAACTAAAAACTAAGCTATCTTCCCTTGTTTGTTCCCCTTGTTGTCTTTTGTGGTCTGTGGGGATGGACTAGCGCTCACCCCCTCTCTTCCCTAGCCAGGGTTAACGCCAGGGAAAGACAGAGCGAGGTTCGCGCGCGGTGATTGGTGAAGAGCCAATATAGGGACGTTAATGGAGACAGGGTGATACTAGATCAGCCTAGGAGGTCTCCACTCCCCCCTTTCCCTAGAGTCTGGGCTCCCTTTTCCTCTACCCTTTGTGTTGCACTAAGTCTTTCCCACACCTTGCGTGACAGATATTCTACATTAGTGACAGAAGGACATAGGCTTCTGGCCAATCATGGCAGGTGCGATAAAGTATTCTGAAAATTCAGTGATAGGATAGTCATGGTCCTTCACCTGCTTCCTTGCTTGGTTTATCCTATGGTCCATGATGATTGCCATTTTTAGTCCATCGTCCATTTGGATGTCTGGTATTGCAGCTTATCCCCATTCAATTGAAATAAGCTGCAAAAATTGATAGCCCTTAGACAGCAAAAGTGCCATTTCTGGTGAAAAAATAATATAAGCCTTCTTCCTACTTTTCTACCTGCTTCTCAGTAGTCATCACTTACTCAAAGGGCTGCAACACAGTCATTTGACCAGGAAAGGCTATAGAAGCTTATGTGGGTCAAGAGTAAAAGAAAAAAAATGTGTAGTTACTTTAGAGTCAACGTGGGGGAAGGACTAGTTTTCCTTAAAGTGACCAGCTGAGTATGGAATCTTACAGGCAATGCTCCATGGGAAAAAATGTGCAAATTACCTCTACACTCCCTGACAGAAGTTATGTCGCTTTTCCATGTTATGTAAATAAAAGCTTATAACCTGACGTTAAATTCATCCATTGGTTTTATAAATTACTCTTTTGAAAGCTGAAACCCTCCCAAATTTGGTTTAGGGTAAGAAAATAATTTGGCATCAATGCTGAAATATTGATCATTTAATGAACACAGAATGGTCAGATTTTGGCAAGACAAAAGTTTTGTCGCCCACAGAAAGTAATGTGATATTCAAACAAATAATTATCTCAAAATACAAATATATGTTGCATAACATTGATGAATGAAGTTGTTGTGCTATTAGAGTCATATTTAATATTTTGTGTGACTTCCATGAGCTTGAAGGGCTGCATCCATGCGGTTCAACAATGATTCATACAATTTATTAATGAAGTCATCAGGAATAGCAGAGAATGCCGTCTTACATGCCTCCCAGAGTTCATCTAGATTCTTTGGTTTTGTCTTCCAAGCTTCCTCTTTCATCCTACCCCAAACATGCTGAATGATGTTCATGTCTGGTGACTAGG
Source organism: Phyllobates terribilis (assembly GCF_046119375.1). Lineage (NCBI taxonomy): Eukaryota > Metazoa > Chordata > Amphibia > Anura > Dendrobatidae > Phyllobates > Phyllobates terribilis. The sequence continues at coordinate 150,323,137 of NW_027362765.1, read as the reverse complement.
CTGGCCAGTCCTTGAGCACCTTGATCTTTTTTGCCTGGAGGAACTTTGTTGGAGAGATGGATGTATGAGATGGAGCACCATCCTGCTGCAGAATTTGACCCCTTTTATGATTTGGAATGTAAGAGGTAGCTAATACTTCTTGATATTTTAGGCTATTGATATTGCCTTCCACCTTGCAAATGTTTCGCACACCCCCATACTGAATGTAACCCCAGACCATGATCTTTCCACCACCAAATGTAACTGTTTTCTGGGTGTATTTTGGATCCATACGGGCTCCAGTAGGTCTCCTGCAGTATTTGCAGCGGCTGTGGTGTAATTCTACTGAAGATTCATCAGAGAAATCCACCTTCTGCCACTTTTCCAGCGTCCATCTGTTTAGCAGGCTGTGGGACTTTGCAAATGCCATACGGTTTTTTATTTGCCTTTAGTTTAGTGCTGGCTTCTGGGCACTGATTCGACCATGGAGGCTATTTCGAGACAGAATCCTACAAACTGCTCTAGTTGACACAGGGACTTGAGGTGACCAGGCCTGTTGGAGCTCTGCTGCAGTGGAAGAGGGGCTTGCTTTGGATTTTCTAATCAACAAACGTTCCTCCTGAGCAGTTGTCTTTTGGGGTCTGCCGGACCTGGGCTTGTCAAACACATCTCCAGTCTCTTCAAATCTTTTTTTAATTCTTTGTACTTGACGCTGAGACACATTAAAGGTGCTAGTCACCTCTGCAGTGGATCTGGTCTTCAGCCTCTTGATAATCAAGGCTTTGGTTGCAGGGTGGATTTTTGGCATGTTGTCAGAGCTCAAGTTGCAGTTCAAGTGAAGGTCTGGGGTGCTGGGTTTCTTTTTATACACACCCACTAATTAACCGATCATTTACTGAGCACTGGTGAGGATATAAACTAGGATTGGGTGCATTATATGACCAGGCAACAAAACTTTTGTCTTGCCAAAATCTGACCATTCTGTGTTCATGAAATGATCAATATTTCAGCATTGATGCCAATTTATATTCTTAACCTAAACCAAATTTGGGAGGGTTTCAGCTTTCAAAAGAGTAATTTATAAAACCAATGGATGAATTTAACGTCAAGTTATAAGCTTTTATTTACATAACATGGATAAGCGACATAACTTCTGTCAGGGAGTGTAGTGCAAAACAATAACAGACTCACAATCTAGCTTCTAGAAGGGGTGGTTACTAGTGATGAGCGAGCATTCTTGCCACTGCTCGATACTCGATCGAGCACCGGGGTGCTTGGGCACGCTTGTTACTCAATGTAGTATGGAGTGCTCGAGCGCCATGATCGACTCCCTGGACCGCATGGTTTGCGTCTGTTAGACAGCCAATAAACATACAGGGATTGCCTGCCATACACCGCAATGCCGTAGCCATGTTGGTTACTGGCATTACTGTGATTGGCCAGCCGCATTGCGTCATTGGGTTTATAGAAGACCCAGTGACTTGATGCTCGCCTCACTGTCCTCTAGAAGCAGTTCAGAGAGAGTTGTTATAGGAGGGAGAACTTAGATTAATGTCGACCCCTTTCCCCCCCTAAATATTATAAAGTTGTACCCTTTAGTGCATTTCATGTGGCACTAAAGGGTATTTTTAACCTTTTTAAACCTATTAAATAGATAATAAAGAAAAAAAAGTATGTGGGGTCCTTCCTATTTTTAATAGCCAGCCAAGGTAAAGCAGACAGGCTGGGAAGGTCAATGGATATTGGCCCCTTCCCAGTCTAAAATTACCAGCCAGTAGCGGCCCCAGAATTGGTGCATCAATTAGATGACATCAACCCCAAAAAATATTACCCCGATTGCCACCGCACCAGGGCAATCGGGAAGAGCCGGGCAAAGCGCCAGAATCGGGGCATCTAATGTGATGCGCCAATTCTGGGGTGGCTATGGGCTGGTATTTTTAGGCATGGAAGAGCCAAATAGCCATGAACCTCCCCAGCATGATAATATCATCCCCCAGCTGTCTGCTTTACCTTGGCTGGTTATTAAAAATGACGGGGGGATGGACATCTTCCCCATGTTGTTCCCATTTCATTTGAGCACTGTTTCCATCCATTTCAGCAATTTTCCTGCCCCCCCAGGGCTGTTAGGGTCTCCTGGAAAAATGCTCGAGTTTCCCATTGACTTCCATTATACTTGTAACTCATGTCGAGCACATCCAAGTGTCTGACCTGGTCGATTCGAATACTGAGCACTAGAGCATTTTAGTGCTCGCTCATCACTAGTGGTTACCTTATAAGGGAATAGTCAGACGGCTGTATAACTCGGACGAAGATCTCAATACAATGCTAGGACTGGCCGTTGGCTCTTCTGACCCGACCGTATGTAACATGTATTTCTATGTAGCTGTCACGCTTGAGTTGGGAGAGCCGATGGCCAGTCCGACGATGGCAGCCATCTGATTCTTCCCTAACATTGACCCTTTAAGGAGTCTTGCAATATGGCCCGGAATAAATGCCAAGTGCCAAGCAAGAATCTTATCTACTGGCAGTTTTGGGGTGTTTACCTCTCATCAGAGCAGAGTCTGGTAACAGGATGGGTGCGATGCTGGTTCTTTCCCCACTTTGCCTCAGTGACGTCGCACTCATCCAGCCGAACTCTGCTTTACACTGATGAGGGGCAAACCCTGCAAAACAGGCTGTCTGTAGATTACTTTCTGGCTTTGAACCATAAGCTCTCCCCTGCAGCAGTCCATACTTTGTGCAGGAAACTTTCCTACAACTTACTTTGAATGCAAAGTGCTTGATAGTAGAAATTACATCCTTAAACAGTATCTTGGAAGTGAGAGTGTGGCCATGGTAAATGACAGGTTCTCCATCTGCTCCTTCCCAGCAGTCCAGCTCCACACAACGGCAGCCCTCTGTGAACACCCTACAAATGTAAGAGATAATACACCTTAATACCGAAACTGCAAGTGCAATGACACATGCATTCAATAGAGTCACCATTTCACAATAACTCAAGACTGAAACATTTCATAATTTCTATATGGACCTTCGTATCAAGTTTGTCATGTCTTTTGCTAAATTCACTGTCAGCCTGGTGATATAATTACAACTAAAAATACAAAAGAGTATCAAAAGGGAAGCAAATACCACAGTGTTAATTAATGACATTTACTGACCACCTTTATCAATGATAAAGCAGATCTCTATTATGGGGGAGTCGCAGAAGAGCAACCCAGATTTATAAAAAAGTCTGCTGACTCCATTCTCTCAATGGTCAATAACATCACTTTTGACCTATGGTATCAATATCATACCTGCTGCCGGCACATGCAATTAGCGCTGATTTTGGAAACTAAGTTCTTTCTTTAGAGTATTTGAATGCAGAATGTGGGTGGAAATTTGCTGATTTTAGGTGTTTAAAGGGAGTCTGTCAGCTCAAAATTACTGTTCAAACCAAGCACAGGCACTTGATTTACTTGTTTGCCTGGCCAAATAGTTCAACGCACCTTTCCACCTACTTGTTTTCCATCAATCTCCTCCCTTCTCTGGTTCCTGTAAAGCCAGAACTGTCAGTCAGGGAAGAGGGGGAAGCGATAGAAAACAAGTAAAGGAAAGGTGTACTGAATTACTTCGCCACGCCTAGTGTTCACCAAGTACCTGTGTTTGGTTTGAACAGTATTTTTCTGCTGAAAGAATCCCTTTCATCTTAACCCCTTAGGCTATGTGCCCACGATGCAGAAATGCTCAGGATTTTTTACTGAGCGTTTCTGCATCTCCCTGGCAGAAAAAACGCATGCGGATTGTACATGCGGATTGTACATGCGTTTTCCTGCCAGGGACATGCGGAAGTGAAGCGTTCTTCACATGCATTTCCGCATGCGGGTTGACAAGCGCTTTCCAAGCAATTTTAGCATCACTTGGAAAGTGCTTATCAACTTGGTCACACTATATAAATCCATGCAGCCGGCATGGATTTATATAGTGTGACCCGAGAGAATGTCAAAAAAAAAAAAAAAAATCTATACTTACCCTCCGATGGCCCCCGGTGTCTTGCTTCGCTCCGTTCTCCCTTGCCGGCAGCGGTACACTGAAGGACCTGCCGACGTCAGCGTCGCGTGACCAGTCACATGACTATGACGTCAGCGCAGGTCCTTCAGTCCATCGCGAACTGCCGGCATGCGAGGAGGAGCGCATCGGGGGCCACCAGAAGGTAAGTATATATTTATTTTTTATTTTATTCTTTTTTTTACAGTTTTCTATGGTACTCAGGTCCAGAGGAGAGTCTCTTCTTCTCTAGACCTGGGTACCATCCGCACATTGGAACGCATGGAATGATAATATACATATACAGGGATGCGTAATCCATGCAATCTAATGCAAGTCAATGGCAGCGAAAACGCAGCACTTCCGCAAAATAATGAGTAGTGCTGCGTTTTTTTCCGCAATGATAATCCGCAGCGGAAATTTACGCAGCATTTGCACAGCACATGCGGATTATCATTGGGGAACATGGCAGACCTTCTACCATGCGTTTTTTAAGCTTTTCTGCAGCGTTTTTGCCGCTGCGGAAACGCTTAAAAAACGCATCGTGGGCACGCAGCCTTAGAGCTGTAACCAGTGTTCACTTTTGCATTTCTGTTTACTCATCACCATCTTCCAAAAGCCATAACTTTTTCATTTTTCTGTCAATAAAACCACATGTAGACTTTTTTTTGTGGGACACGTAGGTTTTAAATGCCTCCAATTACAATTTACAATTTTATTTGTCGTAATACTTACAAAATGAAAACTTTTTTTTTAATTGTTTCGCGTCTCCAAATCTATAATTTACAGCATATTCAGACATCTGTGGGTTATGTATGTGTTCTGTGTTCTTCACGGATAGAACAAGTATATATTATATCCTATGGGGTTGTCCACATGTCTGTGTTTTTTGTGGACTGAGTCTGTTTTTGATCCGAGTCATGAATCAAAATTACTGTTATAAGTCTATGGGTACGGGAAGTTCATGGATTGTATACGGATACCAGCAGTTTGCAATCTGTGTGCTGTCCCTGATTAACATTGCAATGTCTAGGAAAAGGTTTGCAATTTTTCTTTACTTTTTCATATGCGAAAATCACTGATTAAACACTGATGGTAAAAACTGACACACAGACCAAACACTGATGAAACTTGGATCCAAAACACTGAAGAACAACGATCCGAGTTTTTACACTCAAGAAAAATCACGGACGTTTTAATGAAGCCTTAGTTTTTCCATCAGTGTTGCTGCTTGAGGGCTTAATTTTCTAGACCTGGTGTTGTGTAAACTTTTATATTTTGGGGTTTTTTTTATACATTTTAAAAAATGTTAAACCATTTGTTAAACCATTTATTTACAAGTTTTTTAAAGTCCCTCTTGTAATTGGTGACTTTAGTAAACCGGAAGCAAATGGTTGTCAGCTATAAGGACGAAAATTGTGTTTGACACTGTTTTATCCCTTTATGTGTTAGATTTCAACATTTGCTGGGCCAAATATTTTGCATACTTTGTCATGGGTAGTTGAATTTTGCCTAAATTTTCTTTTCCTTTTTATGTGTGTGTTTTAGGTTAAAACATGGCAAAGACAAAGCAAAATTTATCACCAGATGTCAGGGAGCTTATTAATCTGAGAGTGAAGTCAGTTAAAAGCCAAAAAGAGGTAGATATGGAATTCAACTGTTCTCAGAGTCAAGTGTCATGTATATTAAAGAAATAAAAAGAAGGTTATTGAACAGCTGACAAACCTAGAAGTTGATGACTACGGAAAACTTTCTCCAGGGTTGATTACATTATTAAGAAAAAGTCAGTATCTGATGTCCATAAAAGTGCTGTACAGATTTTGCACGAAATGAACGAAGAATATGGGATCAAAGTGAGTCGCCAAACTGCGGTTCGACGGCTAAGAGCAGTAGGGTTGAATACATGAGTTCCAGTCAAGAAGCCTTTCATCTCTGCAAAGAACCGGAAGGTCCGACTTGAGTTTGCCAAAGAACACAGCCAATGGAAAGAGAAAGATTGGTCTAAGGTGTTGTGGTCAGATGAATCCAAGTTCAATCTGTTTGGTAGTGATGGCAAGGACTATATATACCACCCAGTTGGAAAATGTAATGATGTAAGATACCAAACACCTACAGTGAAACATGGTGGAGGAAATGTCATGGTTTTGGGCAGCATTTCTGCATCTGCCATTGGCCCTCTGCATAGAATTGATGGAAATATGATTGCTACCATGTGCAAGGATATACAGTGGGGAAAAAAAGTATTTAGTCAGCCACCAATTGTGCAAGTTCTTCCAATTAAAAAGATGAGAGAGGCCTGTAATTGACATCACTGGTAGACCTCAACTATGAGAGACAAAATGAGAAAACAAATCCTGAAAATCACATTGTCTGATTTGGAAAGAATTTTTTTTTCAAATTTTAGTGGAAAAATTGTATGGAGAATGTAATGCTGCCACATGGTAAAACCAAAGTAGGCAGGGGACACATCAAATTTACCCAAAAATTGGTTAGCAAAGAAAAATGTTCGCCTGTTGCAATGGCCAATCACCTGATGTAAACCCTACAGAGCACCTTTGGGATGAGTTAGGGTGACAAGTTGGGGCCCGTACCCATAGCAATAAAGATGAAGTGTTTGCAGATTTGCAAATGGAATGGAGCAAGATCCTTCAAGATGTCTTGAATACCCTAGTGGCTTCAATGCCCTGTCAGTGTGGTTCAGTAATTAAAGCAAGAGGTTATCTACAAAATACTAAGTTATTGCATTGTAAACAATGAATTACTCTCTATGTTGTGATCAACAAATAGTATTTTCAAAACTTTTGGCAGTCAGTTTAATTAAAAGGCCATACCTATATTCAAAAGCATTTTGGTTAAAATTAAGGTCTTGCATGATGACAACTTCATGCACTTTCATCACCAGGGAAATTGCATCACAATAACCAGACAGAAGTAATCACACTTTAAAAAAAAATGCAAAAATTTTGGTCGCCATTGTATCTTTGCACAGCAAGATATATTTGAAGTTTAGGATACTATGAAAATTGAGTGACAACCCCTGTGGGTATCCTATTTTTTTCTATTTACTGTCTTACCTTGGAGATATGTTAGAAAACCCATCCCTGGCCTATAGCATAAGCCAGATGGTTCTATAAGAGGACATGGACAATTATCTTAAGCTAGGTCTACAATACGAAAAAAACATATCACCCAACGAGCGATTTGATCGAGTGATCAGCAGTCTGTTTGGATTGCAAGATTATCGTGCAGTGAAAATGGACAATGAATATTAGGTTTGATTAAAACCAATGCTAGCCTATAAACTACCGTGAACATCTTCTGTTCAGGGCTTACAGTAGTTTTTATAAATCAGCACATGGGTAATTTTTGGACCTAAGTTTGGTGAAATTTTTGTGGATTTTAAATTTTCTTTATTTAACCAACATTGTGCTTATGTTCTATGTAGATGTGCAGCATCTGAAACAACGGATACTGGAAGCCTGTGCTAGCATTTCTTCTGCGGTGTTGCTATCAGTGTGTCAAGAGTGGGAGAAGAGGGTTGCATTGACAATCCAACACAATGGGCAGCACTTTGAACACATTTTATAAGTGGCCATAAACTTGTAAAAAACTCATGAAAGAATAAAGTTACGTTAAAACCAAGCACACCATTGTTTTTCTTATGAAATTCTCAATAAATCTGATGTGTCACATGACCCTCTTCCCATTGAAAAAAATAAAGGTGGATCCAAAATGGCAGACTTCAAAATGGCCACCATGGTCACCACCCATCTTGAAAAGTTTTCCCCCTCAAATATACTAATGTGCCACAAACAGGAAGTTGATACCACCAACCATTCCCATTTAATTTAGGTGTATCCATATAAATGGCCCACCCCGTACATTTTATAGACTGAAGCCATGGTGGAGATGTCCTCTGGGAATGCCACCACAGGGACCACAAAGTGCCCATAATAGGGTGGAGATTGAAGGAGCTGCCAATGCAATTTTCTGCGTTTCGTAACATGCCTGCAAATAGTTAGACATCACAGATAGACTGCTCCCCTGGAGACTTCCGGATATACAGAATCCAGCTGTTTCAGATTTAGGTCAGGTTTATGTAACGAGGAAACATCTTTAAGAAAGGCGATGATCTTAAAAGTCTCAGAGTAATAGTTAGGCACTAAATCAATATGGGAACATAGATAAAATTTAAAATATCCTAATTGGCTGGTAGTGTATTATATAGATTATGAAATTTCGAGCTATGTTGATGCAAATATCAAGGAGTTGTTGTCTAGTAATTCCATTCCATACTGCGGAGCCATCTTTCCTTAAAACTTGACAATGAGCCATTCCCCTGTTATTTCCCCTAGAATTGTATGACTAAATTGACATCTCCAATTGTCTTGTTATACTGTGATGACATGGTCTATTGACATGGAATGGTTACATCATGTTGTCAATTTATTAGGTACCTATTACTATTATGCTTTTCACATATAGCACTATTATAATACACAGCGCTTTACAGACATAATCATTGCTGTCCCCATTGGGGCTCACAATCTAGATTCCCTATTAGTATGTATTTGGAGTGTGGGAGGAAACCGGAGAGCCCGGAGGAAACCCACGCAAACACGGGGAGAACATACAAACTCCTTACAGATCTTGTCCTTTTTACCTCCATTGTATATCAATACCAATACCACCTGTAGAATTTGGTTTGATCGCTTTGTTAGTTGTACAAACCACCATGAAGATTTACCTTACCTAATATAGGACTCGGTGCTACTTGCCCCCACAAGCTGGTGGTTGGTCAGGTAGGTGTTGTGGGAGCAGGAGATGAAGTAATGGCACAGCGGCTGGCTCATGTCCTGATACACTTTCCTATGTTTCTGGTTGTAGATGTCTCCCTCAGCTGACAGGAGGTACATCATGAATCCCTCTTGCATCATCAGGCCATGTTGCTTGGCTAAAGGGGAAAAAGTCGAGAAAGAAGAGAGGGAATGAAGGAACCGAACATTGGAACTTACTTGGTTAGGGTGAAGTAACATCTAATAGTACCTCAACCCAACTCCATTATCTAATTTATCTAATTTAATGTGATGCACGAAGACTAGAGAACAAGTGCTTAAACCAGTTAAAAGACTAGATGTGAACCTGACAAGTTGGACAGAATGGACTACAAAAGGAGAAGCTGAGCAGAATAATATATAGGTGTGTTGAAAAAGATTCACTACAACTTGTATTTTATTCAATTAATTCCCTGAACTTACTATGCTTAAAGGGGTTTTCCCACAAACAAAAGTTGATTTTAATCAATAGATTTTGGAAAATTAATAACTTCCATAATTGGATGTGTTTAAATAAAATGTTCCTGTGCAGAGATAATCTTATAAATGTGCCCCTGCTGTGCACTGTGTAATAGCTGTGTCTGACCGTGCAGGAACATAGTCTGATCATACCACATCTCCTGGGCAGTGGAGGAAGCAAAAGAGTATACAGACATTACAGCAGGGGATCACAGCTGATTCTTTTTGTGAGGTAAAACATTTCACTGCCCGTTTTTAAACAAAGAAAGAATCATTTGTGATCCCATTCTGTAATATCTGTATAGTCTTTTTCTTCCTCCTCTGTCCAGGAGCTGTGGTATGATCAGACCATGTTCCTGTACAGTGAGACACAGCCATTACACAGTACACAGCAGGGGCACATTTATAAGATTATCTCAGAACAGGAACATTTTATTTAAACACATCCAGTTGTGGAAGTTATTATTAATCCAAGATCTATTGATTAAAATGAATTTTGTTTGTGGGAAAACCCCTAGAGTTCAGTGGGCGGTCCTACTCAGTGATTGACAGCTATCTCTGCATGCACAGTCATACAGGGAAGACAGTCAATCACTGGATAGGACCACTCACTTGACTCATAAGCAAACAAACACCAGGGATTTCACTTAATAAAATGTAAGGTTTTCTGAAACTTTACTCCAAAAAAAGTCCATCAGTCTTATCAACTCCTCCTGCTCTATAACAGCCTGCCTGAAGATCAGATGTCATTTTCAACATGACAAGGGGTCCAAAATTTAACACCTGTCTGAAGGAAGTCCGATAATCGGGGAATGACTATTTGCTTGTTCCTGACTATTGGCCTTTCTAAACAGGATGGCAAACACTCGACGAATTTGAAAAACGCTTGTTGGGTGTAATGATTTTTACTTTTGCTCCAAAATCATCTTTCTTGGCAGCACATCGTCCTGTATATGTTTATGAATCAAAACAGGACTTGCTGCCGATAACATGATGCCCTATGTGTATTAACGATCGTTCTGTTTGCAAAGAATTGGGGTCGAAACAGGTTATTAAACAACTGCCAATCGACTTCCATGTAGGCAATCATTGGTCTTAATGGCCACTAAGCCCAGCCTGATTTCCTTCTCTGCAAATGAAAGAAAAATAGACAGACATACAGAAAATTTAATAAGTAAATATATAGGATAGATGGACACATAGATAGATAAGGATAGATAGATAGATAAGGATAGCTAGATAGATTGCTAAAGATAGATAGATAATCAATAGATAAGGATAGATTGAAGATAATAGATAATACATGGATAAGGATAGATTGATAGATATTAGACAGATAAGGATAGATAGATAATAGATAGATAAGGATAGATAGATAGATAGATAGATAGATAGATAGATAGATAGATAGATAGATAGATACGTCATATGGGCTAAATAAAATCCACCTATTTTTGGTAAATATTGGAGTGCTGCATACTTTTTTTTCTCTTCCATATATGTTAGCAAAATCTGGATATTTTGCTTGGGAGGCGTTTTTGCACCCACATTACATTTGTCTAATGGTTTCTTCCATTTTTTATTCTAGATAGATAGATATGTAGATAGATTCTAATTCCCTCAACCTTCTGGCTCTCACTGAAACCTGGATCCAGCAGTCGGACACCACCGCCGCTGCAGCTCTCTCCTATGGTGGCCTACACTTCTCTCATACTCCGAGACCTGACAACAGATCAGGTGGAGGTGTTGGTCTGCTTCTTTCAACAAAATGTACTTTTCAGGTTATTCCCCCCTGTACCCTCCCTTATCTTCCCTTCTTTTGAGGCCCACACAGTCAGACTCTACCGGCCCTTCGCCCTGCGAGTGGCGGTTGTCTATCGCCCTCCAGGTCCCTCCCATCAGTTCCTGGATCACTTTGCTGCCTGGCTTCCAAATTTTCTATCCTGCGACATCCCCACGATAATCATGGGAGATTTTAACATCCCAATTGGCGATCCTCTTTCCCCATCTGCCGCTCACCTTTTATCACTAACCTCCTCCTTCGGCCTTTCACTGCTTGCTAATTCTCCTACACATGAGGACGGGAACACATTGGACCTGATCTTCTCCCAGCTTTGCTCAGTACATGACTTTACTAACTCTCCCCTTCCACTGTCTGACCATAATCTTCTTTCATTCTCTGTCAAGAACTGTGACTCTACTCAAGACCCCCCCACTTTCCACACTTATAGAAATATACGGGCCATTAACACCCAGAAATTTATGAAAAAGTTGCAATCATCATTGGCCCCAATCTCCTTCCTCTCATGTCCCGACTCTGCATTGAAGCATTATAACGAAATAATGCTATGCGCCCTGGATGAAGCCGCACCTCCTACACAAAGAACAATTCGGCATAGACGGCGACAACCCTGGCACACGCCTCAAACACGTCTTCTCCAGCGGTGTTCCAGGTGCGCTGAAAGGCTGTGGAGAAAATCTAATCTGCCCGAAGATTTCCTCCATTATAAATTTATGCTGAAAACATATAACTCTGCGCTTCACCTCTCCAAACAAACCTACTTTAACAACCTCATAATCTCACTTTCCAATAATCCTAAATGACTCTTTGACACGTTTCATTCTCTCCTCAATCAAACAGCACAGGTCCCGAACACCGACCTCAGCGAAGACGATCTGGCCAATTATTTCAAAGAAAAAACTGACCATATCCGTCAGGAAATTTTCTCCCAATCCTCAAACGTTTTGCATGCTCTCCCCCGCCACATTGTATCTTGCTCCCTTTCTGATTTCGAACCAGTCACGGAAGATGAAATGATCAGACTCCTTGCATCTTCTCGCCCTACCACCTGCACCAGTGACCCTATTCCCTCACATCTCCTTCAGTCCCTTGCTCCAGCTGTCACCACTCACCTAACTAAAATTTTCAACCTCTCCCTCTCATCTGGTATCTTTCCCTCTTCTTTTAAATACGCCAGCATACATCCATTGCTTAAAAAAACATCCCTTGACCAGAACTGCACGGCCAACTACAGACCTGTTTCCAATCTTCCCTTTATCTCTAAACTCTTGGAACGCCTGGTCCATTCCCGTCTAATCCGCTATCTCTCAGACAACTCTCTTCTTGACATTTTACAATCTGGTTTCCGCTCTTTACATTCTACTGAAACTGCCCTCACTAAAGTCTCTAATGATCTACTAACAGCTAAATCTAATGGTCATTATTCCCAGCTGATTCTCCTGGATCTCTCTGCAGCATTCGACACTGTGGATCACCAGCTCCTTCTCTCTATGCTCCGTACTGTCAGCCTCAAGGACACTGTTCTCTCCTGGTTCTCCTCCTATCTCTCTGACCGCTCCTTCTCTGTGTCTTTCGCCGGCTCCTCCTCCTCTCTCCTTCCCCTTACTGTAGGGGTTCCTCAAGGATCAGTCCTAGGCCCCCTTCTTTTCTCCTTATACACTGCTCCTATTGGACAAACAATCAGTAGATTCGGTTTTCAGTACCATCTCTATGCTGATGACACCCAATTATACACCTCTGCTCCGGACATCACCCCTGCATTACTACAAAAGACCAGTGATTGTCTTTCTGCTGTGTCTAACATTATGTCCTTCCTCTGTCTAAAACTGAATCTGTCAAAAACTGAACTACTCGTATTTCCTAGCTCCACTAACCTACCTGTGCCCGATATTGCCATTTCCGTTTGTGGCTCAACCAATACTCCCCAGCAACAAGCCCGCTGTCTTGGGGTAATTTTCGACTCAGATCTTTTCTTCACTCCTCACATCAAATCACTCGCTCGTTCATGTCATCTACACCTCAAAAACATCTCAAGAATGAGGACTATTCTCACCTTTGACTCGGCAAAAACTCTTACTGTCGCTCTTATTCATTCTAGTCTGGGCTACTGCAACTCTCTACTTATCGGGCTCCCTCTTACTAAACTCTCCCCTCTCCAATCCGTCCTTAACGCAGCAGCCAGGATCATAGTCCTCGCCAACCGCTACACCGATGCCTCTTCCCTGTGCCAGTCATTGCATTGGTTACCCATCCAATATAGAGTTCAATTTAAACTTATTATGCTTACCCACAAAGCGCTCCATGCTTCAGTACAACCCTACATCTCCTCCCTTGTCTCAGTCTACCACCCTACACGTACCCTCCGTTCTGCCAGTGACTTAAAACTTAAATCCTCCATAATCCGAACTTCCCACTCCCGTCTCCAAGATTTCTCGCGTGCTGCGCCAATTCTTTGGAATGCATTACACAGGACAGTTCGATTAATTCCCAATACCCACAGTTTCAAGCGGACCCTAAAAACCCATTTCTTTAGACTGGTGTATCGCCTCCACACACTATCTGTCCATCCCAGTTGCCCGTCCCAGTTTTCCCTCATATTAAAATCTTCTTCAATTTCAGGTTCATACCAACCATGCACATAATAGCCTCGGTCAGGACTGCACACATACTGGCAGGCGACCAGTCCATGTATTATTTATCCTATATAGTATATCAAGGCTGCATTATACAATATATGTACATTCTACCTTTTGTGTCTCCCCCATTTCCTCATAGACTGTAAGCTTGCGAGCAGGGCCCTCTCTCCTTTCGATATGAGTTATGTTTATTCTGTATTGTTGTATAAGTCCCCCCTAAAATTTGTAAAGTGCTGCGGAATATGTTGGAGCTATAAAAATAAAAATGATTATTATTATTATGAGTACACCCAGGGTTTATGGAGTCATACAATGATTAAGATGCATGTGATAAGTCAGTTGGACCTGATGGCTTGTCTTCTGGGTGTGTACATGTGAGTTTGATGTTATGAACTGGCAGATCAAGGAGAACAGGTTTATTACACTGAACATCACAAGTTTGAGCTCTCACCTGATACCATCGGAGTCTACACAAGTCTCGAGCCACTCCTAGGCCAATCACCCATAGGACGGTTGTGTTTAGATAACTAAATATATTCTGGATCCTTACACAATGGCTGGTGAAGACTGCAGGGTTAGGCATTGTCTAGCATATAGGATCTAAGAAAGTACTGTAAGAACTTGGCATGATGGCACCACAGTTATCTCTACAGTGCTGTGCAAATTAATTGGGACAAAGCCAAAAAAAACATATTTTTGAATATTTAATAATAAAATGTTATAATGCACTGTTACATACTAATTTTAGTAAGAAATATGTCCTCCTTTAGCAGATATGAGATTTTCAATGCGTTTTGGCATTGATTCTTCCAAGTTTTTGCATAAATTCTTCAATTCTTCATCATGGAACCACACTTGTATGGCACTGTTTATCATGCGTTCTTTTGCCAAGACGTCTCTTCACAATGCTCCACAAATTTTCTATAGGATTTAAGTCTGGTGAATTGCCAGGCCAGTCCAGCACTTTTACTTTATTTTCTTCCAGGAATTTATTCATACACTTGGAATTGTGGCATGGAGAAAAAGTACACTGAACCACTCCTCACAGAAACAAGCTCTCAACTGAAGCTGAGGGGGCAGCTAGCTGTTATTTTCTAACTAAAACCAGTCAAACCACATTTTGTTACTCACGGTTGTACACTCACACCTGTTCAAATCAGTTAAAACTGGTTTGAATCACTGACTGGTAACCAACTTACGATTTTACTTAAAAAATGCTTTGTCCCAATTAATTTGCACAGCACTGTATGTGGCCATGCCCTTTATGCCACAGAGACCTTGTCTAAGGAAAGTTTTATACTGCAAAATGAACTTATTCAGGAGGAGTTTGTCTAAACCTTGACTGTAAACATAGGACGATTTTGCAAATTGAATTATCCCCCACCACAGAACAATAAGGACTGTCACAGGAGAAGAGCTATTAAAAAATAATAATAATGATAGCTTTCATCTAAATTTCAGGGTGTTGAAGGGTCGC
The DNA here is from genome assembly GCF_046119375.1 of Phyllobates terribilis. Classification (NCBI taxonomy): domain Eukaryota; kingdom Metazoa; phylum Chordata; class Amphibia; order Anura; family Dendrobatidae; genus Phyllobates; species Phyllobates terribilis. The sequence goes on along the minus strand of NW_027362765.1, from coordinate 150,307,921 downwards.
TAGGAGAGGTCATCAATATAAGATTGGGATCTTATATAGATTATCTATGCTCTGTGGACCCAGTCTGTCCATATGTTACAGGCTCGGCCTCTAAACTGGAATTTTATCTATGAGACAAGCTATTTCGTTGTGTACATGGTTGCAGCGCGCTCTCTTAGGTTAAGTTCAGACAAGAAATGAACTTTGCGTTTCAATGACATCCAGAAATTGCGGACATGACTGGCTTTGTGTGGGACTTCATATAGCACAGCATTTCGGTGCAGGAGCTGTCTGCTATTTACATGGTCCAGACCAGGTTTTTCCCTATTATCTTGCCTTATTATGTCTACAGGGATTTAAATTATTTAGGGAAGAGTCAGACGACTGTAATACGGGGAACGCAACGCAATGCTCAGACTGGCCGTCAATTCTCCTGACCTGAGCGTGACAGTGTGTATTTCTATGAAGCTGTCACACTTGGAACGGGAGAACCGGCAGCCAGACCAAGCATTGCATTGTGATCCCCGTCCGAGTTGTACAGCCGTCTGACTCTTCTCTTACTGGTATACTACTGTTTTGTGGTGAATTAGTGGGTTTTATTAGATAATTTATACCTGATTGTCCCCATTGTGGGTTAATCATGTTATGTGAGCAGGTATTATCCATAGGGGTTTCCTGTGTTGTTTTTTAGGGGGTTCTTTTTTATTGTCTTGTAGGGTCCATTTTATCTATTTTATTATTGGTAATAAACAATATATTTATATTGTGGAGTCCATTTTATCTATTTATTATTGGTAATAAACTGAATATATTTTTGCATAAATAAAGAAATTACTTTGATTAACTTATTTGGATGTATGCTTTTCAAGCTAATTGATAGGGCTATATATTTACATGCACTAATCTGGTGCGTAATTCACATCAGATCAGCACATGGTGTTATTTTATTTCCACGCACTCTTGTCCATGTGGATAATATCCTAGGAGCACGAGCACACAGGCTAACATTAATCTGTGTGCGGTGCATTGTGCACAAAGACAGCAAACGAACCGAAAAATAGGAGTCATTCTATATTCTATATACAGTACTATTGGTTAGTACTGATCCAGAAAGGTGGTTGGATCAGGTACAAATTCTTTGACCTGCTGAAGAAATAATTTAAAGGGGTTTATCCAGGACTTGGATTTGATAGCTTATCCTTAGTCATCACTGATCATTTGTTAGCAGATCCAACCTCAGCCAGATGTGCACAGTGTACGAAGTCAGATGATCACAGCTCTGTATATTGTATAATGGCCATTCTCGGGTACTGCAGCTCAGCTCGCATTGAAGGGGTGTTCCGATGAAAACAAGTTATCACCTATACATAGGATAGGTGATAATTCACTGATCATGGGGGTCTAGAGCTCACACCAATCAGCAGAATGGGGAATTTGTATCCTTTTACCCCCATTACAGAACGGAGCAGCAAGTCAGATGACCAGAAAAAGCGAAGCGCAGAGGTCAGAAACCCTGTAGGGAATGAATGGAGCAGCGGTCGAGCATGTGCATTGTGCTCCAGTCTAACAGAGATAAAAGTGCCCCTTTCTGCCAATCAATGAAGGTCCCAGTGGTCGGAAACCCCACCAATCAAAACTTTATCACCTACACTGTGGATAGGTGATAACTTGTTTTTAAAGGACAACCCATTTAAGATAAGCTGCAGCCCTTGACAACTCCTTTAAATGAATGTTTTCCCCATATCTAGATTGTTTAGTATGGGGAAAATGTGGACAAAGGTCACCATTACCTTTCTCATTCAGCTCAAACTTGTGGATTATGTTTTGCGCCCTCTCCAGAGTCGCCTCTTCTCCTTGATGCTGCAGGAATTCTTGTAGCTCCTCGGCAGAAAGTACCCTGTCCTCACCAGAGTAACGGTGAAATATCTCCTCCAGCTCCGGCCGCTGCATAAGCTGAGTGCAGAACTCTTCTATCTCACAGTCCTCCAGGGTGTCCGAATTGGAGCGATCACATTTCTACACAGGAAGGAAATACAGTCACGTTCTAGGGGTTAATCTGGAATTTTTAATAGGTCATTTGTCTATAAGCCATCACCTCTTCATTAGTTATCCAGGAACAGTATGGCACATACGGATGACGAGTCTGGAACTCCAGCTCACCCCATTCAAGTGAACAAAGCCGAATTGTGGCACTTCTACATATATGCTGTGAATACTTATGCATACATCTACATGTGACATCTTGTGCCAGCGCAGCTTGGAGATGAATTGGCAGAAACAAAGTCCACCATTACAACCCCAATATCATCTAGCTTTCCCAATTCCAGTTATGTGGTCATTTATTCCTTGCTCCTGTATCACTGCACAGCTAGGTCGACTAGTGCTTCTGGTCTAGTAGGGATTTGTCATTTCTACCTAGAGCTGTAAGACATACAGATATAAAATATATGAAATATCTGTATGTACCTTACTGTATGTTACTGATTGTATAACAAAATGGAGAATCAATACTACAGCCAAAAGGTCTGAATACAGGATGTCTAATCAGTTGGTTGTGCCAAAAGCCTTCAGAGGTGTTAATCATATGCACATAGCAATGTATATGGTAACTTATATTACAAAGGCTGCTAAGAGCACAAGCATTTTCTTAGGGTACATTTAGACTGAGGCTTGGACTGGCTCATAGGAGAACAGGAGGATCCTCCGGTGGGCCACCACCCTCTTATATGAGCAGTACTTGGCACTATATACTTGAATCATTATGTACAGACAAAGGCAGCATCTTATTCATGTAACAATCTACCCAGTCCATTGTTCTATCAATTTGTGAATGAGGATAGCGTCACATTTGCATGTCGTTGAAAAGTGGGGCCCTGGGGTTTGTTACTGGTGGGCCCTTGGCACCCCAGTCCACACTGTTTAGACTAGTAAACCCACGGCGTTAAACGACTGTGGTATGGCTATATAGCTATATAGAAGACAATTATTTAATAACCTGTATAACATGATTGATCGCTGCACGCAGCATACTACACATACAGGATGATGTACTGCCGAAAACGTTCAATTTTAAGCAAGGTTTATGATGAATGAGCATTTTGTTCGTTCTTTGGGTGATTGGTGCAGTGTTTAGAGCATCTGATAATGTGAAATGAGTCTTCCTAGGAATGCTTGTGCCCAATAATTGTCCAGTGTAAATGCAACCTTAATGTATGGCAAATTGTATTGATGATACCAACTAGCCGGCAGATCTATATTCTGTAGTATTGGAATGTAAAGTTTAAACCAAAGATAATCATGATGTCATGTAAAATGCTAATTACAGCAAAATAAGATTTCCCTTGTACACATATTGCCGGAAGTAGCGCAGCTTGGTCAAAACTGACCCTCCGTTGGTATGGCCCCCATGAATGTTTCTTTGCATTCCCTCTGGATACCTTCCCGCTGGGATGCCCCCTTAATGCTTTTCATTTGAAGCATTGTTTGGTTCTTTTGTACCCCATATGGAACGCCAGCTATGAGCTTCCCCTTCAGCCTGGAGACGCTATGTCACCTTATAATCAAACAACTGTTTTGATGAACTTGTGCTCTTCCCTACCCTCCAAAACGCGACCAAAGAATCATGCACCATATCTTCCCCTGGTTATCCTGCTATGCTACATCCTGATTATCCTTCACAGGGGCATTGCCTGCCAATACCACAGAATGGCCAGTTGATACCCGTTATATTTGTATTATAAGATAATACTTGTGCTCTCGGGAGCTTTTCTCTCACTTAAAGGGATTGTCCAGTCCAAATCATTAAGTCTGCAATCACTCTGTGTGCCTTATGAATCCCCCCAGTGCACGCACTGTGCACTGCGGGAATTCGCAGGTTTCAGGCCCGGTAACAGAGGGTATGTATGTGTTATACATACCCCCGACCAGTGGGCGCGGCCTCACTTCCATACACTTGTATTGAGCCGAAGACGCGCCCCATCTAGTGACACAGATGGCCGGAGGCAGGGCTGTGGAGTCGGTAAGCCAAATCTCCGACTCCAACTCCGACTCCTCAATTTCCATGACACCGTCTCCAACTCCGAATCCACAACTCCAACTCCGACTCCCTCATACATGACTCATGTTTAAGTGATACATTTACTGCAGCACAGATTCATCTCAGCTAAAAGGTCTACCCTTAGGTCAGGAATAGGACAGACATTTATAGGACATTTCATAACTTTCCCAAATTCTTATGAAAAAAATATTCCTCATAAACTGCTTTAAACTACTGTACCCAATTTATTATATATCTTAGGAGTTAGAGTCGGTCCATTTTATACCGACTCCGATTCCGACTCGACCAAAATGAACACCGACTCAGACTCCACGACTCTGACTCCACAGCCCTGGTCGGAGGTATGTATAACACATACATACCCTCTGTTACCGGGTCTGAAACCCGCGAATCCTCACAGTGCACAGTGCGTGCACTGGGGGGATTCATAAGTCGGCAGTCACACAGATTGATGGTAGACTTATCAGTTTTGACCGGTCAACCCCTTTAAATGCAAGTGAATCCTGATTAAAAGCGCCCATACATATAACATCAGCCCAATCCGTTGATATTGATGGGATTGGCTGACAGTCTAAAGTGCATGATGACCTCCCGAGAGGGAGAAGGATGCGGCATATGAGATTACCCATGGCTGATCCTTTTTTCTCCAGTAGATAAGCTGCCACGAGAGGAGTCTGACAACAGCTCTCACATGGAGAACCCTGACGCGCTCAGCCAAGCCTCTGTATGGGGAGTCAGGAGAGATAGCTGTCAGCTGAGTGACTGCACAGCTGACAGCTCTGTATGTGTGTTGCTTCAGAAGGATTTTGACATAAACAATTGATGGGCGGCAGACTGATTAGAGAAACTGTATTCCAATTTTTTGGTTAAAGGAAACTTAATTTTATGTACATTCAACTATGTACAAAGTGGTATACTTAAGAAAAAAGGAAAACTGAAGAATGAAATATCCAAAATGTGTTATGGCTGACTTTTTGTAATTTTGGCTTGAGAAAGGCCTATCATGTCCAAAACGTTGCTTGATTCATCTACCTCATTTGCAACTACTGCCATATGCTTTTAAGACAGAATAAAAGTTATATATTATTTCTTTGAGAAGTTTTCTAGTGCCTCAGATTCCCTTGGATTTTTGAAATATCCAAAATAGTTCATGCCATGCGATTGTCTGGTAGATTGTGCACTGCACGGCAAAGCATCCCAGCTGGATAATGGATGCCACAATATACAGTACTTATATGGTTAGGAAAAAAAAGCACTTGTCTTCAAAGATAAAAAAAATGTAATCCTTTATTTCATAAGAATAAAATCCATTATAATAAAAAAAATCCATTATAAAAAAAAATATTCTCACGCGTTTCAGACCGATAATATTAAATAGTTCTTAGTCATGGCTAAAGATACGTTATCTTTAGCCTTGACTAAGAACAATTTAGTTAAAGGGGTTGTCTGGTCAAAAGCAATAAGTCTGCAGTCACTCTGTGTGACTGCAGACATATGAATCCCTCTAGCGCGCACACTGTGTGCTGTGGGGATTTGCCAGTTTCTGATCCAGGACCGGAGGGTAAGTATACATTATACAGTACAGACCAAAAATTTGGACACACCTTCTCATTTAAAGATTTTTCTGTATTTTCATGACTATGAAAATTGTACATTCACACTGAAGGCATCAAAACTATGAATTAACACATGTGGAATTATATAATTAACAAAAAAGTGTGAAACAACTGAAAATATGTCTTATATTCTAGGTTCTTCAAAGTAGCCACCTTTTGCTTTGCACACTCTTGGCATTCTCTTGATGAGCTTCAAGAGGTAGTCACCGGAAATGGTCTTCCAACAATCTTGAAGGAGTTCCCAGAGATGCTTAGCACTTGTTGGCCCTTTTGCCTTCACTCTGCGGTCCAGCTCACCCCAAACCATCTCGATTGGGTTCAGGTCTGGTGATTGTGGAGGCCAGGTTATCTGGCGTAGCACCCCATCACTCTCCTTCTTGGTCAAATAGCACTTACACAGCCTGAAGATGTGTTTGGGGTCGTTGTCCTGTTGAAAAATAAATGATGGTCCAACTAAACGCAAACCGGATGGAATAGCATGCCGCTGCAAGATGCTGTGGTAGCCATGTTGGTTCAGTATGCCTTCAATTTTGAATAAATCCCCAACAGTGTCACCAGCAAAGCACCCCCACACCATCACACCTCCTCCTCCATGCTTCACGGTGGGAACCAGGCATGTAGAGTCCATCCGTTCACCTTTTGTGCATCACACAAAGACATGGTGGATGGAACCAAAGATCTCAAATTTGGACTCATCAGACCAAAGCACAGATTTCCACTGGTCTAATGTCCATTCCTTGTGTTCTTTAGCCCAAACAAGTCTCTTCTGCTTGTTGCCTGTCCTTAGCAGTGGTTTCCTAGCAGCTATTTTACCATGAAGGCCTGCTGCACAAAGTCTCCTCTTAACAGTTGTTGAAGAGATGTGTCTGCTGCTAGAACTCTGTGTGGCATTGGCCTGGTCTCTAATCTGAGCTGCTGTTAACCTGCGATTTCTGAGGCTAGTGACTCGGATAAACTTATCCTCAGAAGCAGAGGTGACTCTTGGTCTTCCTTTCCTGGGGCGGTCCTCATGTGAGCCAGTTTCTTTGTAGCGCTTGATGGTTTTTGCAACTACACTTGGGGACACAGTTTGCACAATTTTTCGGACTGACTGACCTTCATTTCTTAAAGTAATGATGGCCACTCGTTTTTCTTTACACGGCTGCTTTTTTCTTGCCATAATACAAATTCTAACAGTCTATTCAGTAGGACTATCAGCTGTGTATCCACCAGACTTCTGCACAACACAACTGATGGTCCCAACCCCATTTATAAGGCAAGAAATCCCACTTATTAAACCTGACAGGGCACACCTGTGAAGTGAAAACCATTTCCGGTGACTACCTCTTGAAGCTCATCAAGAGAATGCCAAGAGTGTGCAAAGCAGTCATCAAAGCAAAAGGTGGCTACTTTGAAGAACCAAGAATATAAGACATATTTTCAGCTGTTTCACACTTTTTTGTTAAGTATATAATTCCACATGTGTTAATTCATAGTTTTGATGCCTTCTGTGTGAATGTACAATTTTCAAAGTCATGAAAATACAGAAAAATCTTTAAATGAGAAGGTGTGTCCAAACTTTTGGTTTGTACTGTACATACCTCCGGCCAGGGGGCGCTGCCTTGCGCCATACACTTGTATTGAGCAAGGCCACGCCCTGTCGCGGATGGCCAATGGGCGTGTCCAACTAAAGGGCGTGCCCCCGCTCAATACAAATGTTTGGAGAGCGAGGTCGCGCCCACTGGCCGGGGGTATGTATATATATATATGCACATACCCTCCAGTCCTGGGTCTGAAACCGGCGAATCCGTACGTGCTCTGGGGGGATTCATAAGTCTGCAATCACACAGAGTGACTGTAGACTTATCGCTTTTGACCGGACATCCCCTTTAAATAGGTCCAGAACGCATGTAGATTTTTTATCATTTTGAATTTAATCTTATGAAATGAGAATAAAGGATTCGGATTTTTTATCTTTGACAATGAGTGCTGGAACTTACTTTTCTCCTAACAAAATGGTATATACAGATACTTCCATATTTTATATCTGTATATCTTACAGAGGGAGAGATGCTTTGTTTTATGTATCATATACATGTGACATTTGATCATATTACTCTCAGCATGTCAGCCCCTCAAGTTATACAGATGAACAAAACTGATACTGGGCACTGCAAAACGAATCCACTCACACAGCCTCAAGGAGTTAACATGAAAAAAAGTGTATGTAATGCTAGCGAGGGTCACTGCTGGCAGGGGCTCACAGAACTCCTGGGTGTGTGCCACTTAGCCACTCTAAATTTAGCCAGCGTACACAGACAGCTTCACTGCAGAGCTGCGGATCAGCAGTCAGGGGACACAGGACAACTGCCTCCTGGAGGGTAGTAACTAATAAGGTGCCGGCAGCACTGCCCCACCCATTGGTAAACACCCATAGGTATATGATTCTACCTGGAGACGGGTACTTATATATAACAGTATTAAGACTACAGGTGGCATGATTAATTATGGAGGATGACCACATTAAACTCCTTTACCCAGTTATTTATAGGAAACCTCTCCGTTGTGAAATGCTGTATAATATATGGACATCGTGTCACCAATCAGGAGAAGCAGAGCAGATGAATTTATAAATTTGGGGAGAAAGATTCTAGGCTTAGGAGTTGTGGGGGCGGTTCCTAATCAGTGATTGACAGCCTCCCCTCATTAGGGTTTGCCCTCAATCACTGATTAAGACCGCCGACAGGACTCCTAAATCCAGAATAAGCAGGGATTTAAAGAAAATCTGTCATTTGGTCAAAAGTTACCATTTTTTTCTCTTGTTTTATTCCTGATGTTCACCTGAGTATTCTTTTTTTTTTTTTTTTATTTAAATCCACCATATGGTTCTAGAAATATTTTACTTTTTACTTAGTGCTGATTGCTATGGTCTTTAACAAAGGTACGTTGCTCACCAGATTCTCTGGAGGCGTGCCTTTAGGCTGCTCTTTATTGTGAGCACTGCCCTCTTGGCAAAGAATATAAATAATAAATAAAATTTGCACTATTATTTATTTATTATGCTTACTTATATTGCACCATTAATTCCACAGTGCTTCATGGCTATTTTCATTACTGTCCCCATTGGAGCTCACAATCTAGATTCCATATCAGTATGTATGGAGGGAAACCGGAGAACCCGGAGGAAACCCATGCAAACACGGGGAAAACATACAAACCCCTTGCAGATTTTGTCCTTGGTGGGATTTGAACCCAGGACCCCAGCGCTGCAAAGTAACAGTGCTAACCACTGAGCCACCGTGCTGCCCCTAAATATAAAGGCCCATATCTCTGGAAGTGTATGGTGGATAAAAAGAAACAAAACACCAGGAGAGCAACGGGAATAAAATAAGAGCAAAAAAGGACAAGTTTCGTCCTGCTGACAGGCACTTTTTAAATGAATAAAATAGAAGTTACATTCATTCTAACTTTTATATAAATCTCATCTTTTCCTGCTCCAAGATTGCAGAGGGTTTTTGAAAGACGACAGATTCCCTGGATTAAAACTGGTTCCAAATATTGTCCTAAGCAAGTGGTAAAGTCAATCCTGCGATTGCTGCCACCCTGCAGCTCTCCAACTACAACTTCCAGCATGCCATATACCATGTATTTTTAATGAAAGCCAATATACCTCCCTTCTAGTAACCCTGGTTTCCCTAGCCAAGTATATACATAAAAGCATAAAGGTGTCACCTTGAAGAGCGTGTAGGCGTACATGTCGTTCATATCGATGTTTATCATCCTCAGCATGTCCTTCACTTCTTGGAAACTCATCTTTTCATCCCCATCTCTGTCTGCCTGATGCAGATAATCCCGGATCCAAATGCAGATCAGTCAAGGAAGATAATTCATGGGAGGTGACATATTAAAACATGCCTAAGTGACTGCACCACGACCTGACTATTGAGAATACAGTGCAGATGTATAGAGAAACTTCCATAGCAGAAAGCTGCAAAACTTCCTGGCTGCCAATATATTATATTGGGTTGGTACAGACAAGATGATATAAAGATACCAAGGGTCATCATGCAGAAGATGCCACAGATAAGTCTCAATACAAAGACCAGATGATATAGGGAAATGAGAGATGGTTTATGAGTCACTAGAGAAAGGTTGGCACAGTAGTTTCACCAGAAAGGTGCCATGTACATGCCTCCGTAAAATAAAAGTCAACTCGTAGATGAAGTTTTATAAAGCAAATATTGGGGCAGCCATGAAAGATACCATGGATAGGACCCCAGAAAAGGGAACATAGTAGAAATATTAAGGGAAGAAGAGAGGGATGGTTAGATACAGACTTGAATGGATAAGTTAAGAGTAAAGCCAAGTTTCTATAAGGCTCAAATGTTTGATGGCAAAACTGGTGTTGAACTTGGCCAATGCTAAGTTTTCTGTCCCTTATTAAACCTGTCAACCACTTCAATTCATAAGGATATTGAACTAATTTCTCCCTCTGGCTCATTGCCTCCGCTCTCTCCATCAGTTTTTGCAGCCCTTGTACCCAGCTACGAGCTTCTTGGTCAGTGGATGCAGCCAGGTCCAAGTTTCTTCTCCTTCCCATGAAGGAGATACTGAAGCAGCAGCTCTCCGGGAAGCGGCGGCCATTTCTACGAAGCCCTTCTGACTGTCGCCCTTCACGTACAGACTCAATGTGTAGAACAGAAACTGCGGCAAAGGACACAATGGGGAATGGAGATAAAGAAACACAATGAAAAAAATATGTAGCATTGCAATGTGACATTAACAGGGAAACTAATCAATGCAAACAATAGAGGGTGATTTGTGTAAAAAATTACCCTTTAAAGCCCAGGTAATGCAGAACAGGTTTACCCACAAAAAACATCCCTCTGATGATGCTTGTCTGACGCATCACACCATCTATCCCAGAACAGAAGGGCCAGGCCATACTATCACACACCACAATACCTTCCCATTTTTTGTATGAGCTCAGTGTTCTCATAGACCTTTTCTTGGTTGTAGGCCTCTAACGCCCCAAGACAAGGATGAAAAGGTTAACCTGAAGTAGGCCGCCCTATCTAATAGGCAGGGCTGTGGAGCCGGTAAGCCAAACCACTGACTCCGACTCCTCAATTTCTCTGACTCCAGACTCCGACTCCAATTCTGACTCCACGACTCTGACTCCAGAGCCCTGCCTCACTACTTAGCATTTACATAACGTACAGCACAGTTTCATCTCAACCTAAAGCCTAAATCCTTATATCAGGAATAGAACAGACATTTATAGGACATTTCATAACTTTCCCAAATTGTTATGAAAAAATTTACAGCACATCCTGCATTGTACTACTGTACCAATTTATTATATATTTTAGGAGTCGGAGTCAGTCCATTTTATACCAACTCCACCAAAATGGACTCTGACTCCACAGTCCTGGTAATAGGTCCCATGGCAGGTTACTTCCCTGATACTTAAGCCCTTGTATACAGCCTAAGTAATAACTGCTTTCACTTATTGTTCAAGCCCATTTTCTACCTTATTCCATCAGTCTATCCAGTGGTATTGATCGCCCAGCATTTGCTGCAATATCACAGATTCCTCAGGTACTTTAGTAAGAATTTCCACCTTGTGATGATTTTGGATTCTGATATCTAATATATAGCTTTCATACTGCACATACTGTATACATAGATCTAGTGAATAGTATCTGTTGCTGCAGAGGGCACTTACAGCATACTGTATTATTATAGTCAATCTGCAACAGTATGCAGTGAGCGCCCCCTAGTAGGAAGAAAACACATAAAAAAATATAGAAAATGCCAGTGAGTATGACACTGTTCTTAAACCTTAATAATACTTACAGATTTGCTTGGAACGTCCCTTTCTTGCTCTGCTTTCGTACCAGATGGTCATCCCATCAGGTTCCAGCCTATACAGTCTTTGTTGACGCCATCCTTGCCTAATCTTCCAGAGGTGAGTACCCACAAGCATGGTGTTTATATCTTCATCATCGGAGAGGGCTGCAGAAAACAAATCCGAATATTTCACATACCCTTTCTACAGTGATGATGAGATCGCGGCCATAGAAGATTAAATTTTGATGACCTCATAAGCCACCTTTGACTTTCTAAAAGGAATGGAATAAGGAATCATTGGCTCAATCCCTTTTGTTACACACAGTGGCCTCTGTGCAGCTGCTACATATGCAGTACATCCACCCTGCAGTGATGTCTGACCTTATATTCCATATCGTCACACAGCAGCCACCACCATCTGGGCACTACAGGTAGAACTGTAGCTATCAGTCTAAACTAATAAATCCAAAAACAGACGAATACTCTCATGTCAGTTACCACTTACACCTAAATACAATTAGATTAAATTAAAAGGTCTTCTCCCTTAAATCTAAAGTATAGATATAAAGAGAGCAAAAAAATAATTTTAACCCCCTTTTCCAATCTTTGCACAGATTATACAATCTGTCACTTAAAAAGGAACTATCATAATATTAATACTGCACAATAATAATGTTCCTCCAACATACTCTGTCAATTGACCATCAAATATAAATCATGCGGTACTGTAATGGGATATAAAATTATGCTCGATTCATCACATATATGATTTCAAAATGCCTGACAACAGTTTTGGCCATGGCAGTATGTTTCTATCATCTAGAAAATATACTGTAGTATACATTATATACAAATTTTAAAAAATCACGATTTGCATTATCTATATGTCGGTAGTCATTTTTCACATTTTGGGGTACTATAGTGGGGTACAAAAAGATGCCCAAGTTATCAGAGATAACATTTATAACATGTCTGATAAATGCTCTGGCCACGACAGTAGAGTCCTATAATTTAAGAATGATGATAGACTTTATATACATACAAAGATTAAGATTTGCAATACTCGTATGTCTGTAGTCATTTTTATGGACCTAAGTTTATAGACATGAACTTTTGCAGGAAAAACTTTTGCATGAACCAAAATGTGACCCAAGCTGACAGACCTATGCAAATCAGAATCTATCATTCAATTCTTCCTGATGAGACCGCCAACTTGCTTACTTTCTGCAGCTACCTCTCCCCACCTCTTTACAACTTCGTGACTAAGATTTGTATATTTGCCCAGTGTTTGTGTTTTTAAGCCGACCACAAAGCGTCTCCGTTATTATAAACTGCTTACAGACCAATAACACAAACCAAAGCGGGAGACACCTGGGAAACCACAGCGGAGGCCAGGGAAAGTAACAGTCAGTAAACATAAGCAAGCTAATGTGGAACATGGGAAGGCACAGTAAAGAGGAAAAGGGAGAGTAGATGAGAGTATGATGAAATCTGCAGATTTTCTGCCTAAAGGGGCATTTACACTACAAGATAATCGTGAACAAGCGATGTTAAAAACTCTTTTTTCCCTATTATCTAGCTGTGTAAACAGGCGATCACCCAATCAGGTGAAATGATCTTTTGTGCAGCACAAAAAGTGATCGTTCTTGATGATGCATCATCCTGTGTGAACAGGACTCACAATGCCAAGAACAGTGGAAGTCTATGCACACTAGTATAAATCGCCCAGTGTGCATCATTTACTTTGATCTGCTGATGTAAACAAGCATTTAACCAGCCACGAATCGGTAAAAGTTTACCAATCGGCGGTTGAATCATGCCGCTGGTCGATCCATGTAAACGGACCTTTAGCAGCAACAATATGTGTTACTTACATAGAAGTAAGCAGTAACATCTCTCATCTTTCCAAAATAGTTATAAAAGGATTGATTGATCACCCAGGTTAAAGATCGGTCTGTAGGACTAGTCTATAGTAAGCTAAGGAAATTTAGGTTGACCTACATTCTATAAGGAAGGGACTCATGGGTGGAAGAGAAACCCATGAAAATCAGTTCTTTTGCTCCTTGAAAGTAAATCACCGGTATATAAGAATATTGGAGCAGATCTTTTTTGCCTTCCAGTAATGCAGATGGAGTAGGAGTAATAAAAGACATAATTATGGCATCTAAACTGGATTGTACAAAATACAATTTCAGGAATGTCTAGATTCTGCTTGTCAATCCCTAAGCTCCTGTCTGAATTGGGATCTTGCTAAGAAGCTTAGTATTCAGCCTAATGCCGTATACAGTGTGTGCTGTTCTAAAACATTAACAATCCAAGGATTTAACCTTTGTACATTTTTGCACTTCGTCATCTGAGAACAGTAAATGTTCCATCTTCCAGTCTTTGGTCAGAAGGAACCGTCCACAGTGGTCTCCAACATCTTATTCATACTGTACATGCCAAGTCACATACTTCCCCCTTTCCCAGAAGACTCTTGTTTGCTGGCCTGAGTTGTCCATGTGGCGGAAACAGTTAAAGGTGTTCCTTGTTGGTTTGTTCAATTTACAGTGTTTCTAGGAAGGAATTTATGAGGAAAAAGCTCACTTTTATGGTTGAATTAATTAAACATGGTTTGACTAATGAAAAAGCAATGTCTTAGAGTAAAACATTTTATTAGTCATCTTCAAGGACTTTGTTTTTGTTTACATCATGTTTTAATGGGGCAGGATGCAGGTTCCTCCAAGAAGGAAACAAATGCTTGAACTAAACCCAACAAATGGATTACTGGAGTTATTTCTTTCATTGGGTGGCCATGGCAAGTCTTCCTTATTATGTACGTTGCAAGACCAGCCACAGCCCATAAACAATTGTGGTGCCATTTCTCAGACAATACCCGGTCATTTGTCTAAGACTAAATTTACACAAGCGTATAAAAAAAATCATCTGCGTTCCATTCAGAATAAATTAACGATTTTGATCTTTATTGTCTGTCATCTGTATGGCATCTGTTTTTCATACATTAGCAGTTGGATTTACAAGATCAAATACAGGTTCTTATGTTAAGGAATTGCAATGTATCCATAAAAATTGAATGCTATACGGGGATCCAATTTTTTTTGTGTACTCATAGACTTGAATGGGTGAGTCTCATCCAACACATGGAAGAAACTAGTTCAAGCTTTGATTTTTTTCAATTGCAGATTCAGTTCAAGAATAAAAAGTGCTCATCTGAACAGCCTCATTGAGTAACATTTGTCCTATGACTGTCCATGTGATGTCAGTTTTTTCTTCGAACAGCAGTCGGACTGAAAATACAGTCCTGTAAACTTGGCCTTAATCTTGCTCTGAAAAAGGACCTATGGGCTCTCTTTAGTAAATACTTGTAAATATTTCCTTATAAGAAAGGAAGCCTCTTTTTTATCACTTTTTTTTATTAATTTATAGCATTGTGTTATGCCTTCTAGAAGTTTATGGATAAATTAACTACTGAATGTTACAATTTCCCTTCACAAGGTCTGTCCCTATACTGTCAGTGCTGATTGGACATTGTATGACTGTGTAGGGCCTCGCCCAACTGTTAACACCCAGTTGTCAATGTATTCATAAATTTTGTAGTAGCAATGACAAAGGAATATCCAGAACTGTTAAATGATGGGGCACTAAAAGAGACGTCAGAAGTGGGGACAGGTCCTCTTTAAGGTAAATGTGCTTTTTCTTAGGGTACAGATGGCATCAGTGGTAGGGAAGTCCAGACTGTATCTGCAGAACACTGGAAACAAGAACCGGCAAGAAAATAATATACAACAATATGCCAAACCACAATAAACTGAAGTGTTTTTCCTGTCTAAATCCAAGTATATTATATTCAAATCAGCAGAATGAGATTTTCCGGCCAACATTCTTGAGTCTGATAAAAAAATATGGCTCTTGCCGCTAAGAATCTAGTTGAGATTTTTCTGAGTTGGAACTTAAAATATTCCCTTGGCTTGAAGTCAAGTAGGCATGGATCACCAGCAGTAGCAAAGTGATGATCAACTCCCAAAATATGTGCATGCTCCATATTAAGTAAAAAACAACCTCCTCCTACACATTAGCCAATCCCTTAGTCTGCAATCCTAATCTATGGTGGGACTGAGGATATAACAAAGCAATATAAAAACCATGTACCCAGCCTGGGGTGGCTTTATCCCCTTTGCTATTAGATGGTAAGAACTTGTGCAGGACTCCTCAATAAACAAGGGATGCAAAACTGACCCAATGGCCAAAGAAACAACGTAGAGAGGGAAACTAATACACCTCTTTGATCACTTTTTATTTCGTTTTTTTTGTGAGGCTTGATGAGCACTTCTGGTATTATTTTTCTGATTTTCTTTCTTACGGTGTTCACCATGCAGGATAAATAATTGTATATTTTTATGGTATTGCTCAATAAAATTACAGTGATACCCAATGTATTTAATTTTTTTATGTTTAGCTACTTTTGCATTAAAAAAAATCAATTTATAACTAAAATAATATGTTGGGGTTTTTTTTGCATCAGTTACATAACGTTTTACCTTTTTTTTTCAATTCCAGACCTCTATGAGGACTTGTTTTATCCATAACAAGCTGTAGTATTTATTGGTACCATTTTTTTGGATACATAAAACTTTGATTACCATCCACTAGGAGATTATATGTACCATATATGGGGTGCCCCAGTGTGGGCTCATTATCTATAGTTCCTCCAGGGCCACTTTATCAGGCATTTAGGCAGATATTAGCCATAGGTATGATAGGTATGATATTATTTTGATTTTAAAAGGAATTGACTAACCCTGTGCACTATGCACGTGTCACTTTATCTTAAATAGGGTATAGAATAATGGTCTGATGTAACTTTTGTCTACCATGTATCCCAATTATGTCTGATTGTGATTAAGCGAAGATAGCAGCAGACAGTGTCCTCTAGCACTATGGTGTTTTTACTGTGTTATATATGTCTAATAACGTAATATTGTTTTTTGTTTTTTTTAAAAAAACTCTGGTCATCTGGGCCTTTTTACTTTAGGGTCCTTTCTTTGTTTTTGTTAAGTCTTTTGGAGTTTAATATGATACTCTTGGATACCTTATGAGTATGATGTTGTTAATATTTACCATTAGTGATAAATAATGATACAGTGTCATAAAACCCGTCAATATGGACACAGCGATAGAAAATCCAGTATGTGTCATTTTTAAAAGACGTTTATTTTTAGCTAGAGTAAGCTATTTTCTTAACGGCCAAACTGTGATTTTTGGGGAGGTTGTATCTCCTTTTATTTTAAACACTTAAACCTTTTTTTTTTCTTTTTTTTTCATTATTTTTTAGTCTCCAAATAGGAAAAGAAGATGCGATCTTATGATCTCATAGGTAATAGACTGCATTTTTGTGTAGTGCACTACACTTACCTGGCCTGTCAATGATTACCTGACAGGCAGCCTATAAGACCCCTCCTCTGGCGGGAACTGGTGGGCTATAGTGTATGGTAGACTCAGAGGCCATTGTCAGTCTCAGCCGTAGCAACCAATGAGCACCCTGCGATCATGCTGCAGGGTGCCGATGGGCTGATTGCCGATTCGCCCTGGTGAAGATCTGCTGTGACGGGTAATCAGCATTAATTACAAATCCATCATGGAACACAAAGTGACATGTGTTCATAACTGATATGTATGTAATATAGCGTTAAGTCGTTAATGTAAATGTGTAGTTAGAAAATGACCTATGGTTTAAATCAGGTTTTTATGTTAAATTTATTTTTGATTTAAAACGTTTGAATTTTTTTTTTAAATATATATTACTATTTAAACAAACTAGCTATTTTCACATTGGCGACTAGACCATTAGACTCTTACTTCCTGTTCTTTATATGGACATTAGCTGCAATAGACTGACTCAGACCCTATTTGTTTGTAAAAAATGTAGTCTGAGCGTGCTCTAATCTGAGCAAAGGTCATTGTGAGGAGCGAAGGAGGTGCACCTATTGTGAATGGTGGTTAGAGGTATAACAATTTTTATATTGATTGTAAAAAATTAAAAAAAAGTGTAAATAATATATATTTAAAAAACTGTTTTAAATAATAGCTCATCTTTATTCGCTTTAAGATTAAGACTGGAAAGACAGCAAGTTGTTGCATGATTCAGATGTTGTGCTCAGATTTGCATTGGGCTGACAGGAGAGAATGGGAATTATCTGCATTATTAATGTGACTTTTCTACAAATAAAGATTGAGTAAGAAACTATTTACCTGTTGTTGCCACTAGTGGCACTTTAAAAAATATATTATTAATAATATATAATTTATTAAGTCCCCCCTAAAATTGTAAAGTGCTGCGGAATATGTTGGCGCTATAAAAATAAAAATTATTATTATTATATTATAAATCTGAGTCAGTTTTAATCTAAGATCAAAAAACGGGGAAGAAAAATATTCGAAAAACTTGCAAAACTGATGGGTTAAGGTAGGACACAGGAATTTAAGGAATACTCTGGGTTATGGACCATCTCTTTGGCTCTGCACTTCGGTACTATTCAGTTTTGCCTGTCCTGTTCCTAAGACCCATAATGCATGGTATAGTTTATGTACATATCATACACCGTCCAACTAGCTTCATTGCTCCAACTCAGTATGGTGTTTGGATTAAAAAAAGAGGGTGAGGCCCCCAAAAAAGGAAAATGGTCTTGAAGAATTCTGATTGAATCCATAAGGCATAACTAAATCTATAACTCAATCTTGCGCTACATAATCCTGCACTAGAAGTTGCATTGGTTTCTTATGCACACAGCAATTAAAGTGAAAATCCAGCAAAGTCCAGATTGTAAATCAGGTTCTACAAGAATGATTGGTATGTAGATAAAGCTGTATGTGGTCATTGAGTAACTAAATATAAACTTGCACGTTCAGCCTATAACTAAAATAAGTTCAGCATCACAATCTGCCCAACCACATGCTATCTATCCAGCAAATATCATCCATCTCTAATGATAAATCACTATCAGGAATATCAACCAAATTCAGGTAATTTGGGAAGAACCAATCATGTCTTGTTTAAAAATATCTGAATATATTTGCAACTCTTTGAGTATCACTTATTTAGAGTATGACTCAGAGCGCTGGATTTGCATTTACGGAGCTAAACAGGTTGAGGTGCAGATTTCAATAGGAGGTTCAGTAAATTATAGAGCCTGCAACCAGTCTGTCTCGGATTATGAAGATCTTTGGCTTAAAAAAAATCAGTTTGACCAAGAATTGAGGGCAGATTATGGACAAGGAGCCTTTAAGGCAGGGGTCTAAAACTCGGCTGGGCATATGGACCGCACATAGAAAAATTTTGAATTTGAGGGGCCGCATGTTTTGCATAACGAGATGACGTTAACAGTGATACTATTTTTTTCTATATGACTTTTTGATTCTTTATTTGAATAATTTTTGCATGTTTTTTTGTTTAAATGGCATTCATTGTATGGGTTTTAGCACAGTTTTATGAGTCCCCAATTGGACCCATACAGTAATACTGTCTTACAATAAGCCCCATGTAGTAATTCTGGACTCCATCTTGTAATGTCCCTCATCCTGGTCCCCATCTTGTAGTAATGTCCCTCATCATGGTTCCCTTCCTATAATAATATCCCCCATCCCGGTCCCCATCTTGTAGCAATGTCGCTCATCCTGGTCCCCATCTTGTAGCAATATTCCACATCCTGGTCCTCATCTCGCAGCAATGTCCCCATACTGGTTCCCATCTTGGAGTAATATAGTAGTAAGGCGGTGCATGGCAATGACATCATACACTGCCCTCGATGTCACGCAGACGTCAGCTGCTGGCCTCTGATTGGCCGTTGCCTGGTATTGCGGAGCAGAGAGCCAGTCTCTGCACTACGATACATTTCAATTGAATGATGCACTCAGCTGAAAAGAATCACTGGCGTCAGTGACCCCTGGACCGGTCCACCATCATCTCGGGAGGTCCTGTACTCGTGGGCCGCAGGATGCAGCCTCAGGGGCCGCATGCGGGCCACGTGTTTGAGACTCCTGCTTTAGGGAATGTGCACACGTCTTTTAGACTTGCATAATTTTTGAAGATACTTTAGGAAAACGCCAGCTGTGTTTTCCCTGAAGTGTATTTTCCGATGTCTCTTTGGACGTCTTTTGTAGCAACTTTTGCAGCTGTTTTTTTTTTTTTTTATTCCTTATACACTGCTCAAAAAAATAAAGGGAACACTTAAACAACAGAATATAACTCCAAGTAAATCAAACTTCTGTGAAATCAAACTGTCCGCTTAGGAAGCAACACTGATTGACAATCAATTTCACATGCTGTTGTGCAAATGGAATAGACAATAGGTGAAAATTATTGGCAATTGTCAAGACACACTCAAGAAAGGAGTGGTTCTGCAGGTGGTGACCACAGACCACATCTCAGTACCAATGCTTTCTGGCTGATGTTTTGGTCACTTTTGAATGTTGTTTGTGCTTTCACACTCGTGGTAGCATGAGACGGACTCTACAACCCACAGAAGTTGCTCAGGTAGTGCAGCTCATCCAGGATGGCACATCAATGCGAGCTGTGGCAAGAAGGTTTGCTGTGTCTGTCAGCGTAGTGTCCAGAGGCCGGAGGCGATACCAGGAGACAGGTCAGTACACCAGGAGACGTGGAGGGGGCCGTAAGGGGGCAACAACCCAGCAGCAGGACCGCTAACTCCTCCTTTGTGCAAGGAGGAACAGGAGGAGCACTGCCAGAGCCCTGCAAAATGATCTCCAGCAGGCCACAAATGTGCATGTGTCTGCACAAATGGTTAGAAACCGACTCCATGAGGGTGGTATGAGGGCCCGATGTCCACAGATGGGGGTTGTGCTCACAGCCCAACACTGTGCAGGAAGCTTGGCATTTGCCACAGAATACCAGGATTGGCAAAGTCGCCACTGGCGCCCTGTGCTCTTCACAGATGAAAGCAGGTTCACACTGAGCACATGTGACAGACGTGACAGAGTCTGGAGACGCTGTGGAGAGCGATCTGCTGCCTGCAACATCCTTCAGCATGACCGGTTTGGAAGGGGGCAGTAATGGTGTGGGGTGGCATTTCTTTGGAGGGCCGCACAGCCCTCCATGTGCTCGCCAGAGGTAGCCTGACTGCCATTAGGTACCGAGATGAGATCCTCAGACCCCTTGTGAGACTATATGCTGGTGCGGTTGGCCATGGGGTCCTCCTAATGCAGGACAATCCCAGACCTCATGTGGCTGGAGTGTGTAAGTAGTTCTTGCAAGATGAAGGCATTGAAGCTATGGACTGACCCACCCGTTCCTCAGACCTGAATCCAATTGAGCACATCTGGGACATCATGTCTCGCTCCATCCACCAACGTCACGTTGCACCAGAGACTGTCCAGGAGTTGGCGGATGCTTTAATCCAGGTCTGGGAGGAGATCCCACAGGAGACCATCCGCAACCTCATCAGGAGCATGCCCAGGCGTTGTAGGGAGGTCATACAGGCACGTGGAGGCCACCCACACACACACACACACACACACAATACTGAGCCTCATTTTGACTTGTTTTAAGGACATTACATCAAAGTTGGATCAGCCTGTAGTGTGTATTTCCACTTTAATTTTGGGGGTGACTCCAAATCCAGGCCTCCATTGGCCAATAAATTTGATTTCCATTGATGATTTTTTGTGTGATTTTATTGTCAGCACATTTAACTTTGTACAGAACAAAGTATTCAATGAGAATATTTCATTCATTCAGATCTAGGATGTGTTATTTGAGTGTTCCCTTTATTTTTTTGAGCAGTGTATATATATGGCGGATTCCGAAGCCACCAGAAGAGTGGTCAGGTCACTTCTTTTGACCGCTTCATGGGTTTTAAAGCCTGAAGCGGAGAACATATGCATAGAAAGTCGCTTTGAGATTGCCATGTTTTTAGCGCATTTTCAGACAGGTTCCAGTAACAAGAAAAAGAGGTTTTTCAGGCTTTTACATTTTTCACTTATCCTTAGCATAAACTGTCAGTGTGTGATTGATGCGGGTCTGACTCCAAGGACCACAGGTTAGCAGAATAAGGGTGGAGACGTACTTGCTAGAAGGTTCATAACCCCCTTTCTGTAGTATGAAGACTAAATCATACAAATACAAGGAATGAAAGTGATCAAAACTAATCTTGAAAAAATTACAAACTTTATTTTATAATGCAAATTAAAACAAGGCACTGCTAGAAAGACATTTTAAAAGTTAAATTCGTACAAATGAAAAGGGTAGAGTATCATGGAAGCTTAATAGTATCATCCATAGAATCATGGGCTAAACTGGTATAACAGCATAGTATACATACAACCCTCCTGGCAAACTTGTAACACGAATTGACAAACAAGTGTTAAGTACAAAAAGTAAAATGCATAACGCATGTCATTAGATGCCAATGCAGGGGTGGACCAATGGTATATTGGTGCAATCTAAGCAGCTGCACGGAATCCCAATAGGTGAGAGAGGTACTTTATGATGAGTTATTGGACTGCCAAGGGCCCTATGCTGTCTGTGTCTGCCCCTATCCCATTGTGTATTGAAGCAGCAATAAAGTGCAACCCGTGAATCCAAGTGTCCTGGGTTTCGCACATCGTGCTTCATCATGGGGTGAACAGAAGTGGCAGAGGAACCCATTGATTGTGCAAATAGCCAATCATAAACGCTGAAAAACAAGCGACAGTTGGAAATATCAATTGGAAAATGGCATCCATACCACTGTATCCGGAATTGATGCACAGCCTAGTTTACTAAAATAGGTACCAGTCACCGCCATGTGTATAGGAATGTTCCTCAGCCAGGCATTGCAGTGAAGGATCTGCGGCGTTCCAGCAAGCTCACTGCCTCTTCATTCTGGTGAGTGGTGGACTGACCCATCACCTAACAGGTATGTAAGCAATTTAAAATCTCCACAAATCACTCTAATACATTATGTGGTGGACCTTAAAGAATTGTCTAGATGAATAAAAAAAGCTGCCATAGATGCGTTCAAAAATTAAATGAACTGTAATATAGTTGAACTGAAAAAGGTCCACTTATGTCCCAATTGTACACCTAGTTCTGGGTCCTAGCACCTTAACATACTAATAGACTTTGACAGAGGCCTCCCCTGTCTTGTGTGAATAAGGGGTTGACTTACTTCAATAGCTAAGGATTCCCCCTTCTCTGTCTCTACAAGAATGTAGTCACTTACAGAGAGAGGAAGATTTAGTCTTAGTTGAAGCTTATCTGGAAATGGAGGTGCTGGACCTTCGGACTGTAAGTGGACCTTTTAATTAAAGTATTTTAGTAACTTATATACAGTAAATTCATTTTTTAAACACATCTAGCACACATTTTATTCAGCTAGACAACCCTTTAAATGGCAGATATGGTGCTATAATGTATTACAATCTTGTAAATGGAGAAGTAAGGAAGAGGCCACGAGTGGGACTGATGTATACAGTCAGAACTTTAATCATCTTGGACAAGATATAATTTCTGCTTTTTATATCTGGTCCACAAAAAAAAAAGCTCAGTTCAATAAAAATGTTACAAATTGTCCTATTTAATTATCTTTAATGTAATCAGAAGCAAAGAGAATATTGATATTGAAATTATTTTTGATTACCATGCAGCTTGGCCTCCACCCATGGAACTTTCACTATGCAATCTGATAAGCCCAGATATTTGTATGGAGGGCTGTCAACGCTTATGTCTTACTAAGCAAGACTGTAGTGAAAATCATCCCACAAGCCATGAAATGATGGAGAGCAAGAATCCCAGTGATATGCAATGACTACATCTCAGCCACTAGGTGCACATTATATAACTCAGGGCTGAGGCATTTGCATTTTAGTTGTTCTTCTTTACTTTTAGTGCAAATTACCATCATAGAGGACCCTTGCTTGGCATTCTTTCTATTATTCTTTGTGGAAAGCCACTGCAGAGTGCCCGTCTCTCTCTGGTGGACTCATCATGGTAAATATTTGCCTTTCAACTGAATTAGCATCATGTAATGCCATATTACTCGCACAGTGGCTTCTGCAGCAAAATGTGACCTCCTGCAGTTTCTCCCCAGGAATAACAGCTGAGCACCAACTATTGAAGCTGCTTTACCCATACGAACAAGGGTGTGCCTTTGGAAAGTGCAGAGGTAGAGGTTGCCAAAAGGCCGCAATGCTACATAACAACATATGGATTTTATTTGGCCTTAATGCAGACTGGGCATTGGGGCCCAGCGGCTTTAAAGAGGTTGGTTGCTACCAAAGGATAGGTCATCAATATCTAATTGGTGGCGGTATGACACCCGGCACCGCCGCCAATCAGCTGTTACCCTACCTGAAAGTTCTCAGATGCTGCTTTGTTAAGGCTATAGTGGCTGCAGCTGAGTACTGCAAATTCACCCAATATTCATTTGTATAGGGGGTGGATTCGTAGTATCACCGTGGCAACTGTAGAAACGACAGAGCTGCTGTGTTCCGGCAGCATCCAAGAACTTCCAGCTGCCGCCAGCGCTGGTCACAGATGATTGAAGAAGGTGCCGGGAGTCGCAACCCCACCAGTCAGAAGTTATGTTGATGGCCTATCCCAAGGATAGGACATCCGTAAAAAGGTAGAGCTCAACTCCTTTAAGCTAAACCTCAGCCCAGCAATTACATCATGGTCCACAAGATCTCCTTTATGTGAGAGATAATGTACTGTATATACATTTTTGACAATGCCTTATATTGCCAAGAAGAATCTCCTCTATTCTGAGGTCGTTAGGCCTAGTTCTAAATTTAACAAGTCACAGTGCTATTCATAAGGCCCCCATACACATTAATGTTGGCTAAACCTGCTGCTTTTGGGAAGATCAGCTGACATAGGGGCCTCCGACTGTCCTCAGACAGCAGATCTTGAGGAGAGAAGGATCTGGCCACTGGAACATCAATGACCGATCAATTTGTTCTTCTAAGAGACAAGAGGAGCCTGGCAGCAGCTTTCTCATAGACAGCATGAGAAAACTTCAAAATTTATCTCCGGAGAATCGTAAAGTGTAAACTGGATCTTGATCTCTAGCATTTTACCAGCTTTATGGTAAAGCGCCTCTTGTGTAAGGAGGATAATGCGGATAGATATCACTCACAAAGAATCAGGGTGCTCAAGCAGGGTACCAACCAGTAGTCCAAGGTAAAAAGAACTTGGTACTCCAAAACGTAATACTGACTGCTGTCACTTCTCGCTTAGTGTGTACCTCCTGCTTATTTTATGTTCATTCACATGCAATCTGCATGTCTGATCAATGTTTTCTTTATTAGACTAAAACGCCTTTATATGGAGAAGTCAGGGAAGGCAACAATCGTTCGGACAACTGTTGTCTAATGTGAATGGGGCGCTAAACTCAGACTGAACCAGATCGCTGATATTAGTCAGCTGCAGTAAATTGTCACCAGTTTTGCACATGGAAAGTCCACTGCACAATCACCCGATGTATTAATGCAATGCAGTGACTCACTGGTTGCTTCATATCACGATGTTTGTGCTTCAGGAATGCCACCATCCAAACACAAATGACAAATCACATAAACGAGGCTGGAAGGTTTACCTGCGCTCAATGCTTCCGCCCATTATGTAATAGAAGTCTTCTCCTGTGTGCTAATGAGCAAAAACAGGCGGAAGTGACTGGAAGTAAACACAATGATAATGATGATGATGATGTCCTTGGTTTCGAAAATAGTTATTAGTGCTGAGAAATCAAAATATTAGGATAATGCAAAATGGCTTTTCTGCCTTATGGTACATAACCCTTTATATATGCCTTCATAGGGCATTTAGAACTAACTAAAACATGGAGACTAACCAACATCTGCTAGTTAAGGGGGGCCCCCAGCATAAAGATGCCCTTATAATCAGCGTCACTCTGATGGACCGGCATTGCGAGCTATGGTTGTCATAGAACCTCTCCTTTAAAGTTTAAAGCTCAACTTTCCTATAGGAAAAAATTTGTCTGAACTCACAGGAGATGAACAGTCACGGGAAATATGGCTGAATTTTTGTTCACATTGGAGACAAAACAGCAAAAGACTGGTCTTCACAGATCCCTTTAGACAAGTGTTCGTATTTGGATATACTGCCCACATTCCCCCTTGAAGTATAAGTGTAATATTGTATTGTGTAATTTGAATTGTGACATGCATTAATAATGTTGGTATTGGGTGTTGCCCGACAGTAGGGAGAGTTAGAGTTAAATTTTGGGACTAGCCCAGAATTGGAGGAGCTAAGTTGAAGGGACAGAGACAGTTTCCTGTCAGAATGTCAGATAGGGCCCAGTGTGTGTAGAAAGCAGACCTAAGGTCTGATCTGAGCAGTGCCGCATGTTATGTTCTGCTACCAGAGCTAAGGAAAGAGAGGAGATCTGTCCCTACGATAGAACTCAGCTGAATCCCTACGATGTAACAGGGAACCTGATCCTGCGATCAGACCTGCTAAAGTCCTAAGCTAGTCTGTACGGAGACCTATAGATGTGGGGAAGGAATCCCTACAAGTACTAAGGACTGGGAGGAAAATGGGACACCTCCTAACAGAAATAGTAGCAGACAGACGAACAAACAAAATATATAGAACATAGAGGTCCGAAGACCAAGCAAACTAACAGAGTTAGATACAGAGCACAGGCTAGCTAGAAAGTAGTTATACAATGAAGTCCAGCAAAGCCAGAAGGGCGGAGCAGGATTAAATAGGCCAACAAGGTCATGTGACCAGCAAAGGAAAAAACCTAAGAGCAAGGTTCTAACAGTACCCCCCCTTCTAAGAGGATCCTCCGGATCCCCTAGGACCAGGCTTATCAGGAAATCTCCTGTGAAACGCTCTGATAAGTCTGGACGCGGAAACATCATCTGACCTCACCCAAGAGTTATCCTCGGGTCCGAAACCTTTCCAGGCCACAAGATACTGCAAACTACCTCTATACCGTCTAGAGTTAAGGATGCGAGAAATTTCATATTCCCCGTCCTCCACCACCGGAGGAACAGAGGCAGAGGCGTCACCATCCGACACAACAGCTTTTTTTAACAGAGAGACATGAAATACCGGATTGATTCTCCAGGAGGTAGGAACCTCCAACCTAACAGCAGATTGGTTGACAACCTGAAGCACCTTAAAGGGCCCTACAAACTTGGGACCCAATTTCTTAGAAGGAATCCTCAACCGCAGATTCCTAGAGGACAACCAAACCATGTCACCAACAGCGAACAAAACCTCCTGTCGTTTCTTATCAAAGTAGTCTTTAGATTTTCTGTTGGCCTCCTGAAGATTACCACGCACATCCGTCCAAACTCTCTCCAAATCACCGGAAAAATTCTCCTTAGAGAATTTGCAGGCTGGACTTACAGTTATGTTCTGCTACCAGAGCTAAGGAAAGAGAGGAGATCTGTCCCTACGATAGAACTCAGCTGAATCCCTACGATGTAACAGGGAACCTGATCCTGCGATCAGACCTGCTAAAGTCCTAAGCTAGTCTGTACGGAGACCTATAGATGTGGGGAAGGAATCCCTACAAGTACTAATGACTGGGAGGAAAATGG
This sequence comes from Phyllobates terribilis, assembly GCF_046119375.1. Classification (NCBI taxonomy): domain Eukaryota; kingdom Metazoa; phylum Chordata; class Amphibia; order Anura; family Dendrobatidae; genus Phyllobates; species Phyllobates terribilis. Next base: position 150,280,870 of record NW_027362765.1, on the reverse strand, counting down.
GACACCTCCTAACAGAAATAGTAGCAGACAGACGAACAAACAAAATATATAGAACATAGAGGTCCGAAGACCAAGCAAACTAACAGAGTTAGATACAGAGCACAGGCTAGCTAGAAAGTAGTTATACAATGAAGTCCAGCAAAGCCAGAAGGGCGGAGCAGGATTAAATAGGCCAACAAGGTCATGTGACCAGCAAAGGAAAAAACCTAAGAGCAAGGTTCTAACACCGCATGCCGTGAGTATACCTAACGTGAGAGGTGATCCTAATGGAAGGAAGGAGAGAAGTGACCAAAAAACAGAGTGATCGATTGGAGACGGGTCCCAGGAGAAGACGCCTAACAGTACCGCCCAGAGTTTATTACTCCAAGAGGTGACAGGCCAAGACAGGACAGAGTACGTGAGACGAAGAGAGTGCCCCGGGCGGGAGTTCCAGATCGTCAGGGTCAGAGAAGATAAGTATACTCCATACTGGCAATTTAGTTCCCTAGAGGGGAAAGAAGATGTGGAACCGTGGGTTGAGAATAGGACTCTTGCTAACTGGAATGCAGAATTGAGCTGGGCTGTGGTGAAGTAAAGAGAGTAACCGTGAAGATAGAGAACAAGCAAGTAAAGAGGAAAGAATTGAAACTGTGTGTGGAAAATGCTCCGTATTGTGAAGGAAACGTTCATAAAGTTGTGTACTGTATATAATCCCCACCAAGTTATCGTTAAGTAAAAAGTTTATTTTTGACTGGTGGTCTCCCTCATTGAACTGTCAAACATCTGGTCCTGGCCAACCAAAGTCATCGGTTACATGAAGCCTAGAAGGGCTATCTTGCCAGGACGTAAGAGACGAGGACCTCGCCCACAGCTACCGCCCCGCATTACACAAGCAGATCTGGGCTTGTTAATGAACACTGATCGACTACATACAGGTGCTTGTTGATTTGCCTTTTTATACAGGCCATTAAGTGGATGGGAACATAAAGATAGTTAATATAATTCTTCTAGCACCAAATAGCATCATTTTATTGCCAGCACATCCGCCAATTACCCAGGGAGATGTGCTGCCGATAACAATGACTGTTATACCGGCATAAACGATATAGTCACCCAACAATCAAGTGTTTTGCAGTTTGTCAGGTGATCTACGTTTACAAAGGCGGATCAGGAGACTGAGAGGAGACTTAATAGCTGAGAGGAGACTTAAAGACTGAGAGGAGACTTAATAGCTGTCTACAAATATGTCAAGGGCTGTCACATTGTAGAAGGATCATCTTTATTCTCATTTGCACAAGGAAAGACTAGAAGCAATGGAATGAAACTAAATGGGAGGAGACACAGATTAGATATTAGAAAAAACTTTTTGACAGTTAGGGTGATTAATGAGTGGAACAGGCTGCCACGAGAGGTGGTGAGTTCCCCTTCAATGGACGTCTTCAAACAGAGGCTGGACAGACATCTGTCTGAGATGATCTAGTGAATCCTGCTTTGAGCAGGGGGTTGGACCAGATGACCCAGGAGGTCCCTTCCAACTCTACCATTCTATGATTCTATGATTCTATGATCATTAGGAATAGGCATTCTTAGGTTATGTCCACACTGCATTCAGAATCTGCCTGAAAATGCTCGGCAAAAGTACCCCATAAAATGAACATAATGCACAGCAGGGTCAAAATGACATTGATGTGCATACAATCTGTCTTATGTCACATCTTTTAACCACTTAAGGGTTCAGAAATGCTGAAGTGGTTAAAAGAAGTGACCTGTCCATGCTTCTGCTCGAAAGCTGTCTACTCTCTATACTTTGAAGATCAGGATCGTAGGCAGACATGAGAGTAGTCCAGTTTTGACCCCAGCCAGCTTTATCCATAGCTGGCTAGGTGATTGACAGGTCTCTCTCATGTGTGTACATAGGTAGAAGCCTGTCAATCATCTGAAGTGGCTCTGGGAAAAGCCAGTCGTGGCTGGTGTTGGAGTAGTCTCATCTCTGTCTATGGTCCTTGGCCAATATCTCAGAGGAGATCAATTCAGAGAAATAATTTCAAAGCATTTAAAATATACATATATATCCTAATGAAATTGCACAGCCAGGCCCTGATTCATTCTGTCCGCGGATTGGGCAGTATGAATCAGCTGACAGGTTCCCTTTAAAGAACAATCTGTTACTGGCTTATCAAAATAAATGGTCAGACCTGTTGAAATCCAACATGCCTGCTCCCTCTTTCATCCGAAATCTGCTATACATGAGTTCAGCCAAATTTTAGTCGGCATACTTGGAATAAAAATATTATTTTGCAAAGAATTGCTGTAAGTAAATCAAAGTTGTATAAGCTAAATTCTTTGGAAGGTAAAAGCCACGGTAAAAGCCAAGACTTACAAGTCTTTCTTAATGTCCATTCTCATGCTGACTTGTCTTGGGAACAAAGGATTAGGAATGTTGAAATTCAACATACCCAATCCCTCTTTCACTATAACACCTGCTCCTAAATTACATGATTATAAAGCTACAGACTGGATGGCCAATCCTACAATTCACTAGAGGTATCAGGGTAAATTAGCAGCTTATACAAACTACATAAACGCTGCTATGTCCCATGTGGGGATAGCAGTAGTGTTAGAATAGCACAGAAATGACATTATCAGTCAGTTGCGTCATTTGAAGCTTGTGGGCTCCAATGCAAAATTGCTAATAAGTCCCCCAGACCACAGGTCTTTAATAGTTGTCACGCTCGCAGGTGGTCCACGTGGTTCGTGGACCCATTGCGCCACGGGGCCGGACTTGCCTAGGAGGGGCATGGCTAAGCGGCAACTTGGTGTTCACTGGAGCTCCTGATGGTGGAGTCAAGCCAGGTACCACTCCTAGGCAGTCCCCAGTACCGCAGCTGCCGACCCTAGGGGTCAGGTTCACTGGACAGGGACTCGGGAGCAGAGTCACTGACCAGCAGGATACGGAAACTGATAGACAGTCCGGACAACGTGGGGTTCGGGGATAAGTTCTCGTCGAGACACCTGGGTCTTGGGAAACAGTTCAAGTACCACCGACGCGGCTTCAGGGTTCAGGTGCCACCAGAGCGGCTTCAGGGTCATGAATAAACTACACAAGACTACAGGGACAATACTAAATAAGGAATTACTATAATAGACTATGGTGGGGGACCTGGCAACATACAGTTGCACACACACACTACGACTAAGTAAATATTGGGGTTGCTCAGGCATCTCCCTATTGGGGAGGGTGCCCTTTATACAAGATGCCTCCCAGCTATTGGCTGGGGGCATCTTTGCAGGTCGCGTGCTGCCGCTTTAAGAACAGAGGAGCGCGCACACTAGGCGTGCTGGTGCAAGCCTGTGTGCACAGGTTGAAGGAGGGAGAGAAGGACGGCCGGCCGGAGCGGTGGGTATGTCGGCGTCCCCACATGGAGGGAGAAGGAGAACCATACAGGGGCGCCGGCAATGGATGTTACAATAGTATTGGTCTTCTCATATGAGCCAGAGGGACCTTTAAAGCCCCAACAGGGCCTCTGCAGCCACATTAGTTACACCCGTTAGCAGCAGAAAACCATTCTGTTGACAGAATACAGAGCAGTAAAGCAGAGAGGGTCGAGAGACTGAGCTAGTGTAAAGGCCCCGTCACACATAACGAGATCGCTAGCGAGATCGTTGATGCGTCACGGTTTTCGTGATGTAATAGCGATCTCGTTAGTGATCTCGTTATGTCTGACAGGTAGCAACGATCAGGCCCCTGCTGTGAGATCGCTGATCGTTACAAAGCTTCCTGGGCCATTCCTGGGTCGTTGTGCTCCCACTGGGCAATGTGCATCGCTGTATTTGACACCTTATCAACGACCTCGTTAGCGATTCAGAACTGAGACACGTAGGCGTGCATAAATTGGACTTTTCCGCGCCCCTCATCCCCAATTTACTTTACTTTTTACTTAATTAATCCACCTGACCTACTTATCTGATTCCCCCGTCCATACTTGATACTTAATTGATCCCCCGTCCATACTTAACTGATCCCCCGCCGATATCTAATTGATACACTTGCACATCCCTAAATTGATCCCTGTCCATACACCTATATATAAATAATTGTGTTTTGTACTTGTATATATATACTGACTGTATCCCCATATTTAGAATGACGTCCATGTTGGCCGGAGCCGTGCAGTGTACATCTTGCGCAATGTATGCATTCCGTGAGCAACCGCTCGAGGATCCATACTGCTGCGAGAGATGTGAGCATATCGTGCACTTGGAAGCCCAAATTCTGGATCTAAGTGCTCAGATAGCGATACTGAGGAGCATCGACAACATGGAACGGAGTTTGCTGCTCACTGAGCAGACACTCAATGGGTCAATACTGGGGGTGGAGCATAGAGGGGAAGTGCAGGCTGAACAGGCAGGGAGCTGGATAACAGTTAGGAGGGATAGAGGGAAGAAGTATAGGAAGGCTGGTTCAGAACCGGCATTATTGGAGCACGACAGATCCTCTGACCGCCGGGGGAGTGTATGCTCCAGTAATGAGGGGGAGGGGGGAAGTGTAGGGCAGGCAAGACAGGTTCTGGTAGTGGGTGACTCTATTATTAGGGGGACAGACAGGGCAATCTGTCACAAAGACCGGGATCGCCGAACGGTGTGCTGCCTCCCTGGCGCTCGAGTCCGGCACATCGCGGATCGGGTTGACAGGTTACTGGGTGGGGCTGGCGAAGACCCAGCGGTCATGGTCCACATCGGCACCAATGACAAAGTGAGTGGTAGATGAAGGGTCCTTAAAAATGATTTCAGGGACCTAGGTAGGAAGCTTAGGGCAAGGACCTCCAAGGTAGTTTTCTCAGAAATACTACCAATCCCGCGAGCCACACAGGAGCGCCAACGGGAAGTTAGGGAGGTGAATAAGTGGCTAAAGAGTTGGTGCAAGGCAGAAGGGTTTGGGTTCATGGAGAACTGGGCCGACTTCGCGGTCGGCTACAGGCTCTACCGTAGGGATGGGCTGCACCTCAATGGGGAGGGTGCAGCGGTGCTGGGGAAGAAGATGGCTAATAGGTTGGAGGAGTTTTTAAACTAGAGACGGGGGGGGGGAACCAAGGAAATAGGTGGGATGTGAGGCAAGCAAGTGGGAAGGGGAGAAGTGAATATAATGAGGGTGGAGAGGGGGGTGGGGATAGTACAGTTAGATCGTTAGAGAAGAATAGGATGCTAAATAACCCCAAAGTTTTATCTTGCATGCTGACCAACGCAAGAAGCCTGATCAATAAGGCGGATGAGCTGCGGCCGCTTATATCGGAGGAGAGGTATGATATCGTAGGTATAACAGAGACTTGGCTAGACGATAGCTACGACTGGGCGGTAAATTTATTAGATTATAGTTTATTTAGAAGGGACCGGAAACAGGGGAAAGGCAGAGGAGTCTGCTTACATGTAAAGTCATGTCTAAAACCCAGACTAAGGGAAAATATAGGAGAGGGAGAAGAGGGGGTCGAGTCCATGTGGGTAGAGATAGAGGGGGCAAAAAATAATAATAAAATATTACTGGGGGTCTGCTATAAGCCACCAAATATAACAGAGGAGAATGAGAATCTGCTATTAGGACAAATAGACAAAGTAGCAAAACATAATGAAGTGATTGTAATGGGGGATTTCAACTACCCGGATATTGACTGGGAAACAGAAACCAGTAGATCTCAGAAAGGAAAAAGGTTCTTGACAAATATTAAGGATAATTATCTCTCCCAACTAGTGCAGGAACCAACGAGAGGGAAGGCCGTGTTGGACTTAATATTGACTAATAGGCCTGATAGAATAACTGAGGTACAGATAGGGGGGCACCTAGGTAATAGCGATCATAATATTATCGACTTCAAAATGCCCTTCAGTAGGGTTGGTTATCAATAAGGGAACAACAAAAACATTAAACTTTAGGAGGGCGAAGTTTGATCAGCTGATAGAAAACCTTCAACTTATTGACTGGGACAAAGTACTTAATCAATGGAATATGAATAGTAAATGGGAAACCTTCAAAAGAATTCTGAATACTCAGTGCGAGAGGTATATACCGTATGGGAATAAAAGGGCCAGAAATAAGAGGAAACCAATATGGTTGAACAAGAACGTAAAAGGGGCGTTAAATAGCAAAAAAGAGGCATTCAAGAGATTAAAACAGGAAAACAGTAAGAAGGCACTAATGTGTTACAAGGAAAAAACGAGAACCTGTAAAAAACAAATAAAAATAGCGAAGGAGGAAACAGAGAAACGTATTGCTAGGGAAAGTAGATCAAATCCCAAACTGTTATTTACGTATATAAATAGTAAAAGGATTAAATCGGATAATATTGGACCGATAAAAAGTGAGGAAGGCAAAATCATAAAGATGAGGATAAAGCTAATCTATTAAATAATTTTTTTTCGACAACTTTCACAAAGGAAATAGAACTAACAGGAGAAATGAGAAGTGACAAGCTTAATCCTCCACTAAGTATGACTAATCTAACCCAAGTTGAGGTACAGAAACGCCTCAGTAACATTAAAATAAACAAATCACCAGGACCTAATGGCATACACCCACGGGTACTAAGGGAACTAAGTAATGTGATAGACAGACCGTTATATCTTATATTTAAGGACTCTGTTGAGACTGGGTCTGTGCCATTTGATTGGCGACAGGCGAATGTAGTGCCAATATTCAAAAAGGGAGCGAAAAGTGACGCCGGAAACTATCGGCCGGTGAGTCTGACGTCCGTTGTGGGCAAAATTTTTGAAAGCTTCATTAAAGAGGCAATTACGGAGCATCTTGATGCTAATAATCTTTAATCCTGAACCAACATGGATTCATGAGGAATCGCTCCTGCCAAACAAACCTGATTGACTTCTACGAGGAGGTTAGCTCTCGATTAGATCAGGGGGAACCAGTGGATGTCGTGTATCTCGACTTCTCAAAAGCGTTCGATAGCGTGCCACATAATAGGTTGGTATACAAAATGAGAATGATGGGGCTGGGGGAAAATGTCTGCAAGTGGGTAGCTAACTGGCTAAAGGATAGAAGGCAGAGGGTGGTTATAAATGGAATATTCTCAGATTGGGTAAGCGTCACTAGTGGGGTACCACAGGGGTCTGTACTAGGCCCAATGTTATTTAATATCTTTATTAACGACATAGTCAATGGGATAAATAGTAAAATATCAATATTTGCAGATGACACAAAGTTATGGAAAACAATTAATACAAAAGAGGACAGTGCAGACCTACAGAGGGATTTGGATAAGCTGGGTAGGTGGAGCATTAAATGGCAAATGAGGTTTAACGAGGAGAAATGTAAGGTCATACATATGGGAAAGAAAAATGGAAGTCACCAGTACTCACTGAATGGGAAATCATTGGGGAATTCAGAGATGGAGAAGGACTTGGGCATCTTGATTGATAGCAAACTAAATTGGAGTGCCCAAAGTCAGGCCGCTGCTGTAAGGGCAAACAGGGTAATGGGATGTATCAGAAGAGGTATAGCTGCAAAGGATGAGAACATTGCTCTTCCACTGTACAAAGCACTGGTCAGACCACACTTGGAATACTGTGCTCAGTTATGGGCCCCAATATATAGAAAGGATATAAATGAGCTTGAAAAGGTACAAAGGAGGGCAACAAAATTAATAAATGGAATGGAGGGACTGCAATACCCAGAGAGGTTGGCAAAACTAGGACTATTCAGCCTGGAAAAGAGAAGGTTGAGGGGGGACATAATAAATGTGTACAAATATGCTAGGGGACAGTATAGAGATCTTGCCCGGGATTTGTTCAAAAGGAGGGATATTACGGTAACAAGAGGGCATTCACTAAGACTGGAAGAGAAAAGGTTTCAGCACCAGCATAGGAAGGGGTTCTTTACGGTAAGAGCAGTGAGAATATGGAATTCACTGAGTGAGGAGACGGTAATGTCAGATTCACTACACCAGTTCAAGCGGGGACTGGATGCATTTCTAGATACCAGGCAGATTTCAGCATATACTTAAAAATAAAATAAAATAGTAGGTTGATACAGGGATTTATTCTGACTGCTGGTTTCAGAGTCGGGAGGGAATTTTTCCTCAGGTGAAGATTGGCTAAATCATTTGGGGTTTTTGCCCTCCTCTGGATCAACTTTAGCAATTACAGAACTAACAGGTCGAACTTGATGGACGCAAGTCTTTATTCGGCTTTACAAACTATGTTACTATGTTACTAATTGGTGGTCGCTACTGTGTCCTAGTTTTCGGATCCCACCAGCGTTCTCCGGCTGTGACTCCACTTTGAAGAAATCAGACATCTTTAGTGAGGTAGGTATTGTTTGGGGTCTCAAATGAGTTTCCATTTTTAATTCATTTATAGGACATCTACCAATTATCTGCTATCATTGCTCTTCAGGGAGGGAGGGCTTGGCTTCTATCTGTATATATATGCTATATATGCTTTTGCATGGGCAGATATTTTAGGGGTCTCATGCACACACACTCACACAGCACGTTTTCTGACACGCTGTCCTGGCCAACCGCTTCAGAGTTTTTCACACGCCAATTAACATGAAGCTTTAATCAATAGACTCTGTTTTGGCCTGTTGCACGCTTCACAACTTTCTTCGTCGACATGATGCAGTTACGTACTGTCCGCCTGGCTTCGTGGACTCTCTTGACCTAGTCAATGAGGAAGTGGAGCTCGGTGAATGGCGTGCAAACGATCCAATTGCAGGCCTTCAACCAGTGGGACATGGCAGAAACACCCATGATGCGAAGACCTGCCGCGACAACTACTGCCAGTATTTTAACGGTCCTGGTGCTGTTCCTTGGCAGCATCAGAACCTATAGTGGGCAACTACTCATGTTTCTACACTACTGACATTTCTGTACTGATGTGTCTAATAAACTGTGTGTTCTACTATGCAAAAGCTTTGTTTCTCATTCTTTCAGTAGTCACCACAGTAAGCAGTCCATATATATATATACATATGTATACACATGTGTATACAGATACATACATACATACATACACGCATATACATTCGTGTACTCGTATGTAAACAGATTCATCCATGTACTCATACATATTTTTAAGTACATAAATATATACACACACACTCATATACACATACGTATATAGATAACTATATATACACATACATACTCTCAAACATACAGATATGCATACACACAAATGGCCATTTACATCTCTATATATATATTCATATAAATATATGGACATCCATACATCTGTACAGGAACAATGCACACACCAGTGTTCCCATCTGACCGGACACGCAGTAGCGATGTTAAACCAAGGCCGCCCAATCAGAATGCAGTAGCGTCCACCAATCGGAGATGAGGGGGCGCGGAAAAGTGATTTTATGCACGCCTTTGTGACACAGTACAGTCCCTATCAAGGCGTGGATCGTTGAAATAGCTGCTGTGTAAAAGCGTCCCAACGACCGCCGAGATCGTTAGTTAGATCGCAGGGGCAGCCGAAGTTCTGCATGTTTGACAGCTCCCCAGCGATCACGAAACGACTCTCCAGCGATCCCAAAACCGTGACGCACTAACGATCTCGCTAGCGATCTCGTTATGTGTGACGGGGCCTTAAGGCTACAGATGCTGCTCGGACTCTGGAGACTGAGGAGGCGTCCAGTATTAGCAAATTTACTAATGGCTGCTAAACCCGCCCCACCCTCATTTACAATTATGAGATAATACTACATATATCACTGAGATGATTCATTTCTTTTGGATGGAGTCTATGATAATTAAGATTCGGCTCCTCACGTGTGCAATACATAAGAAGAAGCTGTGTACATAATGTATCTATCACAAAATGTATACAGCTGCCTACAGTAGGTATCTACTTACAGAGGACGTTTTCTTAAAGAACTCTCCCCTATGAATAAATCCAAACACATAGTGTGCAAATATATGGAAATATACATGGATTGTATACATTTCCATTTGTTTGCTCTTGATCTCCATTTGCAAACTATTACGTTGATGTATGCAGGCTTGGTTTTGTTACAAAAAGGTAACCACATGTAAAACTATCATGTGCATGTTATAGGGTTACTATCATCTGGGATATTTCTGGCACATTCTCAGAATAAACCATGAATGTCTAATAAACGCGAGTCCCACCCATCTCGGGAACAGACCCCCACTGCATGTTACTGGAAATGAGTCTGTGCATGTGTGGCTCTCCGCATTCACTTTTAGGCAAGATCTGAATCTCTCAGCAGGCATGGTGTCCGGGGTCTGTGTCTGATAATGCAGCTTAGCCTCAGTCACTTCAATTAATGAGAAAAAAAGGGGGAGATATTGAACGGTACAGATGAGAAGGGAGTTACGGAGTTGATCACCTGATAATCTTGTGATTGTCACAGCTCCAATATTAACCCATGAATAATACAGCTGCTGCAGTCCCGTCGGTGAATGAAGGGAAACACTCTTTTGCACGTCAATTAGTAGAAAGAGGAGATTGATGTTTCGAAGTAGACCGCGCTGTTGTAAGAAGGAAGCAGTTCCAGAGTGCAATAGTGATTCCGCAGTTTTTATTTTTACGCGTTTCATGCTCCCTCCGAGCCCGTTTTCAAAAAACAAACTACACAGCACAAAAAATCCTCCAATAGTCTAATATGCACAGGGGCCTCCTGACCGTTATCTTACAGATGATCTCAAGAAATGAAGGATCTGGCCACTGAAATTTCAACAACTGAGCCTTTTGTTCTTCTAGGAGATAAGCGGCTTCCAGAGGACGGATATAGGGACATACTAGGTGTAGTATAGCTCAGTCTGTGCCTTTGCCCAGCTTATCCAATTTATTACTATTGACTTTATTTAATATAGTGACCTATAAATTATTAATCTATTGACTAAAGTATAAAGTATATTACCATCTGGGCACTATCTGTGTTGTAGGGCTTGCCCTTTATTTCTCCTGCTTATGTTTAGGCCCCTGTTTCTCTAAAATATTGTACACTCCACTAAATGTAAATATATACACAGTACAGACAAAAGTTTGGACACATCTTCTCATTTAAAGATTTTTCTGTATTTTCATGACTATGAAAAGTGTACATTCACACTGAAGGCATCAAAACTATGAATTAACACATGTGGAATTATATACTTAACAAAAAGAGAATGCCAAGAGTGTGCAAAGCAGTCATCAAAGCAAAAGGTGGCTACTTTGAAGAACCTAGAATATAAGACATATTTTCAGTTGTTTCACACTTTTTTGTTAAGTATATAATTCCACATCATAGTTTTGATGCCTTCAGTGTGAATGTACAATTTTCACAGACAAATCTTTAAATGAGAAGATGTGTCCAAACTTTTGGTCTGTACTGTATATATATAAATATATTTATTTATTTATTACTTTTAGATAATAAAGTAATATTAGTTTTTTTTCTTCTACTACACTCTTTCATAGGGAACTCAGGAATCTACGGCAAATCGAGCGCTGTTGTGCATGCAGGAGTCGGGGGGATACAGCTGTCAGCTATCTAATGTGTATGTGTATGGGGCCTTTAATGTCTACATTGTGTGTAATATAGTAAGTGGAGGACATTGGGTAAATCATGGACATGATATACTTTTTATCTAATAATTAAAATAAATGGTATACCTATTAACTTGTATGTTCATATTATTTCTATGAAGAGAGAGGACATATATAATATATTTATAGACGTATACATTCGTTACATTGGTAAATAACCATTTACAGATGCTCACTGTCAATGTAAAGCATAAGTTCAGGTTTGCAGAGATCTGCTGTGTAACATTTTGTTGGTTGTTTCTTCGCAACATATCAAGTAATGAGCATTTCCTGTAATGAGGAAAGCTGCGGTGGCGGGATGTAGTCTGTAGCAGGAGAGGACGTATCATTGGTGCAACCTGTGTAGCTGCACAGGGGCCCAAGAGGTAAGGGGGTCTGCTATCACCTCCGAAGCAGGTGGAATTGTGCACTGTGATGAGATATTGGACTGCAAAGGGCCCATATGTCGCTCTTGTGCCCAGGGACCTCTTCTGCTTCTGTCCGTTCCTGGTCTATTGGTAATTAGCACCTCGCAGTTTCCATCCTATTCACCAAATCCAGGCAGCAGCGGACCACTGCTTCTGGTCATAACTCCACATTCAATATCTCGTGGCTTAATCCACCATAATAGTTGGGAGACTGTTTTACTCTAATTGTACTGATGTTCCGTTCCTTCTTGTCTTTTTCTCCATTTTTGTACATAGCAGCTTTTAAAATTCTGCTGGGAGACCTTGGAAACACTGGTTCATGTCTGTGCTGGAGGCTTTGTTAGGAGCCTTCATCACAGATTTCGTCAAAAAAGCCAGATGAAAAAAAATTGTGCAGCATCCCCCCAGGATGGGAAAGTCATTGGGGTCCATCAGGCGCTATTTTCGGTTTTCTTATGATGGAACAGAATACGAGAAATACTGACGTGGATATACACCCATCCTGTCTCTGCTCTGCTGTCAGTCATATGAGATTATAGCCTCCTTCTGTGTCATTCATACAGCAATAATATGGCTTGGAATCTGAACAGTATATTTACAGACTAAAATAGAATAGGATTTCATACGGCTTGGAAAAGAAGACTTACTGATTACACCTTATGGGATTTGATCTTGTTTTTGGATCTAATTACGTAGCTTATGTTAAAAGGAAGCCAGCAGAATTGAGCTGTACCGAGAAGTCAAGCAAAGTATCTGCAAAGCTACTCAACATTTTATTTTACCTGTGGAATGTGGTACATATGAAAGGGGCTGTCCACTAGTTATAAACAATTTGAAAATGAGACCATAATGGTCCAAAAAAAAAACTGCTCCTCCGTACTGTTACCCACTATCTTTCGCCGATCTCCTGGCTGCATCTTCTAGTAGGGGAGGTGACTGCTGCAGCCAGATGACAGCCGCTGATTGACTGCAGTGGTCAGATTGCGTTTGCACTAGATGAAAGTCTCACAACTATTTTTTCCAGTTTGAACGTAACATCACCACTGCAGCCCATCAGCAGCGGCTGACTGGTCGCAGCAGTCACCTCCATCGCTGGAAAAGGAAGCCAGAGGACCAGTGGGGGACACTGCCAGCAGAATGGAGGGGCAGCGGGGTACGGTAGGTATGTGTTTTTTTGTTATTGCCATGGGACCATTTTTATCATATATCATATAATATATTAAATAATAATATTTTATACTTATAAGTCGTGGACAATCCTCTCAATTAAAAGAGGATATTATATACCGTATTATACATGCTTTTAATGGTTAAGATATACATGTATGTCTATATATATATATATATATACACACATATATATACACAGTATATATATATATGTATATATATATATATATATATATATATATATATATATATATATATATACACATACCACACATGCTGTATATTTATAGCCATGTACTTTCTATGGTAACCAGGGAGGCCTCAGGGTGCAGTATTACTATTAAGTGATAATGAGTTGAATATGGACTTCCTCTGTCTATTCCCTGGAGAAAATTAGGTGACAAAACAAACTATGATAATTTCACCTTGTAGAGTATAATTTATTTTTTTTCCTTTCCTTACTACACGTGTGACCTGTCAGCCTCTGAAGATGCCACTCATTTGTTAGGTAGCTCTTGTACCGTTCACCTAGTAGGTGTGCCTCCTTATATTTACCCGTAGATAACCACTGGGCAAGGTGAAATATTCCACGTCTGACTATTTCAGCCTTTTTTTTATGTCGTCCATAATTTTGTGTTACTGAGAGGTGTAAGTAAGAGGCAGTCCACATATTTTCCAATGTGACTGGCTGCATCTATGCTGCCAAAGTCTCTACTGGAATTTCAAGCAAATGTGATTTTATTCCAATTCATATTTAGGCTCTTGGTTTATAAAGTTTTGTCTTTTCTGCAGACACTATGGATGACAAAAATCAAATGGAATCCTACCAAAAGCTTAGGTTTACAATCTGTGCTGGACTATATTGTAAGTGTGATATCAACATTGGTTTATACTTATGTGTATTGTTGTGTCCCAAGATATTAGCTACTTGAGGCTGGCTTCACACGCTATGATTACACATCCTGAAACTCACGAGATAGATAGATAGATGATAGATAGATACTGTAGATAGATAGATAGATACTGTAGATAGATAGATAGATAGATAGATAGATAGATAGATAAGATAGATACTGTAGATAGATAGATACTGTAGATAGATAGATAGATACTGTAGATAGATAGATAGATAGATAGATAAGATAGATACTGTAGATAGATAGATACTGTAGATAGATAGATAGATACTGTAGATAGATACTGTAGATAGATAGATAGATAGATACTGTAGATAGATAGATAGATAGATAAGATAGATACTGTAGATAGATAGATACTGTAGATAGATAGATAGATACTGTAGATAGATAGATAGATAAGATAGATAGATAGATACTGTAGATAGATAGATAGATAGATAGATACTGTAGATAGATAGATAGATAGATAGATAGATAGATAGATACTGTAGATAGATAGATAGATAGATAGATAGATACTGTAGATAGATAGATAGATAGATAGATAGATAGATACTGTAGATAGATGATAGATAGATAGATACTGTAGATAGATAGATAGATACTGTAGATAGATAGATACTGTAGATAGATAGATAGATAGATAGATAGATACTGTAGATAGATAGATAGATAGATAGATACTGTAGATAGATAGATAGATAGATAGATACTGTAGATAGATGATAGATAGATAGATAGATACTGTAGATAGATAGATAGATACTGTAGATAGATAGATAGATAGATAGATAGATAAGATAGATACTGTAGATAGATAGATACTGTAGATAGATAGATAGATAGATACTGTAGATAGATAGATACTGTAGATAGATAGATAGATACTGTAGATAGATAGATACTGTAGATAGATAGATACTGTAGATAGATAGATAGATAGATAGATAGATACTGTAGATAGATAGATAGATAGATAGATACTGTAGATAGATGATAGATAGATAGATAGATACTGTAGATAGATAGATAGATAGATAGATAGATACTGTAGATAGATAGATAGATAGATAGATAGATAGATAGATAGATAGATACTGTAGATAGATGATAGATAGATAGATAGATAGATAGATAGATAGATAGATAGATAGATAGATAGATACTGGAGATAGATTGATAGATAGATAGATAGATAGATAGATAGATAGATAGATACTGTAGATAGATAGATAGATAGATACTGTAGATAGATAGATAGATAGATAGAGATCTGTGCCAGTATGTATACATGTATATATATTTACTTGCAGTCTACCGTTTTACTCCACGTTACTAAATAATTGATACAATAACAACACCCGCCACCATCTCTTCGATTTCCAGTCATTAAGGTCCACAGATGCAGAAGACTTACCCATCTTCTTGAAGGTTCTCAGCCCATGGATCCTGGCACATTGGACCTGCTGCTGCACAGCAGCCACTTCATGTTCTGGCTCATACTTTTTCTGTTTCCCCCCACAAATCGTTCTCCAGAATCCTGGCATTGCCACCCCTTGCTAGATGCCCACCCTTTACCTTGTCCACCCTCTATCTCTCCTTGAGGCTAATCTGTCACTAACCGCTCTACTCAGTCCTGGTTTCTATGGCCAGTCCTGTAACCTTCTTGTGACTGCTCATATTCCTGTCTCTACTTTGCCTTCACTCCCTTTTCTGTCTCAGGAGCCTTTGTGTGTGAGCAGCCCTCACCAGACCTGCCTCCTTCCCTCGCTCCTCCTTAGCACTGATTTGCAGTTTCTGGCTGGCTTTCCTTGCCTGGAGTCGCATTTCACTGCCACAGTCGCTCAAGATCTTAAAGTTGAATCCCTTTACAATCAGGGTGGGCTCACATCTCTGGGGGAAAATGTCAAAAATAAATGTAAAATTCACAAACTATCGAGTACGGAGATGATAGGACGACTGATACTGATTGTTGGGAACGTCAGGCATAAATATTAAATAAAACGAGGATTAATTCATTAGCGAAACAGTCTAACAAAAAACACTGTGACATTCAGACGTCCCATGCACCATGAAAACAAAAATGTATATTAACCACACAATAGAAAAAAATTACATATAATTTGATGTTAATATTAAGTCTTCAGACAACGTAAAGGCGTTATCCAGACGCATCCATGGTCCGTTGACTGTTTGCCAGGTCTTTTTGATGAACACAGGTATTGTGCACCTCTCCTAATAATTAGACAAGGATGCCTACATGACACTTATCGATATTTAGAAAGCAGATACTGGACGGCATGGCACCACCGATGTGGAAGTGAGAGGTCCTGGATAAACTGTCACGCACAGTGTGGGAAAAACAAAGTGCAACATGAAGGGATGAGTTGAGGGTAGTCCAAACGCTAAGGAAAGGGGGAGTGGAGACCCCTAGGCAGATCTAATACCACCCTACTGTCCTACCTTCCCTATATAGGTTACGCACCTATCGCCGAACAGGAAACCTAATCCCTGTATATCCCTAGAGCTAGGCCCTAGACAGGGAAAGGGGGTGAGCACTGGTCAGTCCCCATTATAAACTAAAGACAACAAGGGTGACAAACAAAGGGAGGAAAACTTAGCTTGAGCAGACATCAGAGAGATAACACCAAACATCCTCCAAGGGCATCAGAGAGGAAGCTAGCCAACTGCTATTGCTCCAAACCATCACAAGGGAAAATGTGAATATCACCGGCGACTCCCTGAAGCAGACTGAGAGTTTATAAACTCCCAGACCAGGGTGTGTCAATCAGAGCAGGAGGGAGGTTGCTGGATCCAAAAGTCAGAAGGATTAAGAAGGCATCTGCAATGCCAAACACAGTAACATTCTGCAGCCAGATGCAGAGCGACTGTCTGTTATATCTGACACACCCATGACATAAACCCAGTATCTGAATTTAAGAAATTGATGACATATCCACAGGACCCCCATTCTACCACAGCTGACTGAAGAAGTGAGGAGTATAGTATAGGAGTTATGTAAGAGTGAAAAGCATGAAAGTATGGCCACCTCATCTTTAATTGTATGGGAGGATGTAATCACCTCTCCTCCGTGAACCACCATCTCAAAATAGGTGATGATTTCAGAGGTGAGATCCCCAAATATGACTTAATATATTATGTCATAAATGTCTGAAAAAAACACATCTATGTGTTGATTATCAGGATCAGCCTGTAACCATGCACATTGTACGTGAGCACATTAATAATAATGCATTTATAACTTTACCATTACACTTTATGGACATTTTAAAGATGGCATTATGCAACTTTCGATGTTGTCCTATGTGATGTGGATGACAAAGATGACAATGAATCAACAGGAAAATATTCACACTAGTAGATGATGACAGTAAACAGACACTACGTATATTTAGCGATCTGACTCATATACATTTAACCACTTCGCGCCAGAGCCTGTTTTTGCCTTCGTGACCGGCCAATTTTTTCAATTCTGACCACTGTCACTTTATGAGGTAATTACTCTGGAACGCTTCAACGGATTCCCCTGATTTCGAGAATGTTTTTTTCGTGACATATTGTACTTCATGGTAGTGGTAAAATTTCTTCAATATCACTTGCGTTTATTTGTGAAAAAATCGGAAATTTGGCAAAAATTTTGAAAATTTTGCAATTTTCAAACTTTGAATTTTCATGCCCTTAAATCAGAGAGATATGTCACACAAAATAGTTAATAAATAACATTTCCCACATGTCTACTTTACATCAGCACAATTTTAGAACCACAATTTTTTTTTGTTAGGAAGCTATAAGGGTTAAAAGTTGACCAGCGATTTCTCATTTTTCCAACAAAATTTACAAAAACATTTTTTTAGGGACCACATCTTATTTGAAGTGACTTTGAGGGTCCTTTATGACAGAAAATACCCAAAAGTGACACCATTCTAAAAACTGCACCCCTCAAGGTGCTCAAAACCACATTCATGAAGTTTATTAACCCTTCAGGCGTTTCACGGGAATTTTTGGAATGTGGAAGAAAACAATGAACATTTAACTTTTTTTCACAAAAATGTTACTTTAGACCCAATTTTTTTATTTTCACAAGGGTAACAGGAAAAAATGGAATATAAAATTTGTAGTGCAATTTCTCATGAGTGCGCTGATACCCCATATGTGAGGGAAAACCACTGTTTGGGCGCACTGCAGGGTTTGGAAGGGAAGGAGCGCCATTAGACTTTTTGGATGTAAAATTTGTTTGAATAATTAGCCATAAAAATAAAATTTTCACATTTTTCCCACAAAAAATGGTTTTCATCCCCTAATTTTGCATTATCATAAGGGTAACAGGAGAAATTGCACCATGAAATTTGCTGTGCAATTTCTCCTAAGTATGCCGATACCCCATATGTGGGGGAAAACCACTATTTGGGTACACTGCAGGGTTCGGAAGGGAAGGAGCGCCATTTGACTTTTTGAATGTAAAATTTGTTTGAATAATTAGCGGACGCCATGTCGCATTTGGGAAGCCCCTAATGTGCCTAAACAGTGGAAACCCCCCACAAGTGACACCATTTTGGAAACTAGACCCCTTAGGGAACTTATCTAGATGTGTGGTGAGCACCTTGCACCCCCAGGTGCTTCACAGAAGTTTATAATATTGAGCCGTAAAAATAAAATTTTCAAATTTTTCCCACAAAAAATGTTTTTCATCCCTTAATTTTGCATTATCATAAGGATAACAGGAGAAATTGCACCATGAAATTTGTTGTGCAATTTCTCCTGAGTACGCCGATACCCCATATGTGGGGGAAAACCACTGCTTTGGTGTACGGCAGGGTTCGGAAGAGAAAGGAGCGCTATGTTGGCTGGGATAGGTTGCAGACACCATGTCACATTTGAAGAGTCGCTGACATGCCGAAACAGCAGAAACCCCCACAAGTGACCCCATTTTGTAAACTACACCTCTCAAGGAATTCATCTAGGGAAGTAGTGAGTATTTTTTAATTTATACCATTGGGCAGTGAAGAAAACATAATTATATTTTTACCACAAAAAAATGTTTTACCCTCAGATTTTACATTTTCACACAGGGCAATGGGTAAAAATGGTGCCGAAATGTGTCACACAATTTCCTCTAAAAGTGGCAATATCCCATATGTGGCTGTACCGTACCGCTTAGCCATACGGCGAGATCTGGGAGGGATGGAGCGCTATTTGACAATTGGAGAACAAATTATTGTAGAATAGGCATTTGGATTTGGGAGCACAAAATTTTCTGAATTTCTTTTGGGGGGCAAGGGCCATTTCGCTTTTCCAGAGCCTTTCTGCTACCAGTAACTTGGAAGTCCCTTATATTTTTAACAGATGACGGACCTGAGTGGGGACTAGCTTTTTTTTTAGGACTGAGTTGAAGCTTTTATTGGGAACATTTTACGTAACATTTATCCGGTGCTCTAGGCTGAGCACTTACATCGGGGTTTCCATCTAAATTTCCAAGTGATGTAATTCAGATGAAACCCCTGCGGGATCCATTCACTGTAATGAGGCAGCAGAGTTACTCTGGACTCTGTCTGGCCTCTGTTTAGCGGTGTCCTTATTTTCAGAAGTGCACAAAACTGTGGCCAACTGCCCTTTTATGCACGCCTAAAAAAACTGACACCGTGGGATCACAGGCCAGACGGCATCCACAGTGGCCTATATCTGCCTCATTACAGGGATCCTTCCATCATGGGTTCCTCTCTGAATCACGCATTTCAGAGATTTACACGGAAACTCTGGTGTAAGTGCTCAGCGCAGAGCGCAGGATAAATGTGTGCCGAGCCATACTGCGATCTTTGGGAGACATAATAAACAAATCAGTAGCAGGTGAAGAATTGGTTTTATTTATTTTTTACGCCGTTCCTCGTGCTGTATAAGTGATGAGATTACTTTATTCTTCGGGTCAGTGCGATTACAGAGATACCGGATTTATATCGGGTTTTTATGACTGACAGCTGTCACACACTAAAAGACGCTTTTTTTTGCAAAATCTAGTTTTTGCATCGCCATATTTTGAGAGCTATAATTTTTCCATATTTCGGCTTGTTTTTTGCGGGACGAGTTGACATTGTTATTGGTACCATTTTTGGGTACGTGACATTTTTTGATCGCTCTCTATTCCGTTTTTTGGGAGGTAAAATTAACAAAAACCAACAATTCAGGAATTGTTTTTTGAGGTTTTTTTTATGCCGTTCTGCGTGTGGTAAAAGTGATAAGGCAGCATTATTCTTCAGGTCAGTACGTTTACAGCGATACTACACTTACTGTATATTTTTTTATGTTTTGGCGCTTTTACACAATAAAGCAATTTTATAGAAAAAAATATTTTTTTTGCATCGCTTTATTCTGAGAGCTATAACTTTTTTATTTTTCGGCTGATGGAGCTGTATGGCGGCTTTTTTTTTGCGGAACAAGATGACATTTTCAGCGGTACCATTTTTATTTCCATTTTGCTTTTTGATCGCATTTTTTTCCACTTTTTGTTTGGCAATATGATGAAAATGCATAGTTTTTTGCTCTGTTTTTTATTTATTTTTATTACATTGTGCACAGAAGGAGTTAATTAGTGTGACAGTTTTATAGATCTGGTTGTTTCGGATGCGGCGATACCAAATATGTGTACTTTTTTTGTTTTTGCTTAAATATACGGATTTATTGGTTTAATATTTTATTTATTTTTATTTATTTTGTGATTTTTTTTTTTTACAGTTTGAAACATTTTTTTGACTTTTTTTTTTTCATTTTTACTTAGTCCCTGTATGGGACATTAATTTTTATTTTTTTAATCGTTCCCCGTAACATCAACACGAAGGAAGTTGCCAGTACAACTGTTAGGTCTTCCCGAGTCTGGTTGTTTTTTAAAGACTCTGCCGATAACCCCAAAAAGGCCATTTGCACCACATGCCAGGCCAGCATCAGCAGGGGTAGCAAAACTACAAGCCTGACCACCACCAGCATGAACAGGCACATGGCAGCAAAGCACCCGACTAAGTGGTCCGAACCCCAGGTTCCAGCAACAGTGTCTGCGGGTGACACCACTGCTTGTTCCACTGTTGTGCGTGCATGCCAATCCCCTGTCCATGGCGCATGCCAAGATGCCTCCCGCCCTGCACCTGTCGTTGAACACTCTTAACTAGCACCATCAGCAAGCACATCTACATCCTTGTCCCAGCACAGCATTCAGTTGTCCCTACCTCAGTCCATGGAACGCAAGTGTAAATTCGCAGGTAACGCCCCACAGGCCACACTACTAAATTCACAGATTTCGCAAAAGGCTTGCGCTCGAAATGTTTCATTTTAGGCTCAAGAGGACTAAAGCTTTCCGCAACCTGATTGACCATCGGTACTCGGTCCCCAGCCACCACTATTTCTCCCGGTGTGCCATCCCCGCATTACATGTGCACATGTCCCACAACATTAGCCATGCCCTCAACATGGGAAAGTCCACCTAACCACGGACACGTGGACAAGTGCATGTGGGCAGGGACGGTACATCTCGCTGACGGCACTCTGGGTTAACATAGTGGAAGCCGGGACCCAGTCGGACCTTGGGACGGAACACGTCCTCCCGACGCCGAGGATTGCGGGCCCTGGGTCAATCAGAGTTGCCCCCACATTCTACAGCTCCTGCACCTCCTCCTCCTCCTCTTCAGCATCCATATCCGAAATGACCACATCAGTCGCAAGCTGGAAGCACTGCAGCGCTGCCTCGGCCAAGCGGCAACAGGCTGTGCTGAAGCTAATATGCTTAGGTGACAAACCACACAACGCTGAAGAGTTGTGGACAGTTCTGAAAGAGCAGGCAGATCTGTGGCTGACACCGCTGACCCTACAGCCAGGCATGATCATGTGTGACAATGGCCGGAATCTGGAGGCGGCTCTGAGGCGAGGCGAGCTCACACACGTACCATGCCTGGCCCAATTGCTTAACCTTGTGGTTCAGCGGTTTCTCAAAACCTACCCGGATCTGTCGGATCTGCTTGTCAAAGTACGCCACTTGTGTGCCCATTTTAGAAAGTCAGCTACAGCTTCTGCCGCCCTTGCCGTGCTTTAGTAGCATTTGCAGCTTCCGGCTCACCGACTGGTGTGTGATGTTCCCACGCGTTGGAACTCTACATTTCAGATGTTGGGAAGGATTTGTGAGCAGAAGAGGGCAGTTGTTGACTACCTGCATCAACAAGGCCGTCGGTATTCAGGTCAGACTCCACACATAAAACCTCAGGAGTGGTCATGGATGTCAGACATCTGTACTATCCTCCAAAACTTTGAGGACTCCACCAAGATGGTGAGCGACGATGACGCCATAATTAGCGTCACCATCCCGCTTCTTTGTCTTCTAAAACGCTCTCAATTAAAGAGGATGTATTGCAGGCGGAGCACGATGAGATGGAGCAAGGAACCATACAGGGTGATTACACACAGCCCAGCCTCATCTCATCCCAACGTGGATTGGGTGACAATGAGGAAGAGGAGGAGGAGGAAGAACAGGAGCTAGTTTCCTGCGCTATAGACGGTACTACCTGCACAACTGTCATACCGTCTGTTCAGTGTGGTCGGTCTGAGGACGGGGAGGAGGAGGAGGATGAGGAGGAGAGCATGGTCAGTCGTCCTCTTGATGAGGACACGGAAGTCTTGACTCTTTGCAGTCTGGCACACATGGCTGAGTTTATGTTACGCTGCCTTTCCCGTGACCCTCGTGTTGTCCAAATTTTGAGTGACAGTCATTACTGGTTAGTGACACTTGTAGACCCACGCTACAGGGAGAACTTTCTGTCTCTTATTCCCTTGCAGGACAGACCTAATAAAATGGTTCAGTACGAGAAGGTCCTTGTTGCGGAATTATTAAAAAAATTCCCATCTGAAAACGCTGGCGGCAGAGGTCACAGTTCGTTGGACAACCAAGGAGTACAGGAGAGAGAGCCACAAATGCAATCCAGCAGAGGCAGGGAAACACTGTCAAAGTTCTGGGACAGTTTTCTCCGACCCTCCATTGCACAGGCCCTGAGGCGCAGGGTACTCTCACAAAGAGTGCAAAGTTTTGGAAGATGGTGAGGGAGTACCTTGCCAACCGTACCAATGTCCTCCGTGATTCCTCTGTGCCTTATAATTATTGGGTATCCAAGCTGGACACGTGGCATGAACTGGCTCTCTATGCTTTGGAGGTCCTTGCCTGCCCTGCCGCTAGTGTTTTGTCAGAGCGGGTTTTTAGTGCCGATGGTGGAATTATAACCGATAGTCGCATCCGCCTGTCAATTGAAAATGCTGACAGGTTGACTCTTATAAAAATGAACGAGGGCTGGATTAGGCCAGACTTCTCAACACCACCAAATGATAGCAGTGTAACATAAACTCAAAAACAGTGTCTTTTTTTGGGGAGGTCTAACTCTATTCCCAGGCACCTCTGTCTTTACACCCAGACATGGGTATACGCTTCCTGATTTTGTCTATTTGCTCTTGTCCTCCTCCTTCTCCGCATCCTCATCCTCATCCTCCACCATCATATTACCACCATATGTACCATGTCAACATATCTACATCTCTTGCAAGGGGCATTGGAGTGCCTCCAAATTTTTGGCAGCCGTTGCTTCACTGCATAGGCAAACACTACGGGAGACCCACTTCCTAATAATGGGAACATTGTTTTTAGGAGGCTCTCTGACCTCTATGTCTCTTGTAAGGGGCATTGGAGTGCCTCCAAATTCTTGCAGATGTTGCTTTACTGCATAGGCAAACACTATGGGAGACCACTTCCTAATAATGGGAACATTGTTTTTAGGAGGCTCTCTGACCTCTATGTCTCTTTCAAGGGGCATTGGAGTGCCTCCAAATTTTTGGCAGCTCTTGCAGTCACTGCATATGCAATAACCCACTCGTTAATAATGGGTACAGCAAAGCATAGCCGGCTGATAGCTCTCTAACAATAACAAGGACCGACTGCTGGCCCTTTAAGAATAGTAAGGACTGCCTGATGGCCCTATAAATATAGGCTTTGTAACTTTCAGTGTCCCTCCATCATAAATAAAACAGGATGTGTCTGATGATGTGTTACACACCACATAGCCAGATAAGATTGTAAAATGTTAAAATGACAATTCCCAATGAATGCATTTGTCTTGGTTGAAAGCAATGCAAAAGTGCAAAAATAGATCAAAAACGCTACATGTGAACATAGCCCAAGGTGTGGAGGAGAATTTTTGTTTTTGGTTATTTATTTTGCTTTATACACAAGTCATTACCCTGGAAAGGATGTTCTTTAACATATTTCCCAGGAAAATCCATTTTGGTTTCGTTTTGGTATGTTTAATTGTGAGTCTGTAAAAGTGGCGTAATACCTCTGACATCGTTGTTAACAGCACTGAACTGGGAGTCAGAAATGCTTCCATGGGTCTCCCCCATGCTGTTCCCATGTCATTTCATCACTGTTCCCATCGATTTGAGCAATTTTTAGTCCCTCTGCAGACCGCTGGGGGAAGGGCCGCCAGAAAAATGCTTGAGTTTCCCATAGACTTACATTGGGCTCGTTACTTGATCCAAGCACTTGAGCATTCCAATTTGCTTGACTCGAACAATGAGTACCCGAGCATTTTAGTCTTCGCTCATCACTAGTGAGTAGTGATGAATTTTCCACTTTGAGGAGACTTGTAGTGTAATATACATCTGTGTTCTGCACAACTTATTTCTGTAATCAGTTCATTACAAAACTTATTCCAAAGAGTCAACTGTGCTCCAGACAGCCGCACACCTGGAAAAACAGTTGCGAATAGCAACATCATCATTACCACATAACTTCACAACTCACCAAAAAGAACCGGTTCCAGTCATCACATTAGGACTGAGTTAATTAATTTTTTGACCAAATATACCAAAATAATTTTCAAATTGATAATTCTGTACAGTCCGTGAATGATGGTGTAAATATCGAAATGGCCCTTGGCAGAAAAAAGGTCTCCCACCCCTGATATAGGCAGAGAGTACAGAATCTTCATAGGAAGTCCCTATTGCAACCATCTCACTTGGAAACTAAGTATAGACATATACCATTTGTTTCCACCTACAATGACACCAGTATAAAGAATACCAATATAATTGGTAAACATTGGTCTGGAGAAATATCTTACAGATGTTCCTGAATCACAGAAACATTATTTTAGTATAGACGTTCCGAAAACCTTGGGGATAGACTGGTGCATTCAGACATTGGTACGTCTAAAATGGATGCTTGAAGATATTTAGCTCCACTTAAAATGGGCTGTCACTCATGTTTTCAATATTCAGACCAGATTATTTAAAATTCAACATTTTTTAACCTATGACTGTGACCATGTAATACATCTTTTTTACTGCACTTGTAATCCTTTTTATGTTGGTGAAACGTCTCTTGATTTAACCCCTTCACCCCAAGCCTGTTTTCACCTTCATGGCCAGGGCAAATTTTACAATTCTGAACACTGTCAATTTATGAGGTATTGCACTTCATGATAGAGGTAACATTTCTTTATTATGACTTCCGTTTATTTTGGAAAAAAAAATAATTTTGGCGAAAATGTGAAAAATTTAGCAGTTTTCAAACTTTTAATTTTTATGCCCTTAAATCAGGAAGTTATGTCACAAAAAATAGTTCATAAATAACATTTCACACATGTCTAATTTACATCAGCACAATTTTTGAAACAATTTTTTTTTTAGATAGGAAGTTATAAGGGTTAAAAGTTGACCAGTGATTTCTTATTTTTCCAACAAAATTTACAAAACCATATTTTTTATGGAACACATCACATTTTAAGTGACTTTGAGGGGTCTATAAGACAGAAAATACCTAAAAACTGCACCCCTCAAGGTGCTCAAAATCACATTCAAGAAGTTTATTAACCCTTCAGGTTCTTCACAGGAATTAATGGAATGTGCAAGGAAAAACTAAACATTTAACTTTGTTTTCACAAAAATGTTATTTT
Organism: Phyllobates terribilis; assembly: GCF_046119375.1. Taxonomy (NCBI): domain Eukaryota; kingdom Metazoa; phylum Chordata; class Amphibia; order Anura; family Dendrobatidae; genus Phyllobates; species Phyllobates terribilis. Next base: position 150,254,836 of record NW_027362765.1, on the reverse strand, counting down.
AGACCCATTTCTTTTTACTTTCACAAGGGTAACAGAAGAAAATGGACTCCAAAATTTGTTGTGCAATTTCTCTTGAGCATGCCGATACCCCATATGTTGGGAAAAAAACACTGTTTGGGTGTAAGGCATGGAAGGATCGCCATTTGACTTTTTGAATGTAAAATTAGCTGGAATAATTAGCATGTCGCGTTTGAAGAGCCCCTGATGCGCCTAAACAGTGGAAATCCCCCACAAGTGACACCATTTTGGAAACTAGATCCCTCAGGGAACTTATCTAGATGTGTGGTGAGCACCCTGAACCCCCAGGTGCTTCACAGAAGTGTATAATGTTGAGCCGTGAAAATAAAAAAAATCAAATTTTTCCCAAAAATAGTTTTTAGCCCCAAATTTTGCAATTTCACAAGGGTAACAGGAGAAATTGCACCATACAATTTGTTGTGCAATTTCTCCTGAGTACCCTGATGCCCCATATGTGGAGGAAAAATACTGTTTGGGAGCGCAGCAGGGCTCAGAAGGGAAGGAGTGCCATTTGACAGTTTGACTGCAAAAGTTGCTGGAATAATTACTAAACGCCATGTCGCATTTGAAGAGCCCCTGATGTGCCTAAACAGTGAAAAAAAACCACAAGTGACACCGTTTTGGAAACTAGACCACTCAGGGAATTTATCTAGATGTATGGTGAGCACCTTGAACCCCCAGATGCTTCACAGACGTTTATACCATTGAGCCATGAAAATAAAAAAATCTAATTTTTCCCACAAAAATGTTTTAAGCCCTAATTTTTTTATTTTCACAAGGGTAACAGGAGAAAATGGACCCCAAAATTTGTTGTGCAATTTCTCCTGAGTACGTACATACCCCATATGTAGGGGAAATCTACTGTTTAGGCGCACCGCAGGGCTCAGAAAGGAAGGAGTGATGTTTGGAACGTAGACTTTGATGGAATGGTCTGAGGGTGTCATGTCGTGTTTGGAGAGCCCCTGTTGTGCCTAAACAGTGAAAAAAAAAACACAAGTGACCCCATTTTGGAAACTAGACCCCTCAAGGAATTTATCTAGACGTATGGTGAGCACCTTGAACTCACAGGTGCTTCACAGAATTTTACAACGTTGATCTGTGAAAATGAAAAAAAAAAAAATTTCCACAAAAATGTTGTTTTAACCCCAATTTTTTCATTTTCATAAGGATAGCAGGAGAAAATGGACCCCAAATTTCTCCTGAGCACGCTGATACCCCATATGTGGTCGAAAAATACTTTTGAGGCACAGTGCAAAGCTCAGAAGAGAAGGATCGCCATATTGGAGTTCAGATTTTGCTGGACTGGTTTGAGGGTGCCATGTCACATTGGCAGAGCCCCTGAGATTCCAGAACAACAGAACCCCACATAAGAGACCCCATTTTACAAACTACACTCTCAATGAATTCATCTAGGGGTGCAGTGACCATATTGATACCACAGGTGGGTCACAGAATTTTATACCAATGGGCAGAGAAGAAAAAAATAATTACATTTTTACCACCAAAATTTTGTTTTAGCCCCAGATTTTCACACTGGGAAATGGGTAAAAATGGCACCAAAATTTGTCCCACAATTTCTGCTGAATGTAGAAATAGAGAAATACATATGACTGCTTAGCCTCTATTTGCCTCCTGGAGCGCAGATTTTTGCAGACTCCATATAGAGAGCCCCTAAGTGCTAGAAGAGCAGAATCCCCCCTCAGTGGCTTCATTTAGGAAATTATACCCCTTTGGGAATTTATCTACAGCTGTGGTGAGGATTTGAACTACATGGGTGTTTTCCAGAGATCCTTCGCTCTACGCTGAGCACTAACATCAGGGTTTCCATCTAAATCACACATGTCAAACTCCAGCCCGTGGGCCAAATCTGGCCCGCAGGGTGGTTATATTTGGCCGACGACACCAGAACCGCTACTCCTATATAAGCCCATTATTCTGTATGGAGATCTACAGTATGTGGGGCCCATTATTCTGTATGGAGGACTATGTGGGACCCATTACTGTGTATGGAGGACTATGTGGGGCCCATTATTCTGTATGGAGGACTATGTGGGGCCCATTATTCTGTATGGAGGACTATGTGGGGCCCATTATTCTGTATGGAGGACTATGTGGAGCCCCTTATTCTTTATGGAGGACTATGTGGAACCCATTATTCTGTATGGAGGACTTTATGGAGCCCATTATACTGTATTCTGGTTGGCCCGCGACTTTGTCCCAAGTGTTTTATTTTGGCCCTTTGTGTATTTGAGTTTGACATCCCTAATCTAAATCTCTGAGTGACGTGATTCAGATTAAATATTCGAGGAATTAATTCATTATAATGAGGCAGCAGAGTTACTCTGGACTCCGTCTGGCTTCTGTTTAGTGGTGTCCTTTTTTTTTCAGAGGTGCACAAAACTGTAACCAACAGCATCCTTATGCATGTGTAAAAATACGGACATCGCCGGACCACAGGCCAGATAGCGTCCACAGTTGCTCCATCTGCCTCATTATAGGAAATCTTATGCTGGGGTTTCCGTCTAAATCACGTATTTCAGAGATTTACACAGTAACCCCTGTGTAAGCGCTCACATTGAGCGCAGGATAAAAGTGAGCCGAGTCTTACTGCGATCTTTGGAAGGCAGAATGAACAAATCAACAGCAGGTGAAGAATTGGTTTTATTTATTTTTTATGCCGTTCCTCATGCATTATAAGTGATTAGACGACTTTATTCTTCGGGTCAGTGAGATTATAGCGATACCAGATTTATATCGGGTTGTTTTGTTTGGTTGCTGTCACACACTAAAAGACGCTTTTTTTGCAAAAACTAGTTTTTGCATTGCCATATTTTGAGAGCTATAATTTTTCCATATTTCGTCCGACAGAGTCATGTAATGGCTTGTTTTTTGCGGGACGAGTTAACATTTTTATTGGTACCATTTTCGGTCACATAATTTTTTTTATTACATTCTATTCTGATTTTTGGGACAGAATGAACAAAAACCAGCAATTCAGGAATTGTTTTTTTTTTTTTTATGTCATTCCGCGTGTGTTAAAATTTATAAGGCAGCTTTATTCTTCGGGTCAGTACGATTACAGCAATACCACATTTATATAGTTTTTATGTTTTGACGCTTTTATACAATAAAAACTATTTCATAGAAAAAATCATTAGTTTTGCATCGCTTTATTCTGAGAGCTATATGGTGACTTGGTTTTCGCAGGACAAGATGACATTTTCAGAAGTACCATTTTTATTTACATTCTTCTTTTTGATCGTGTTTTATTCCACTATTTGTTTGGCAGTATGATGATAAAGCATCATGTTTTGCCTCTTTTTTTTTTTTACGGAGTTCACTAAAGGGGTTAACTATTGGGACAGTTTTATAAGGCGGGTCGTTCCGGACGTGGTGATACCAAATATGTGTACTTTTGTTGTTTATATTTTTTTTATTTCATAAAAATATTTATTTTATAGGTATAATATATTTTGTTTTGGTTTTTCATTATTTTATCTTTTTTAATATTTTCACACTTTTTTTTAACTTTTTCTTACTTTTTCACTTTGTCCCACTTTTTCTTACTTTTTCACTTTTAGCAGGCTGATCGCTTGTATAGTATAGGAATGCTGGAGACAGACTGAACATGATCTTGCAAGTTTGCTAGCTCTGGTGACCCGAATGTCGTCATGATGACATCGGATCACCATAGCAATGATCGGCTCACCACGATGACGGGGTGCCGATCCAAGGGCAGAGGGGGCTTCCTTCCTCTGCCTGCTCGCTAAATGCTGCGATTGATTTCTATTGCAGCATTTAGGGGGTTAAAGTACCAGGAGCGGTGCTGAAAGTATTTATTCTAACATTATAAATAAATATATATATATATATATATATATATATATATACAGTTGTGCTCAAAAGTTTACATACTCCTGCAGAATTTTTCCTTTCTGGGCCTTGTTTCAGAGAATATGAATGATAACAAAAAACTTTTTCTCCACTCATGGTTATTGGTTGGGTGAAGCTATTTATTGTCAAGCTATTGTGTTTTCTCTTTTTAAATCTTAATAAAAACCAGAACTATCCAAATGACCCTGATCAAAAGTTCACATACCCCAGTTCTTAATACCGTGTATTGCCCCCTCTAACATCAATGACAGCTTGAAGTCTTTTGTGGTAGTTGTATATGAGGTTCTTTAATTTCTCAGATGGTAAAGCTGCCCATTCTTCTTGGCAAAAAGCCTCCAGTTGATGTAAATTCCTGGGCTGTCTAGCATAAACTGTGCGCTTGAGATCTCCCCAGAGTGGCTCAATGATATTGAGGTCAGGAAGCGGAGATGGCCACTCCAGAACCTTCACTTTGTTCTGCTGTAGCCAATGACAAGGCAACTTGGCCTTCTGTTTTGAATCGTTGTCATGTTGGAATGTTCAAGTACGTCCCATGCGCAGCTTCCGGGCTGATGAGTGCAAATTTGCCTCCAGTATTTGCTGATAATGTGATGCATTCATCTTTCCTTCAACTTTTACCAAGTTTCCTGTGCCTTTGTAGCTCACACATCCCCAAAACATCAGCGATCCACCTCCATGCTTTACAGTAGGAATGGTGTTCTTTTCATCATAGGCCTTGTTGACCTCTCTGCAAATGTAACGTTTATGGTTGTGGCCAAAAAGTTCAATTTTGGTCTCATCACTCCAAATTACCTTGTTCCAGAAGTTTTGAGGCTTGTCTCTGTGCTGTTTGGCATATTGTAGGTGAGATACTTTGTGGAATTTGCACAGTAATGGCTTTCTTCTGGCGACTCAACCATGCAGCCCATTTTTCTAAGAGAGTCCTGAATTTCAGCTGATGTTATTTGTGGGTTTTTCTTTGCATCCAGAACAATTTTCCTGGCAGTTGTGGCAGAAATTTTTGTTGGTCTACCTGACCATGGTTTGGTTTTTACAGAGCCTTTGATTTTCCATTTGTTAATCACAGTTTGAACGCTGCTGACTAGCATTATCAGTTCCTTGGATTTTTCTTGTATACTGTAACATCCCTGGCAGCGTGCTTGCATAGTGCACCACCGCCCACCATGCAAGACCGCAATCTTACCCATCGGTCCAGTCTGCAAACCTTGCTCCAGTTCATGCTGTGTGCATGTCTCTTGTCTGATTGCTTAGGGCGGCGGCCCGGTTACTTCCTGATTCTTATAGCTGCTGTGGGCGCACTCCTAATGCGTCCCCAGCCTATTGCTGTGAGTCACTGGATATTTAAACCCCCTCCACCCAGAAGGAGGTGCCTGAGCAACACTATCTATCAGTGTGCTCTCTGCCTCTGAGTTGCCAGGTCTTGTCCTGTATTTTGTCTGTTTCTGCCACCCTGGGGGCTGCATACCCAGGCCTGTTATCTCTGACTTCTAGTCTGTTTCCGCCACCCTGGGGGCTGTACACCCAGGCCTGTTATCTGTGACTTCTAGTCCATTTCTGCCACCCTGGGGTCTGTATTCCCAGGCTTGTTCCCGTATCTCGTTGCAGTGTCAGTTCCTGTCTCCTAGCCTGTTACCTGTTTGTCTCTATGTCCATACCCTCCCTTTTCCTGCAGTGTCTGAACCTGCACCTAACTCCAACTCGTTGTCTCTGTACTTCTGTTTGTGAGTTTTGTGTCCACTTGCTACTTCATTGTAAGTACCTTGTGTGTATCTGGTTCTGTTTGTCCCTTTTCCCTTCCTCCGTATCTACCTCCTGTGTTCTAACCATCTTCCTGTATTTTCCAGTCTGTTCCATGTGAACAGAGCCCTGTCCTCTCTGCCTGCACCTGCAGCCCTGTTCTGCTCTGCTTGCTCACCGCGCCAGCGGTTTCTCTCTGTTCTGCCTTGCCCACAGCTCCGGCGGTTCCTCTCTGCTCTGCCTTGTCCACCACACCTGCGGTTTCGCTCTGCTCTGTTTGCTTACCGCACTTGCGGTTTTGCTCTGTTCTGCCTTGTCCTCCGCTCCGGCGGTTCCTCTCTGTTCTACCTTGTCCACCGCTCCGGCGGTTTCACTCTGCTCTGCCTTGTCCACCGCACCTGCAGTTTCGCTCCGCTCTGCTTGCTCACCGCACCAGCGGTTCCTCTCTGCTCTGCCCTGTCCTCCACTCCGGCGGTTCCTCTCTGCTCTGCCTTGTCCACCGCTCCGGCGGTTTCACTCTGCTCTGCCTTGTCCACCACACCTGCGGTTTCACTCCGTTCTGCTTGCTCACCGCACCAGCGGTTCCTCTCTGCTCTGCCTTGTCCTCCGCTCCGGCGGTTCCTCTCTACTCTGCCTTGTCCACCGCTCCGGCGGTTTCTCTCTGATCTGCCTTGTCCACCGCACCTGCGGTTTCACTCTGCTCTGCTTACTCACCGCACCAGCGGTTTCGCTCTGCTCTGCCTTGTCCACCGCTCCGGCGGTTCCGCTCTGCTCTGCCTTGTCCTCCGCTCCGGCGGTTTCGCTTTACTCTGCTTGTCTACCGCATCTGCGGCTCTGTTCCTGTCTCCCAGTCTGTACTGGACCCTATCCAGCCTGCGCTCCAACCTGCTAGTACCTCCCTGTCTGCACTCCAGCCGTGCTTGCCAGTATCTCCCTGTCTGCACTCCAGCCGTGCTTGCCAGTACCCACCTGTCTGCATACCAGCCGTGCTTGCCAGTACCCACCTGTCTGCATACCAGCCGTGCTTGCCAGTACCCACCTGTCTGCATACCAGCCGTGCTTACCAGTACCCACCTGTCTGCATACCAGCCGTGCTTGCCAGTACCCACCTGTCTGCATACCAGCCGTGCTTGCCAGTACCCACCTGTCTGCATACCAGCCGTGCTTACCAGTACCCACCTGTCTGTATGCCAGCCTAACCTGCCTGTTCCTGCATTCCCCGGTGCGGGTCAACAGCTGTGACCGGGGTCTGACCTGGAGTAGCACCTAGTCCCTCTGCTCGGTTCCTCCTTGGTTCACGGAGTCGACTGAGCCGCCGTGCGACCTTGGTCGGATTGGGTTGATACTTAGTTACGCCCCTCCAGGCACTCCTCGGTTCATGGTAGTGGGATCACTAATCACGCTGATGCCAGTCAGTCCAGGCGCAAGCGTAACATATACCTTTACTGTGTTATACAGTTCAACTACCTTTTCCCATAGATCCGTTGACAATTCTTTTGCTTTCCCCATGACTCACAATCCAGAAACGTCAGTGGCTTGATGAAAGATGCAAGAGTCTGTCTGGATCCCAGAAACTCACTCAGCTTTTATGCACACACACTGATTACAAGCAAACAGGTCACAGGTGAGGATGTTACCTTTAGTAGCTATTCAAACCCATTTGTGTCAAATTCTGTGCATGTTATCAGGCCAGTATCACCAGGGTATGTGAACTTTTGATCAGGGTCATTTGGCTGTTTTTGGTTGTCATTAAGATTTAAAAAGAGAAAACACAGTAGTTTGACAATAAATGGCTTCACCCAACCAATAACCATGAGTGGAGAAAGTGTTTTTTTAGTTATCAGTCATGTTCTCTGAAACAAGGCCAAGAAAGGAAAAATTCTGCCGGGGTATGTAAACTTTTGAGCACAACTGTATATATATATATATATATAAAATGTTAGAATAAATACTAAAGATTACATTTGATGCCATGACATTTATAAGATCCTTGAACGCTTCTATCATAACATCCTTGAAAGCTATGTTTCGGAAAACTGATTGCAGGAAAATAAGCTAGGGAAAATAATATTTCCTAACTTGCTAGCCTTCCTTGCTACAAAATTACTGTATTTTTCGGACTATAAGACGCACCGGACCATAAGACGCACCAAGGTTTTAAAGGAGGAAAATAGGAAAAAAAATGTAAGCAAAAAATGTGGTTTTGATGTCCTGGGGGAGGGGGTCTGCTGCTGACACTGGTATTGGGGTAATGTCCCCCAATTCTGTTAATATCCTCCATCCTGGTATATATGGCCCCTCCTTCCTGGTATGCATGGCACCCCTTTATCCCCCATCCTGGTATGCATGGCACCCCTTTATCTCCCATCCTAGTATGCATGGCACCCCTTTATCCCCCATCCTGGTATGCATGGCACCCCTTGAGCCCCCATCCTGGTATGCATGGCACCCCTTGAGCCCCCATCCCGGTATGCATGGCACCCCTCTGAGCCCCCATCCTGGTATGTATGGCACCCTCTGAGCCCCCATCCTGGTATGTATGGTGTGGCGCCCCTGCGGGTTCAGTCGCCACAGAGGTACTGCATCTCACCCAGAGGTGTGGTATCTCACTCTCAGGTAAGGATGGAGTACTGCCCGGGACCCACCCACCTGCATCCAACACTACACCCTTCCAGACCAGCAGGCAGGGCAAGATGCACTGCCTTATGCTGAGCCCTGTCCCTGGTTGGAAGTGGGGGGAACTGAGTGAGGGGGAACCATGTAGTGGGTGTGGGTGGAGGAAGCAGTACAGGGGAGCACTTCAGTAGGAGTATAAAAAGGGGAGCCATCTTGGGAGTGGAGAGAGCAGTCTGAGAGAACAGTCAGAGAGGAGAAGTAGTGGGAGCAGGAGCTCTGTAGGAGCTCTGCTCAGAGAAGCGGGCCTAGTGTGAGAGGCCCAGGAGGACTGGCTGAAGAGGAAGGGAGCAGAGGAAGGCTCCAGGAGCGAGGGGATCCCAGGGGCACAGTGAGTGCGGAAGCCACCTGTGCGCCCGAATCTGCAGGAACGTGGAGGGATCAGGCCGCAGAGGGGACCGGTCCCTAAACTAGTGGAGAACTACAAGGCTCAGCTAGAAACCGGAGGCTTCTGTACTTTAAGGGTGCAACCGCAACTACATCGCTAAAAAGGTAGCCACACAGGATTCAGGGGACTGCAGGTTGCCCGCCAAAATCCGAGGTTACCGGCTTGGGACACTGGTTTCGAGGCACAGGGCAGGAGGGTGAGAGCCAGTGCAGGAAGACGACCGAGGAAGGCACACAGAATTGGGTCCAGTTATGTACTCCTGAAACACCTGGGAGTTTGCTGAACCCCTCCCTTGGTAAACACAGGACGGCGTGGGAAGTTACCCTGGCGCTGGTAACTTGGAGTCTGAAAACCGTGAGTAAAGCTTGAAGACTGCACCCCCACTGTATCCTAGAGTTATTATCTGCGCCATCACCTGCACTACACTACACAGCAACATCTACCTCATCAAATCAGTACTACACTGCCCTGGAGCTAAGCTCTACCTGTGGAGAGCTGAACCAACTCTGCTGCATCATCATCAGCTCCAGAGGATCTGCACCGCAGCGGCGGCCCTTTATAGCCGCATACCACAGGTGGCGTCATGAACATTTTAAGAACTTTAATTCCACTTTTCTTTAAACCCCTTTTATTGACCGCCCTGGGTCACGGAGCGGGTCACTGCCACTGTGACATCCCCCAGCATCGACCGGCCCGGCTACCGAGTGCCCAAAGGCCCAGGGGGCGCATCATATTTGGCGACACGGACAGGATTTGAACCCACCCGTTGTAACCGGGTATTGTGCGCCTAGAGACTGTGTTGTATACTGAATGTGGCGCCCGCCCCATGCGCCTGTGGCCATATACCTGGATCTGTCCATCAGTCTGGGGAAGCCGCCCCCAGGTGTGGCCGACAGCAAGCAGCCATGGGACCGCCCCAGAAAGGGGAGAGGAGAGAAGAAACCTGGGAGACAGGGTGGGGTCTCCAGCAGAGCAGCCAGACTGCACCCGGCAGGTGACATGGACGGAGATGAGCCTCAGACTCCGGGCCGTGGCCTGCAGCCAAGTACATCATCCCTCACCCTGGAAGGGATATTAACGAAGCTGTCCCTGGGGATACTGGGTTCCTCCGAGATGAGGTGCAAGAGCTGGGCAGAAGGATGGAGGAGGCCCAGCAGGCTGCCGTCGCCGTCTGGAGGGCCAAGCTACTAGAGAAGTTGCTGACCCGGCAGCAGTCGGCGCTGCCTGTGACCAGCAGCACCCCAGCCCCGGCGGAGCTGCTCCAGGACCAAGAGGTGTCAGGCCGAGCGAAAGCGACCGTGGGAGCAGGTAGGAGCGATATCCCTGTCCCTGACGCTGCTGGCGCTGATCCGTTCCTGGTCCCCCTGCAGGAACCTCCTTCTCCGGGCGTTCACGATGCCGACCTGCTCCTGGGCCCCCTGCAGGAGCCACCTGCCCCCACACCCGAATGGGTGTACGGCCGCGCGGCATGGGGAGATGACGCGCCCCCAGGGCAGTGGGCTACTCGGTGTCCGGGCCTATGGATGCTGGGGGGGAATATGTCACAGTGGCTCGCCCGGTCCGTGGCCCAGGGCGGTCAACAAAAAGGGGATAGTTTATATGGGATTTTTAGTTTGATCGTGACGCCACCTGTGGTTTCTGGTAATTTGTACCAGCGCTGCTGCAGACCTCTGAGGCAGTTGATAGGGCAGCTAGGATGGAACAGCTCCCCACAGGTGGAGCGGGACTCAGGGCAGTGTAGAGTTTGATGGTGGGTGGTGATGCTGGGGCTTGTAGTGCATTCGGGATGGTGCAGCAGGAGTAACTGACAGAGACAGAGGATTCGCTTCAATACCTTTACTGGTGCGGATGTCAGGTACGGTCCAGGGTACTCGGTAGGAAGGGTGCACTTCAGGAATTCTCCCCAGTGAGCGGGTATAAGGCCTCCTGGTCTGTGTCTCCCTCTCTCTAAGCTCCTGGCCAGCCTGCAAATGGGCCTACCTTCTCCTTGTGTGTTGCTCTCTTCACCTGTCGCTTGGTAGTAGGACCTTCAGCTGGCAACCACTATCCCTGGACGCCGGGGCCTTCGTGGTTCCTAGTCCTGTTAAGGGTTTAGCTTCAGGTTGACCAGGGACTTGTAGTCCTCCTGGGATGCCGGTGATCCCTACTGGGTATAAAGGACCCTGTAGGCGCGGACCCGGTGTCCGGTTTGTATACTCGGGGTGAGCCTATGATGCTCCTTTGCGCCCTCAACTCCTTTCTTCTCTCCTCTTTGCCTTCGGCCACACTCGGGGCCCTCAATACAGCAGCAGCCGTGCTGCGTCTTCGCTGCTCTCAGCGTCAGCACGCTCTCAGACTTTCTGACTCTGTCTGACTGAACTGCCTGGCTCCACCCTCCATATATACAGTGGTGGCCAAAAGTATTGGCACCCCTGCAATTCTGTCAGATAATACTCAATTTCTTCCTGAAAATGATTGCAATCACAAATTCTTTGGTATTATTATCTTCATTTAATTTGCTTGCAAGGAATAAGCACAAAAGAGAATGAAGCAAAAATGAAATCATTGATCATTTCACACAAAACTCCAAAAATGGGCCAGACAAAAGTATTGGCACCCTCAGCCTAATACTTGGTTGCACAACCTTTAGCCAAAATAACTGCGAACAACCGCTTCCGGTAACCATCAATGAGTTTCTTACAATGCTCTGCTTGAATTGTAGACCATTCTTCTTTGGCAAACCGCTCCAGGTCCCTGATATTTGAAGGGTGCCTTCTCCAAACTGCCATTTTGAGATCTCTCCACAGGTGTTCTATGGGATTCAGGTCTGGACTCATTGCTGGCCACCTTAGAAGTCTCCAGTGCTTTCTCTCAAACCATTTTATAGTGCTTTTGGAAGTGTGTTTTGGGTCATTGTCCTGCTGGAAGTCCCATGACCTCTGAGGGAGACCCAGCTTTCTCACACTGGGCCCTACATTATGCTGCAAAATTTGTTGGTAGTCTTCAGACTTCATAATGTCATGCAAACTGTCAAGCAGTCCAGTGCCAGAGGCAGCAAAGCAACCCCAAAACATCAGGGAACCTCCACCATGTTTGACTGTAGGGACTGTGTTCTTTTCTTTGTATGCCTCTTTTTTTTCCTGTACACTCTATGTTGATGCTTTTTTCCAAAAAGCTCTACTTTTGTCTCATCTGACCAGAGAACATTCTTCCAAAACGTTTTAGGCTTTCTCAGGTAAGTTTTGGCAAACTCCAGCCTGGCTTTTTTATGTCTCGGGGTAAGAAGTGGGGTCTTCCTGGGTATCCTACCATACAGTCCCTTTTCATTCAGACGCCGAAGGATAGTATGGGTTGACACTGTTGTACCCTCGGACTGCAGGGCAGCTTGAAATTGTTTGGATGTTAGTCGAGGTTCTTTATCCACCATCCGCACAATCTTGCGTTGAAATCTCTCGTCAATTTTTCTTTTCCGTCCACATCTAGGGAGGTTAGCCACAGTGCCATGGGCTTTAAACTTCTTTATGACACTGCACACGGAAGACACAGGAACATTCAGGTCTTTCGAGATGGACTTGTAGCTTTGAGATTGCTCATGCTTCCTCACAATTTGGTTTCTCAAGTCCTCAGACAGTTCTTTGGTCTTCTTTCTTTTCTCCATGCTCAATGTGGTACACACAAGGACACAGGACAGAGGTTGAGTCAACTTTAATCCATGTTAACTGGCTGCAAGTGTGATTTAGTTATTGCCAACACCTGTTAGGTGCCACAGGTAAGTTACAGGTGCTGTTAATTACGCGAATTAGAGAAGCATCACATGATTTTTCAAAGGGTGCCAATAATTTTGTCCACCCCCTTTTTTAGGTTTGGTGTGGAATTATATCCAATTTGGCTTTAGGACAATTCTTTTTGCGTTTTTTCATTGAAGACAAATTAAATGAAGATAATAATACCAAAGAATTTGTGATTGCAATCATTTTCAGGAAGAAACTGAGTATTATCTGACAGAATTGCAGGGGTGCCAATACTTTTGGCCACCACTGTATATCCCTAACGGGCTCCCTCTGGTGGTATGAGGTGGAAGGGTGGAGGTGTTTGTATGTAATGAGGGCCTCTTGTGGAGAAGTCCGTCCATGCACCCTTTTGGGTCCTGTGGTACCTGTAAACAGCAGGGTGCCACATTCCCCCCTAGTACAATTCAGTACTCCTGGACTGAAGCATTTTTAAACAGGTTACAACAATAATAATAACAATAACAATTATGTAACAATAAGTCCCGTCACCAGGTGTCCATTCCACGGGTGAAGGTGTAACAACAGAAGAAACATGAGGGACCTGCCTGAAAACCCTCAACGTAGGCCCGGGGCGTGGCTACAAGGCATAAGTGATCCAGGTGCTGGACCACGTCTTCGGCCACGCCAAACGGGTTTTTGTTCAGTGGTCTTATAAGGGGGCACTTTTGATGAGTGCAACTATTTACAAGGACAGTTTTTGGCTGCTCACCGTCCTCAGCCTACAAGTCTTTATACCCTTACGGGTAACTAAATGTGTGACGCTCGCAGCCCTGCCCTGGGAAGATGGGGGATACTCGGAGCCGGGTCAGATGTTGAGGGGGATGCAGTCGTGACCTGGACCCGTTCCGTGCCCAGGGCCGTCACATTAAAAAGGATGTAAGGGCTTTCAGGGTTGAGTGGTATTTGTTGACTACGCCACCTGTGGTGTCTGGTGAAGGACCACCAGCGCCGCTAGCAGTCCGCTGAGGCCCGGTGTCATGGCGGCTAGAGTTCTCACTGCTCTCCACAGGCGGAGTGTGGCCTCAGGGCAGGCAAGGCAGGATAAAGGGGGGTAGCAGTAGCGCGGGGAGCGTGGGCACCGCGTCGCATGGTATGGCGCGTAATGAACAGTCCGGAGGCCATAGGGGTGAACTTTCAAGGCTTTACTCACTCAGAGATATTAGCGGGAAGGCGACTCCCTGCTCCTCGCGGAGTCCTGCGGCCACCAGGGACGGGGGTCCGACTTCCTCCGAGGAAGTCCAGTGTTTGGTAGCGACCCTGCACCAGAGTGTTCCTGCACTACAGACTTCACCCATTCCCGTCTGTGCGTGTGTAGATAGGCCGGGTCTCCCTCTGAGCTCCTCTCAGGTGTAGGGGTCGGGTGGCAATTCGTCTCCATCCGACGCCCTGTGGGATCCTCAGGGCCTAACCGGGCATTCCCGTCCTGGACGTAGAGTACGAGGTCGGGTGTCGGGGGCCAGTACCCCTCTGGCAGCCGGAATCCCTCTGAATAGATCAGGTAGGCGAGGACAGGTGGCGTACTCCGCTCCGTCTGCATCCTCACCGTGATCCATTTGCTAGGGAGCCACACTCTAAAGCTCCCGGGCCTTCTTGATCCTGGTCCTCGGCCGGTTTGAGACATTCCTTGTCTGCAGCCTACCTCTCGTCCCAAAGATCAGGGTACGAGGGCTGTGTCCCTTGCCGGTGCAGGCCCACACAGGATCTGCGCTCCCGGAGGGAAGTCACATTACACACAGTATTTTGACAGCACAGAGACAGCCGACAGACTAGCACTGACTAACAAGGGCAAAGAACAAAGATGGCATTCTATTAAATATGAAATTTGAAGTGTCACTAACTAGTTGTTCCTTCACCCACACCCACTAACTGGTTCCTACTACTTTGTGTTCCCCAGTCTCCCTGTAACCAGGGGAGCAGCACCTAGTGCATACTAGCTCCCTCTGGTGGAAATGTGGTGTTGGATGCAAAAGGCTAGATGACTACCATCACACAGGCCTTACCTCAGAGGAGGAACACCACACTCCATTGGAGAAGTGCAGCATTCCTGTGGCGGTCGAACCCTCAGGGGCGCCACAAATGCACATATTATTTCAGTTCATACAATAAACAATAGGCAATACCCAACTGGGTAACTATTTATAATGTAGGCACTTTGTGCTTATTCCCTAAACCTGGCAGGGATTTGTCCTTGTGTGCTGCGTGTGGACCTTCGTAGCACTGGGGTATTACTAGTGTCGGTGCATGCACTCTCTGCTAACCTATCAGGTGTACGTGCTGGTAGATTATAAAACTGCCTTAATCTCTCTATGGGACTGGCAAGTGCACTGATTACTGGGCCTTCAGGCTCTGCTTGAACGGTTGATCCTCCTCTTACTGGGGACTCTTCCTGTTCCTGAGCAGGTTTTTCCAGAGCGCTCACAGGTTCTTCTTGTGGCTGATAGAAGTGTATTATGGGTATAATAACTGCTCCATCAAGTTGAGGCCAGTCCGCAGGGAAATCTCCTAGAAATGTGTGAAGCACATCTTCCTTGGGTCCTTCCGGTGCTATAGGAGGTACTTCTTCCTCCGTTGTCTTCAGCAGACCTGGGCACACTTTCAAGTGGTCTCTTGAGACTGTTGTGGTTGTTTTACCTCCATCTTTGCTAATCAGGCAGGTTTTACTGTTGTCAAATTTGGAGTTCAACACTGTGTAGGGCTCTCTTTCCCACTGGTCATCAAGTTTGTGACCTCTCCTCTTCCGCTTTAGCACTATCTCTCCAGGTGCCAAGGGTTCTGCTGGTGCATGTTTATTGTACCGTTCTTCTTGTTTTTCCCTTACTCTGTTTAGACTGTCTTCGACACGGGCCTGTACTCTCCTGTACTGCTCTTGCCGATTTGTATCCCAGTCTTCAGTGGACATATCTGCTTCAGGTTCTACCACTCCGAGTTCCAGGTCCATGGGCAACTTTCCGGGTCTTGCTCTCATGAGGTACGCTGGGGTACAATTAGTAGAACTCACAGGTATGTGATTGTACAGATCTACCAGGTCAGGTAGTTTGTCTGGCCACTGGTTCCTTTCTTCCAAGCGTAAGTGTAGCACCCTGAGGATTCGGCTGCTACAGGGGTATTGCACCTCACTCCAGAGGTGTGGTATTCCACTCCCGGGTAAGGATGGAGTGTGGAACTGAGCTCAGTAGGCTGCATGCACTACATACATCCCATTTCCGGGGGACAGAACTACGGTACTCCCACCAGTATATGTGCAGGTACGACAGCGTCTGTCCCTGGCTGGAGTGGGAGGGGGGTGGAACATCCCAGTAGTGTAGGGGCAGATAGGGGGAGTAGTCTGGGTAAAGCTAGGAGCTCATTGGGTGCTAGTCACCTGGGCTCACACATAGAGGGAGGTATATAAGGTGGGCACCATCTTAGATCAGGGTTCAGTTCAGGCAGGAGGAGAAGAGGAGAAGAGTTCAGCCAGGAGGGCTGACAGGGAGCTGTGGCTCCAGCTGGGCCCAGCTCCAGAGCCAAGCCTGCAGAGGAGAGAGGAGAAAGAAAGGCCCAGAGGCATAAGACCAAGAGGGAACCCTAAGAACCCAGAAACAGACCAGAAAGGGTGAAGGGTTGGCGGACATGGGTACCGGAACCCGAACTGGTGGAGGCCACTTATCCTCAGCCAGGAACCAGAGGTCGTGGTCAAGATTTGCCACGACCCTCACCAAATCCACCAGAAAGGCACACCAAGCATAGGGTCAGGGAACCCAGAGGAGGTTTGACCACTAAGAGACCCGAGGTAGCCGGCCAAAGGTGGATCCCTGGTGGGAATGGCCAGAGACAGAGAGGGAGAAGGGAGCTCAGGACCACGCTCCAGAACTGCCTGGGGGTTAGCCGAGTCCAGGACCTGGTGGACGCAGCACGGCTCGGCTGGTCACTCAAGGCCAGAGTGACTGAGAGAACACTTGTGAGTAAAACCCCTGAAACTGCATCTCCTGACTCTGACTCGTCTTACTGCACCGTCACAACCCCCCTCATCTTCACCTGCTGCCCTGAGGCCATACCCCTCCCGTTGGGGGTTATACCACCACGCTGCACATCCTTATACACCTGGCCTCAGTGGACTGTCCTGCAGCGGCGGCTTCAAAGCCGCACTCAACGGGTGGCGTAGTCGATCAAGTTAACATCTACTGCCTTAGACTGCCACTTAGTTTGACACCCTGGGCATGGACCGGGTCACCGCCACAAGGACTACTACCCCTACCCAGATCCGGCTCCGGGTATCCCCTGAACATGGCCCAGGGGATGCGTCAACTTTGGCGTAGTCGGCAGGATTACGTGCCCGCAACCACCGGGTACTGCGTGCCTGAAGAAAAGTTCGCATTTACCTCAAAAAGAAGTCTCCCGCCGGTTCCGGAGGGTCCCCGCCATCGGACGCCATCTCGGATTGGTTCCCGCCATTTGCCCGTCATCTGCAGTCTTTTCCCGCCATCTGCAGTGTTTCCCGCCACTGGGAAGCGATTCCCGCCATCTAAGAAGATTTCCCGCCCTGGCAGAGCGGACGCCATTATGGGCGTGCCAGAGGGTGGCAAGAGACCACCTCCCATCGTGGGCCAGGTCGAAGAATGGCGCCAAAAGCGGAGACCGCCCCCACCAGCAGAGACTGCAATGATTGAGATGTCCATCAGCGTGGGGGGTCGGCCCCTGGAACTGACAATCACCAAGTTGCCCCAGGACCGCCCTCAATGGGGGCGGATACAGAACAAAAGAGCGAAGATGGGTGCAGCTTGGAGGAGTCTGGAGGAGCCGTACCCGGAGATGGAGGGAGAGGCAGGCAGCACCGACCCTGTGGTCAGGAGCCTGATGCAAGCAACCACCCCACAAGACCTAGTGGAGATCCTGGCACAGCTCCCCCGAGACCGGGAGCGTGCACAGACCGCGCTGGAGGGCCTCGCACGGAGGATGGCCCAGGTGCAGCGAGAAACGCTGATGGAGTGGAGCAGGGACATGGCCCAGCAGGCTGGGACCCGCCAGCGGAGCACACCACCCGCAACGAGGAGCACGCCTGCCCCTGAAGAGGATGCAGAAGGGACGGAGGCCGGAGACGCCGCCGCAGAGGGAGCTGAAGAGACGGAGGCAAGTAAAGGGGACGTCACTACCCCAAGCCCAGCCACCGTAAGCCTACCCCCGCTCCCTGTCGCAGAGCCCGAAGTCCCACTGATCGTGCCCGTTGCCGCACCGCTACCGCTCCAGACTAGGCCCCAAGCAGGAGCCGCGACCACGCCCCCTGTGACGTCACGCGCCACAACCCTGAGCGCGGCCAAGCAGGAGACGCCACCGGCCTGGTCGCAAGGCCGAGTGCCCCCGGGCGCCGCCGTCTTCACGGTGCCCTTTACCTTCAGGGTACCCCAAGCCTGGTCGCAAGGCCTAGTGATCCCGAGCGCCGCTGCCACCACCGCGCCCTCAACTTCCACTGTGCTGCACCTGGGTGAAGACTTGTTTGCCCAGCACACTTGCCCGGGTGGGCAGCCCTTTGCGTGGCCACCGGAGTACCACCATCCCCGACTCCGGAAAGAAAGACCCCTGGATGAGCCCCTAATCCCGGTTCCGGCGCCCGTCAAGATGACCCCGCTCTCGTTAGAGGAGGCGCAGTTTGAGTGGGACCCCGCAGGAGGAGACCTCATCGGGTTCACTCAAGAGACCCGGGCGGCTGCAGCGGAGCGTGCGGAGTGCTGCCGCCAGTAGTTGGAAGTCTTTGAGCGAGAACGGCGAGAGAGGCGGGTCCGCGAGCAGCGGCTGCAAGTGAAGAGTGCAGAGCAGAAGAGCCGGACCCGACGGAACCCCCGTGCAGCTCACGGTCCCCGTGCCACCGGGACTGTAATCAAATTCCAACTGCAGCACGGTTGGGGCTTCATCCGGGATCACCACACGCCAGGCGACGTCTTTGTCACCCGCAGAGACGTAGAAAGCCATCTGCCGGAGGGACACAGAGGTCGTGACCTTTACCTGGGAGATGAGGTCACCTTCACCCGGCACCAGTGTGCCAAAGGACCCTATGCCCTTCATGTACACCGACTGACAGAGAAAGAGCTGAGGTGTCAGGAGGAGCAAGAGGACCCGGACGGGTCTGAAGGGTACACGGAGGAAGGAACAGGAGGACGTCGCCACTGATGTACAGTAGGAGCACTGTAAATAGTTACCCGTGAAGGTACAATAACTGTTGCCAGTAAGATATAGTCCCCGTTGGGACCAGTGAACTGTCCAGTGTGTCCCATCTCCCCACAGGCTGAGGACTGTGAGCAGCCATCCCTTTTCCCCACTGGCCGAGGACTGAGAGCGGCCATATCCCTTGTAAATAGTTGCGCTTCCTAAAGTGCCCCCTACCGGTTTTATAGGAAACTGTTTTTTTTTTCTACCAGAGACTGTGGCACTTACCTGGTCACAATTTGCACAAGTGGCCAGAGGTCAAAAATGTTTTATATGAAAAGTTTTATTATGATGAAAGAGTTAATATTATTTCATGATGTGTCCGTAACATTTTAAAAGAGAAGTACCTCCCATAAAGGGATGATTGAAGGTTACTGTTTATATATTTTATATGTAGTGCACTTTAAAAAGCTTGTATGTTTTATGTTTTTGCTCTTTTACAGCCCGAGGACGTGCTGTGATTTACCAGGGGGGAATGTAGCACCCTGAGGATTCGGCTGCTACAGGGGTATTGCACCTCACTCCAGAGGTGTGGTATTCCACTCCCGGGTAAGGATGGAGTGTGGAACTGAGCTCAGTAGGCTGCATGCACTACATACATCCCATTTCCGGGGGACAGAACTACGGTACTCCCACCAGTATATGTGCAGGTACGACAGCGTCTGTCCCTGGCTGGAGTGGGAGGGGGGTGGAACATCCCAGTAGTGTAGGGGCAGATAGGGGGAGTAGTCTGGGTAAAGCTAGGAGCTCATTGGGTGCTAGTCACCTGGGCTCACACATAGAGGGAGGTATATAAGGTGGGCACCATCTTAGATCAGGGTTCAGTTCAGGCAGGAGGAGAAGAGGAGAAGAGTTCAGCCAGGAGGGCTGACAGGGAGCTGTGGCTCCGGCTGGGCCCAGCTCCAGAGCCAAGCCTGCAGAGGAGAGAGGAGAAAGAAAGGCCCAGAGGCATAAGACCAAGAGGGAACCCTAAGAACCCAGAAACAGACCAGAAAGGGTGAAGGGTTGGCGGACATGGGTACCGGAACCCGAACTGGTGGAGGCCGCTTATCCTCAGCCAGGAACCGGAGGTCGTGGTCAAGATTTGCCACGACCCTCACCAAATCCACCAGAAAGGCACACCAAGCATAGGGTCAGGGAACCCAGAGGAGGTTTGACCACTAAGAGACCCGAGGGAGCCGGCCAAAGGTGGATCCCTGGTGGGAATGGCCAGAGACAGAGAGGGAGAAGGGAGCTCAGGACCACGCTCCAGAACTGCCTGGGGGTTAGCCGAGTCCAGGACCTGGTGGACACAGCACGGCTCGGGTGGTCACTCAAGGCCAGAGTGACTGAGAGAACACTTGTGAGTAAAACCCCTGAAACTGCATCTCCTGACTCTGACTCTTCTTACTGCACCGTCACAACCCCCCTCATCTTCACCTGCTGCCCTGAGGCCATACCCCTCCCGTTGGGGGTTATACCACCACGCTGCACATCCTTATACACCTGGCCTCAGTGGACTGTCCTGCAGCGGCGGCTTCAAAGCCGCACTCAACGGGTGGCGTAGTCGATCAAGTTAACATCTACTGCCTTAGACTGCCACTTAGTTTGACACCCTGGGCACGAACCGGGTCACCGCCACAAGGACTACTACCCCTACCCAGATCCGGCTCCGGGTATCCCCTGAACATGGCCCAGGGGGTGCGTCATAAGGTTTTCAGCAGGTCTATGACGATGTTGTTCATTTTCTCACACAAACCATTGGTCTGAGGGTGATACGGCGTAGTCCGGATCTTCTTGCACCCATACAGATGACAGAATTCTTTAAACAGCTCAGCTTCAAAGGCAGCTCGGCAGCTCGGCTTGATCCGTCAGCACTTTGTCTGGGTATCCATGGGGCCTGCAGAAGTATGCTTGGAACATTCTTGCTGCAGTTTCTGACAGGGGCTACCACCAGGAACCGGGAATAATGATCCACCATGGTCAGTGCATAGGAATAGCCTAACCTGCTGGGTGACAGCTTGACATGATCCAGAGCGACAATCTCCAGGGGCTGGGTTGTTTTGATGGACTGCAAGGGTGCTTTCTGGCTGCGTAGTCTTTCCTTCTGAGGCTACAGGGCCCACAATTCCGGCACCACCTCTCTATGGAACTCCGCATTCCAACCCAATAGAACCGGTCCTTCAGCAGGGTTTCCAGCTTCTTCCAGCCAAAGTGACCTGCTTGATCGTGGTAGGCCTCTAACACCATCTGGATATCTGTCCTGGGTACAACAATCTGGGTCTTGGGGGTTGACATATCTTCTGCACAGCTTCTCTCTGTAGATGAACAGCCGGCTTCTTTCATTCCACAGGTGTTTGGCTTGTGGGGGAGCATCCTTCTCCAGGTGATAACCTTCTTGGGTTATCAGTCTTTTGATGAGGCTGACCACCGGGTCACTGTCCTGGGTCTCCTTCCAGCTGTGATGAGGTAGTGATTCGGTCGACAGGGGTTGGGGTACTCGGATACCGGGATGGATGGGTTACTTCTGTGGGGATCACGGTTGGTCGGTTCCCGGTTCCGTGCCCTGGACCGTCAGTAAAGGGATGGGGGTCAGGATAATGGGAGAATTGTGTCCTGACGCCTCCTGTGGTAACTGGTAAAATCGGTTACCAGCGCTGTGTATGGTTGCTGAGGTGATCAGCCTACGGCTTGTACGAACGCTATAGGCAGTAATGTCAAAGTAGGCACACACACACATTAAGTCTTTGTTTCAGTACCTTTCTTTTACTGATGTCCGGTAACAGGTACAGTTTCCTAGTTCAGGGCTTAACTGGTCCCCAGCCAACAGCTCTCTGTGTCTCTCCTCCTTCACCCGTCTCTAGACTAACTGCCGCTTTTGCTGTCTCCCTGGAAACTGACTCCTCCCCTCAGACCTGGGGTGGAAGGTGTTGTGTGTGCCCAACTGTACATCTCTCCCTGCAACTATGGATCCTGTGGTAATCCCCCGCAGGGGTGCCACATTCCCCCCTAGTTAACTTCAGTCCTCCGGGACTGAAACATTTTTTTTTTAACAAAGATAACATAACATTAACATTTATATTTGTAATTTGAACAGAGTCTCAAAAATAAAGTTTACAATAACCAGGGAAAATGGGAAAAACGGATAACCAGTCCATACAACGCTAGTTGATCTGCTGCAAGCTGTTAAAGGGAAAGTGTTTTTGCTACCATCAGTCCTGTGGCTTCAGTCCATTCTTAAAAATTTTCAAAAAGTTTCAGACGTCCAAAGAGGTAAAGTCTCTTTAGGCTTAACGATTCAAATAGACTTAATAATTCACAATACACAACAAACCATTTACTTCGTGTGCCTCAGCGCAAGGGTCCTAGGTACTGCAGGGGTCTCTCCCTGTCATAAGCACTGTAGGCCCTTTGGCCCTGGGGTCACCTATTGGCCAAGATTTTGCTCTCCCTAGACAGCTTCTTACGCCAACTCTACTCACCCCTTTTTTTTTTTTTTTTATGTTGTGTACCTGGTGTAATTTGTTTTGGTCTACTCGTCACCCTTCTATATACTGACTTTAACTACAGTACAGACCAAAAGTTTGGACACATCTTCTCATTTAAAGATTTTTCTGTATTGTCCTGACTATGAAAATTGTACATTCACACTAAAGGCAACAAAATTATGAATTAACACATGTGGAATTATATACTTAAAAAAAAAGTGTAAAACAACTGAAAATATGTCTTATATTCTAGCTTCTTCAAAGTAACCACCTTTTGCTTTGATGACTGCATTGCACACTTTTGGCATTCTCTTGATGAGCTTCAAGAGGTAGTCACCGGAAATAGCTTTCACTTCACAGGTGTGCCCTGTCAGGTTTAATAAGTGGGATTTCTTGCCTTATAAATGGGGTTGGGACCATCAGTTGTGTTGTGCAGAAGTCTGGTGGATACACAGCTGATAGTCCTACTGAATAGACTGTTAGAATTTGTATTATGGAAAGAAAAAAGCAGATAAGTAAAGAAAAACGAGTGGCCATCATTACTTTAAGAAATGAAGGTCAGTCAGTGTGAAAAATTTGGAAAACCTTGAAAGTGTCCCCAAGTGCAGTTGCAAAAACCATCAAGAACTACTAAGAAACTGGCTCACATGAGGACCGCCCCAGGAAAGGAAGCCCAAGAGTCACCTCTGCTTCTGAGGATAAGTTTATCCGAGTCACCAGCCTCAGAAATTGCAGGTTAACAGCAGCTCAGATTAGAGACCAGGTCAATGCCACACAGAGTTCTAGCAGCAGACACATCTCTTCAACAACTGTTAAGAGGAGACTTTGTGCAGCAGGCCTTCACGGTAAAATAGCTGCTAGGAAACCACTGCTAAGGACAGGCAACAAGCAGAAGAGACTTGTTTGGGCTAAAGAACACAAGGAATGGACATTAGACCAGTGGAAATCTGTGCTTTGGTCTGATGAGTCCAAATTTGAGATCTTTGGTTCCAACCACCGTGTCTTTGTGCGACGAGGAAAGGTGAACGGATGGACTCTACATGCCTGCTTCCCACCGTAAACCATGGAGGAGGACGAGGTGTGATGGTGCTTTGCTGGTGACACTGTGGGGGATTTATTCAAAATTGAAGGCATACTGAACCAGCATGGCTACCACAGCATCTTGCAGCGGCATGCTATTCCATCCGGTTTGCGTTTAGTTGGACCATCATTTATTTTTCAACAGGACAATGACCCCAAACATACCTCCAGGCTATGTAAGGGCTATTTGACCAAGAGGGAGAGTGATGGGGTGCTACGCCAGATGACCTGGCCTCCACAGTCACCAGACCTGAACCCAATTGAGATGGTTTGGGGTGAGCTGGACCGCAGAGTGAAGGCAAAAGGGCCAACAAGTGCTAAGCATCTCTGGGAACTCCTTCAAGATTGTTGGAAGACCATTTCCGGTGACTACCTCTTGAAGCTCATCAAGTGAATGCCAAGAGTGTGCAAAGCAGTCATCAAAGCAAAAGGTGGCTACTTTGAAGAACCTAGAATATAAGACATATTTTCAGTTGTTTCACACTTTTTTGTTAAGTATATAATTCCACATGTGTTAATTCATAGTTTTGATGCCTTCAGTGTGAATGTACAATTTTCATAGTCAGCAAGATACAGAAAAATCTTTAAATGAGATGGTGTGTCCAAACTTTTGGTCTGTACTGTACATATTTACATTTTTTAACCTATTTACATTTCCCACTTGTTATGGTTTACTCCCTGTATCTGAGTGATGGGTGTCCAAAATTAATACGTGATGACCTCCGTAAAACTGGTATCCCACTGGTGCGTAAGCCTGGTGTGGAGCGAACACTACTTACTGACTCATGTGTTGGTCTACGTAGCACAGGTATGCCGGAGTGTCTTCCCACTCCCCTAGTGGGAATAGCAGGTACACCGATTGCAGGATTCCCTAGCTCGGCTGCAGCAGGTGGTTCTTCTGCTCTTGATCCTTCAACTGGTTGTCAACATGGGAATTAAATATGCTCCTTCTATTTGGGGCCAATCTGCGGGTAACTTTCCTAAGATTGTCTTAATTGTCCTTGGCGTCTCTTCTTCTGGTATGGGACAAGAGATATATTCTTTTTGTTGTAAGGGTTGAGGACACTTCTTTAAGTGGTCTCGGGACACTGTTGCTGTTGTTTTTCCACTATCCTTGCTGATTAGACAGGTTTTCTGGTTGTCAAAATTGGATGGTAATACAGTGTATGGTTCTTCTTCCCATTGATTATCTAGCTTATGAAGTTTCTTTTTCCTTTTCAAAACCAATTCTCCGAGGGTTAACGGGATTCCTTGTGCGTTTTTATTGAAATTGGTTTCTTGCCTTTCTCTGGATTTTGCTAGACTTTTCTCAACACACTCCTGTATTTTCTTGTATTGTTCTGTTCTTCTAGTATCCCAATCTGCACTTGAGTGCTCTTCTTCAGGAACTACAATGCCCATTTCAAAGTCCACTGGCAATTTTCCTGGTCTCGCTCTCATCAAGTATGCCGGGGTACAATTAGTTGAGCTTACTGGAATGTTGTTATAGATGTCAATAAGATCTGGTAATTTCTCTGGCCATCTGTTTCTGTCTTCCAAGGGTAGAGTCTTCAGCAATTCTATTACCACGTGATTCATTTTTTCGCACATTCCGTTAGTTTGGGGATGGTAAGGCGTGGTACGAATTTTCTTGCATCCATACAAGCTACAGAACTCTTGAAATATTTCCGCTTCAAAGGCAGGACCCTGATCTGTCAATACCTGTTCTGGATATCCATGTGGCCTGCAGAAATAAGCTTGAAAGGCTCTTGCTGCTGTCTGAGCTGTCAAGTCCTTCACAGGAGCTACCACTAGGAATCTGGAATAGTGGTCCACCATGGTAAGAGCATAAGTATAGCCTGATCTACTGGGTGTGAGTTTGACGTGATCCAAGGCTACTAGTTCCAGGGGCTGTTTGGTTATGATAGGCTGGAGTGGTGCTTTCTGGTTGTTATGATCTCCTCTTCTTAATGAGCATGGGCCACAATTTTTACACCATTTTTCTATGGAAGACCTCATGCCAATCCCATAAAACCTCTCACATAACAGTATTTCCAGTTTTCTCCATCCAAAGTGTCCTGCTCCATTATGGTACGCTTCCAATACCATTTGGACGTCCCTCTTTGGAACCACAACTTTCCATACCATTTCATGTGTCCTTGGATTGATATACCGTCTGCACAATTGGTTTTTATAGATAAATAACCTGCTTCTTTCTTTCCACAGGTATTGGGCCTCTGGGGGAGCATTTTTCTCAATTTTGGAATCCGGTTGGGTTACCAGCCTCTTCAATAGGCTCACTGCCGGATCGCTGTCTTGGGTTTCTTTCCATCTATAATGAGGCAGCGGGTTTAGTGCAACTTCCTGACGGTTCTGGTAGATATGGGTTTCTGTCATTTTCCATTTTCTACTTTTATGGAAAGCTGGAAGTTCTATTTCCTCCAAGTCATCTGTTTCTTCTTCAAGCCCTTGCAAATGTACTTGAGGGTTCCTGGAGAGGGCATCAGCATTTACATTTCCACGGCCTGTTCGGTACTTGATGGTAAAGTCGTAGTTCGATAGCCGGGCCATCCAGCGCTGCTCCAATGCACCAAGCTTTGCAGTATCCAAGTGTTTTAGCGGATTATTGTCCGTAAAGATGGTAAATTTTAAAGCTGCTAAGTAATGCTTGAACCTCTCCGTGACTGCCCAGACCAAGGCCAGGAACTCCAACTTAATAGGAACTGTAATTTTCCGGGTTCCTCTCGGTAGGTCGAAGTCTTCTACTGGCATAGGCAATTACTCTTTCCTTGCCTTCTTGTATTTGGGACAGTACTGCTCCCAGGCCTACATTACTTGCATCCGTGTAGAGGACAAATGGTAGGTTATAATTAGTGTTGAGCCACCCCCGTAGTGTTCGGGTTCGGTTCGGTTCGTCGAACACCGGGATGTTCGAGGAACTGTTCGTCGAACTGTTCGTCGAACACCTTAGAACACCGTCGAACACCGTTAAAACCAATGGCAGGCAAACAAAAACACATAGAAACACATAGAAAACACCTTCAAAGGTGTCCAAAAGCTGACAAACTGCTCAGAAGACGCTTTCTTTAAAAAAGCCGGCCGGCAATTCAGCAGCGGCATACACCGGTACCCGACAATTTAGACAAGAAGGAATAGAGCCTCACACATAGATTAGATAGATAGAAACATGTCAGTCACATATATATGAAGTACAGTGACAGTGTTGCTTACTGTACTTGTCATTTAGTGTAAAGGATTTATTAAAAAATATAATAGTGTTTTCATGCACTGTCTCTTTAAAAAAGCCGGCCGGCAATTCAGCATCTGTACCCGACAATTTATAACAGACAGAATAGAGCTTCACACATAGATTAGATAGATAGAAACATGTCAGTCACATATATATGAAGTACAGTGACAATGTTGCTTACTGTACTTGTCATTTAGTGTAAAGGATTTATTAAAAAAAATAATAGTGTTTTCATGCACCGTCTCTTTAAAAAAGCCGGCCGGCAATTCAGCATCTGTACCCGACAATTTATAACAGACAGAATAAAGCTTCACACATAGATTAGATAGATAGAAACATGTCAGTCACATATATATGAAGTACAGTGATAGTGTTGGTTACTGTACTTGTCATTTAGTATTAAAATAAAGGATTTATTATTAAAAAAAATTGGCGTGGGGTTCCCCTTAATTTTAGTCTCTAGCGGAGGTTAAGCAGACGGCTGGGGCAGATGTTTGAAGCCTGGGAAGGGGGTAATACCCACGGAGCTTCCCAGGCTACTAATATCAGCCCCCAGCTGAATGCCTAGCCTTTACTAGCTATTAAAATGGGGGACCCCCCCAAAAAAATGACGTGGGGTCCCCCCTAATTTAATAGCTAGCAAAGGCTAGGCAGACAGCTGGGGGCTGATATTAATAGCCCAGGAAGGGTGCCATGAATATTGGCCCCCTCCCAGGCTAGAAACACCAGCCGTCAGCCGCCCCAGAAATGGCGCATTCATAGGATGCGCCAATTCTGGCACTTAGCCTCGCTCTTCCACGCTGCCCTGTAGCGGTGGCAGGGGGTAATAGGGCTGGGGTTGATGTCAGCTTATAATGCCAGCTGACATCAAGCCCAGGTTAGTAATGGAGAGGCGTTTATAAGACACCCCCATTACTAACCCCATAGTCAAAGTTAAAAGAAAACACAAACACCCAGAATAAAGTCCTTTAATTGAAATAAAGACACAATCCTTTATTGTTCTAAATTAAACCATACTTACCATCACGCCCATTCCAGCTGAAGCCAACGATCTCCTGCAATAAAAGAAAAATAATAAACCAACCTCATCCTTACCTTTCCATGGTTCCCACGACAGCTTCAGCTCTGCTACATCGAGATGACAGGCTGGACCGCAGCAGAACGCTGCCATCCAGCCTGTCATCCCGCAGACACTGAGAAGCGCAGGCATGCTTGCGCTCTGCAGTGTCTGGCTGTGACGGCATAAAGATGAGACGAGTTCATGTCCAATGAACTCGGCGCACCTCATGCACGTCACTGACAGCGTGGGAAAATTCTCACGCTGAAGCGCTGAGTGCAGGAGAATTCTCCCACGCTGTCAGTGACGTGCATAAGGTGAGCTCATGTCCAATGAACTCAGCTCACCTCCTGCACGTCACTGACAGCGTGGGAGAATTCTCCTGCACTCAGCGCTTCAGCGTGAGAATTCTCCCACGCTGAAGCGCTGAGTGCAGGAGAATTTTCCCACGCTGTCAGTGACGTGCATAAGGTGAGCTCATGTCCAATGAACTCAGCTCACCTCCTGCACGTCACTGACAGCGTGGGAGAATTCTCCTGCACTCAGCGCTTCAGTGTGAGAATTCTCCCACGCTGAAGCGCTGAGTGCAGGAGAATTTTCCCACGCTGTCAGTGACGTGCATGAGGTGAGCCGAGTTCATTGGACATTAACTCGGCTCATCTGGATGCCCTCACAGAGAGACACTGTGGAGCGCAAGCAAGCCTGCGCTTCTCAGTGTCTGCGGGATGACAGGCTGGATGGCAGCGTTCTGCTGCGGTCCAGCCTGTCATCTCGATGTAGCAGAGCTGAAGCTGTCATGGGAACCATGGAAAGGTAAGGATGATGTTGCTTTATTATTTTTCTTTTATTTCAGGAGATCGTTGGCTTCAGCTGGAATGGGCGTGACGGTAAGTATGGTTTAATTTAGAACAATAAAGAATTGTGTGTTTATTTCAATTAAAGGACTTTTTTCTGGGTGTTGTGTTTTTTTTAAATACTTTACTAGAAATTCATGGTGGTCATGTCTAATATTGGCATGACCCCATGAATTTTGGGCTTAGGGCCAGCTGATAATGCCAAGCTGGCCCTAACCCCTTTATTACCCAGTGAGCCACCGCATCAGGGCCCTGGATGAGTTGGGTACAGCGCCAGAAGATGGCGCTTCTATGAACGCGCCATTTTCCGGGGTGGCTGCGGACTGCAATTTGCAGCGGGGGTGGCCCAGAAAGCTTGGGCCTCCCTGCGCTGCGGATTCCAGCCCCCAGCTGCATAGTTGTACCTGGCTGGACACAAAAACAGGGCGAAGCCCCACGTCAATTTTCTTTAAATTATTTCATGAAATAATTAAGAAAAAAAGGGCTTCCCTATATTGTTGTGTCCGGCCAGGTACAAATAGGCAGCTGGTGGTTGGGGGCAGCCCGTTCCTGCCTGCTGCACCTGACTGGACACAAATATAGTGCGAAGCCCCACGTCAATTTTTTTTTAATTATTTCATGAATTTCCTGAAATAATTAAAAAAAATTGAAGTGGGGCTTTGCACTATATTTGTGTCCAGCCAGGTACAGCAGGCAGGAACGGGCTGCCCCCAACCACCAGCTGCCTATTTGTACCTGGCCGGACACAACAATATAGAGAAGGCCTTTTTTTCTTAATTATTTCATGAATTTCATGAAATAATTAAAAAAAAAATACGTGGGCTTCGCCCTATTTTTGTGTCCAGCCAGGTACAACTAGGCAGCTGGGGGCTGGAATCTGCAGCGCAGGGAGGCCCAAGCTTTCTGGGCCCCCCCCCGCTGCAAATTGCAGTCCGCAGCCACCCCGGAAAATGGCGCGTTCATAGAAGCGCCATCTTCTGGCGCTGTACCCAACTCATCCAGGGCCCTGGTGCGGTGGCTCACTGGGTAATAAAGGGGTTAGGGCCAGCTTGGTATTATCAGCTGGCCCCAAGCCCAAAATTCATGGGGTCACGCCAGTATTAGACATGACCACCATGAATTTCTAGTAAAGTATTTAAAAAAAACACAACACCCAGAATAAAGTCCTTTAATTGAAATAAACACACAATTCTTTATTGTTCTAAATTAAACTATACTTACCATCACGCCCATTCCAGCTGAAGCCAACGATCTCCTGCAATAAAAGAAAAATAATAAAGCAACCTCATCCTTACCTTTCCATGGTTCCCACGACAGCTTCAGCTCTGCTACATCGAGATGACAGGCTGGACCGCAGCAGAACGCTGCCATCCAGCCTGTCATGCCGCAGACACTGAGAAGAGCAGGCATGCTTGCGCTCCTCAGTGTCTCGCTGTGACGGCATCCAGATGAGCCGAGGTCATGTCCAATGAACTCGGCTCACCTCATGCACGTCACTGACAGCGTGGGAAAATTCTCACGCTGAAGTGCTGAGTGCAGGAGAATTCTCCCACGCTGTCAGTGACGTGCATGAGGTGAGCTCATGTCCAATGAACTCAGCTCACCTCATGCACCTCACTGACAGCGTGGGAAAATTCTCCTGCACTCAGCGCTTCAGCGTGAGAATTCTCCCACGCTGTAAGTGACGTGCATGAGGTGAGCCGAGTTCATTGGACATGACCTCGGCTCATCTGGATGCCGTCACAGCGAGACACTGAGGAGCGCAAGCATGCCTGCTCTTCTCAGTGTCTGCGGCATGACAGGCTGGATGGCGGCGTTCTGCTGCGGTCCAGCCTGTCATCTCGATGTAGCAGAGCTGAAGCTGTCCTGGGAACCATGGAAAGGTAAGGATGAGGTTGCTTTATTATTTTATTTTTATTACAGGAGATCGTTGGCTTCAGCTGGAATGGGCGTGACGGTAAGTATGGTTTAATTTAGAACAATAAAGAATTGTGTCTTTATTTCAATTAAAGGACTTTATTCTGGGTGCTTGTGTTTTTTTTAACTTTGACTATGGGGTTAGTAATGGGGGTGTCTTATAGACGCCTCTCCATTACTAACCTGGGCTTGATGTCAGCTGGCATTATAAGCTGACATCAACCCCAGCCCTATTACCCCACTGCCACCGCTACAGGGCAGTGGGAAGAGCGAGGCTAAGTGGCAGAATTGGCGCATCCTATGAATGCGCCATTTCTGGGACGGCTGGTGTTTCTAGCCTGGGAGGGGGCCAATATTCATGGCTCCCTTCCTGGGCTATTAATATCAGCCCCCAGCTGTCTGCCTAGCCTTTGCTAGCTATTAAATTAGGGGGGACCCCACGTCATTTTTTTGGGGGGGTCCCCCATTTTAATAGCTAGTAAAGGCTATGTATTCAGCTGGGGGCTGATATTAGTAGCCTGGGAAGCTCCGTGGGTATTACCCCCTTCCCAGGCTTCAAACATCTGCCCCAGCCGTCTGCTTAACCTCCGCTAGAGCCTAAAATTAAGGGGAACCCCACGCCAATTTTTTTTAAATAAATCCTTTATTTTAATACTAAATGACAAGTACAGTAACCAACACTATCACTGTACTTCATATATATGTGACTGACATGTTTCTATCTATCTAATCTATGTGTGAAGCTCTATTCTGTCTGTTATAAATTGTCGGGTACAGATGCTGAATTGCCGGCCGGCTTTCTTAAAGAGACGGTGCATGAAAACACTATTATTTTTTTTAATAAATCCTTTACACTAAATGACAAGTACAGTAAGCAACACTGTCACTGTACTTCATATATATGTGACTGACATGTTTCTATCTATCTAATCTATGTGTGATGCTCTATTCCTTCTATTCTAAATTGTTGGGTACAGATGCTGAATTGCCGGCCGGCTTTTTTAAAGAAACGGTGCATGAAAACACTATTATTTTTTTTGATAAATCCTTTACACTAAATGACAAGTACAGTAATCAACACTGTCACTGTACTTCATATATATGTGACTGACATGTTTCTATCTATCTAATCTATGTGTGATTCTCTATTCCTTCTATTCTAAATTGTCGGGTACCGCTGCTGAATTGCTGGCCGGCTTTTTTAAAGAGACGGTGCATGAAAACACTATTATTTTTTTTGATAAATCCTTTACGCTAAATGACAAGTACAGTAAGCAGCACTTTCACTGTACTTCATATATATGTGACTGACATGTTTATATCTATCTAATCTATGTGTGAAGCTCTATTCTTTCGGTTCTAAATTGTCGGGTACCGGTGTATGCCGCTGCTGAATTGCCGGCTTTTCGTGTTTCACTGTGAGCACTGTTCCCATCGATTTGGGCAATCACTGTAATGCCACAACCACCATGGCTGTGGCATTACAGTGAGTGGCAGACAATCCCTGCAGATTGGTGCTCTAAATAGCACCAGACATGCAGGACACGCTTTTGGTGCACGAACAGTTATCGAACATAACCTCGAACAGCCGAATTTTTTGCAAATCGTTCGGGTTCGTCGAACAACTCGAACACCGCCCAAAACAGCTCGAATTTGAGATTGGCGAACAGTTCTAGTCGAACACCGCTCATCTCTAGTTATAATCTGGGTATGCCAAGATTTCCTCACCCGTTAGGGCCTGTTTCATTTGTTGGAAGGAGTCTTCTTGTTTCTTTCCCCATTCCAACGGCGGCTCTGAAGATCTTCTCTTCTTAGCTTGGCCTACCAGAAGATCTTGTAGGGGCGCTGCCATCTTCGTGTAGCCCTTAATAAATCTTCTGTAATACCCAACCAAACCTAAGAACTGACGTACCTCAATGACGGTGGTCGGCCTCTGCCAGTCCTGGATAGCTGTCACTTTTTCCAGATCTGGTGCTACGCCATCCTCGCTGACCACATGCCCTAGGTATTGGACTTTTGGCTTCAGCAGGTAACATTTAGATGGTTTGAGCTTCATTCCATACTTTTTTAGAGCTGTAAATACCTCCACCAGGTGTTCCAGATGTTCTTCATAGGTTTTGGAATACACTATGACGTCATCCAGGTATAAAAGTACCATCTCAAAATTCCGGTGTCCCAGGCAGCACTCCATGAGTCTCTGAAACGTCCCCGGTGCATTGCATAACCCAAATGGCATGCTATTGAATTCGCATAGGCCCATTAGTGTTGTGAATGCTGTTTTCTCCCGGTCTTCTTCTGCAACGGAGACCTGCCAATACCCACTAGTGAGATCTAATGTGGAGAAATACTTAGCCGTCTTTAATGCAGCAAGAGACTCCTCTATCCGGGGTAATGGGTAAGCATCTTTGTGAGTGATCTTATTGACCTCCCTGTAATCCACACACATCCTCATAGTGCCATCCTTCTTTCTAAGACTAAGGGGGCCGCCCAGGGACTACAGCTATCTCTTATAACCCCGGCCTCCTTCATGTCTTGCAGCATCTCTTTAGCACACTGGTAGTGGTTTGGTGGGATGGGTCTATGTCTCACTTTAATCGGGGGATGATCTCCTGTGGGTATATGATGGTGTACCCCTTTTATCCTCCCAAAATCTAATGGATGCTTACTGAATACTTGGCTAAACTCTTGTACTACCCGGTAAACTTCTTGCTTCTGGTGGTCGGGAGTGGCATCAGTCCCTATGTGCAACTGCTGACACTACTCCTCCAGCTGTCCCTTGGGGTTGTTGTCCTCCGCCTGACTTGACGGGGGCAAGGACTCTAGTGTCTGTATGTTGTTAATACTGACAGTGTACATCTTTGCTACAGTAGCATACCGGGGTAGTTTCTCTTCTTCCTCACCACAATTTAACACACGGATTGGTACTCTTCCCCTGCGTACATCCACCACCCCTCTAGCTGTCAGCAGTGTAGGTCTATGCTCTGAATATACTGGTTTTAAAATTGCCTGGTATTCCTTTCTTCTGATACCCATAGCTGCTCGACACCATATCATCATTTCACTGTTTGGTGGTAATACAATGGGAAACGGGTCTGTTACCCGCGCACTGCCAATCTCCCCCCCAGACAGATTTACATGTTGCTTGTGAATTAAGGCACGGATTTCTCTTTGAAGGACTCTCCTCCGCCCAATGCCAGCAGTCTCTGTAATCTGTTGGAGTAAAAACATCACTTCTTCAAGGCAGTTTTCAATCACATTAGTACCAAGCACCATGTAAGGATATTTGTTATTGGGGTAATCTTCTACCACACATAACCCTTGGCCTCTCAACTCCACCCTCCCCAGCTTTATTGTCACCTCTCTAAACCCCACCTGATTCAGTGGTTGACCATTAGCTGCTAAAATGACAAGACTAGAGTCTGGGGGGCTAAGATCAGCATCAGACCAAAATTGCTTGTAAAAGATATGTGGGATGGTGGTGACTTGTGACCCAGTGTCCAATAGGGCCGATGTGGGGATTCCTTCTAGCGTAATGTTGAGGTACGGGCGGCCTCCCACATACCGACTACACCAGTCATATGGGCCCTGCCATTTTATTCCTGGGGGTTGGCCCTGGGACCCAGGAATCTCGGGTTTAAACGACATCTTCTTGCAAAGTGGCCCGGTTTGTTGCAACGAAGGCAAACGGATTGTCCTGAAGAATCCGTGTGGTCGGTGGCTCTGCGTCGGAATGGTGCGTTGGTCCCCTGAATGGGCGACTTGTTGATCCCCTCCACGGGCAACATGGCTCTGCGTTGGAATGGTGCATTGGTCCCCTGCACAGGCGACATGAGTTTTCTCCTCATCCACGGAACATCCTCAGGGGATTCAGCTAACTGGATTTTTCTTGGTGGTTGTGTCTCCGGTCTGGCTTGCAAGAGTTTTAGCACGTAGTCCATGTTTTTGGTTAGTTGTAACACTTGATTACGTAGGTCATCAGCAGATTCGGGTACGACAGCTTGTCCTACCGCTTTTACAGAGTCTTTAGGGGTAGGCTCTAAGTTCATGTGAGAGGTATTAACCTGCCAGGATAGGATTGCAGGTTTTGCAGGTAATGGGTCTTGTAGTACAGTTATAGCACGGTCCTTTAAGGTATTAAAATCCACATTTGGATGATCTAGGATCCACATGTGCACCTGCTGACGGTGAAAGTCTGATCTCAACCCATTCATAAACTGTTCTGCAAGCAATTTATCTTCGTCTTGCACACTTGCTGGATCTACCTGTTTTATGGACCGGAGTGCCGCTTGTAAACGTAGGGCAAAGTCTCTGATGGTATCTTGCGGTCTCTGCTTGCATTGGTAGAATAGCATCCTTAGTTCAGACTGTGTGCGTTTTTCAAAAGCAGCTTCGAGCTTATCAAACACATTTTCTATAGAGTCTCCATCAGCATCGCTCCAAGTCTCAGCTTCTAGCTCCGCTGCACCTATTAATTGTCCCTGCACAACGGAGGCTAACTGCTTTCCTGTCATTGCATACATGTCCAGCACCACACACATTTTACGTTTGAAAGCTGCTAAGGTACCGGGTTTACCTTTATACGTCAGTAACCATTTGGCTCCCGGTACATACGGCAAGGCAATTGGCATTATCGGGGCCATCGCTCCAGATGCTGCGGCTCCCTCACCAGCTGAGGAACCGGCTGCTGCTGCGTCTTGGGCATCCCCTCCCTCAAGGTCTCGGATATTGTTTGCTTCACTCATGAAGGTGCCCCCCTAGGTAACCGTTGCCAGCCGCTACGATCAACTCCTTCAGTAACCGGTGACTCTAAAACAAAAACGGCGGGGCTATCCTCGCGCTTCTTTAGCCGCGCCCCCGCGACTCTCTCCCCGCTCTGTGACGCAGTTTAATTTCTCTATGGCGCAGTAATGACGGCCTTTTTTTACAGTACACAAACATTCAATAAAGTCCAATTTAAGCACACAGTACCCGGTTCTACCGGGCCCGGTATCCTGTTCGTGACACCATTCTGATTCGGTCGACAGGGGTAGGGGTACTTGTATACCGGGATGGATGGGTTACTTCTGTGGGGATCACGGTTGGTCGGTTCCCGGTTCCGTGCCCTGGACCGTCAGTAAAGGGATGGGGGTCAGGATGATGGGAGAATTGTGTCCTGACGCCTCCTGTGGTAACTGGTAAAATCGGTTACCAGCGCTGTGTATGGTTGCTGAGGTGATCAGCCTATGGCTTGTACGAACTCTATAGGCAGTAATGTCAAAGTAGGCACACACACACATTAAGTCTTTGTTTCAGTACCTTTCTTTTACTGATGTCCGGTAACAGGTACAGTTCAGGAGGGTAACCAGGTTTTCGGTGCAGGTAGAGATATTCACCCTGGAGATTTGTGAGCCCTCCTCTAACACTGTGTGCGTTGTTTGGGATCAGTCCTGCCTTAAGCTGAACCTGCCACCTTCACTTTCTTTAGGGTCCTCCTCCACAACTGACAATGAGGACCTTTCCTTGGGGCTACCAATTCTCTTTCTGGGCCCCTGGTCCTATACTTGGTCAAGTTTGGCAACTCTTTCCCCTTCTTCTTCAGGGGGAGTAGATCCTCCTGATCTGTCCGGGTTTTCTATGCTATTCCTGAATTTATAGCAATCTTGGACTCCAGGGGTCGGGTGAGCTTCACCCGTCTCTAGACTAACTGCCGCTTTTGCTGTCTCCCTGGAAACTGACTCCTCCCCTCAGACCTGGTGTGGAAGGTGTTGTGTCTGCCCAAGTGTACATCTCTCCCTGCACCTATGGTTCCTGTGGTAATCCCCCGCAGGGGTGCCACAGTAGAGGGTTCAGCGTCCTTCCATGACGTCTTCTGGTGGCGTGTTGCTTGTGGACCACTCCGCTTCGTTGGAAAGCAGGTAATTCAACTTCCTCTAAATCATCCACTTCATCCTCGGTGTCTGACTGGTGAGGCATCCTTGACAGGGCATCAGCATTGGTGTTCTTGTGACCTGCCCGATACTTGATGGTGAACTGATAATTCGACAGTCTGGCCACCCAACGCTGTTCCATGGCTCCCAACCTGGCTGTCTCCAGGTGTGTCAAGGAATTATTGTCAGTAAAGGCTGTGAATTTCGTTGAGGCTAGGTAATGCTTGAACCTTTCAGTAATAGCCCAGACCAAGGCCAGGAACTCCAGCTTGAAGGAACTGTAATTCTCCGGGTTCCTCTCAGTAGGGCAAAGCTTCCTACTGGCATACGCAATTACCTTTTCTCTGCCATTTTGCTTCTGAGACAACACAGCTCCCAGTCCCTCGTTGCTGGCGTTGGTGTATAGCAGAAAAGGCTGGCTGTAGTCAGGGTAAGCCAGGATTTCTTCACCAGTTAGGACTTCCTTCATTGATGCAAAGGACTCAGTCTGCTCTTTGCCCCACTGGAATGGGGGACTCTTTCCTCTTTTGGACTGTCCTACCAGGAGGTCTTGTAGAGGTGCTACCTTTTTGGTATAGTCCTTTATGAACCTCCTGTAGTACCCGACCAGTCCCAGGAATTGCCATACTTCTTTGATGTTTCTCGGTTCAGGCCACTTCTGGATAGCAGTGACCTTCTCCGGGTCTGGTGCTACTCCCTCTGAGCTGACTACGTGTCCCAGGTACTGAACCTTCTGCTTGACCAGGTGGCACTTAAAAGGTTTTAGTTTCATCCCATACCGGGACAATGCTTCAATACCCCCGCCAGGTGCTTCAGATGGTCTTCATACGTCTTCGAGTACACGATAACGTCATCCAGGTACAGCAGCACTGTCTCAAAGTTCCGGTGTCCCAAGCAACACTCCATCAACCTCTGGAACGTTCCGGGTGCGTTGCAGAGTCCAAACGGCATACTGTTGAATTCGCACAGTCCCATCCGTTAGTGAGATCCAACGTAGAGAAGTAATTGGCAGATTTTAGTGCAGCCAGGGATTCCTCTATACGGGGCAAAGGGTATGCATCTTTATGTGTTATTCGATTAATTTGTCTATAATCTACACACATCCTTATGCTACCGTCCTTCTTTCTGACCAGGACTAGTGGAGCTGCCCAAGGGCTACAGCTATCCCTTACTACCCCTGCCTTTTTCATATCATGCAACATTTCCTTGGCTTTTTGGTAATGTGCTGGTGGTACGGATCTGTAACGCACCTTAATGGGTGGATGGTTACCGGTGGGTATGTGGTGTTGTACCCCTTTAACCCTTCCAAAATCAAGTGGGTGTTTACTAAACACTTGTTCATATTCCTCAACCACTCTATAGACACCGTGTTTTTGATGGACAGGAGTGGCGTCAGTTCCAACATGGGGCTGTTGACACCAATCCTCAAGCTGAGCTTCGGACTCATTGTCCTCCACTGTATCCGGTGGGGTCAAGGATTCCACTGTGTGCATGGCATCATCATTC
Organism: Phyllobates terribilis; assembly: GCF_046119375.1. Classification (NCBI taxonomy): domain Eukaryota; kingdom Metazoa; phylum Chordata; class Amphibia; order Anura; family Dendrobatidae; genus Phyllobates; species Phyllobates terribilis. The sequence goes on along the minus strand of NW_027362765.1, from coordinate 150,217,163 downwards.
ACAGTATACAGTCGGGCAATAGTGGCGTATCGTGGCAATTTAACTTCCTCCTCCCCACAATTTAGGAGACGTACAGGTACCCTCCCATTGCGTACATCAACTACCCCTCTAGCAGTTAGGAGTGTAGGTCTGTGTTCTGAACTCATGGGTTCTACTACTGCCTGGTAGTTCTGTCCCTTGAGACCTATTGCTGCCCTACACCAAATCAGCATCTCACTCATTGGGGGAATCACAATGGGTATCAGGTCTGTCACCCGTACATTACCAATCTCACAACCTGTTAGCTTTACCTATTGCTGGTACAGGAGGGCTCGAATCTCTGTCTGGAGCACCTTCCTCTGCCCTGGTTTGGCAGTGTCAGCAATCTGTTGGCGTAAAAACAACACTTCTCCCAAACAGTTACCAACAATATTTGTACCAAGTATCATATACGGATTGGTATCACCAGGGTTAGATTCTATAACAATTAGTCCTTGGTCCTTTAGTTCCACTCTCCCCACCTACACTGTCACATCCTTAACCCCTACTAGGTTAAGAGGAAGGCCGTTAGAGGCAACACAGAGAGGTTCGGGGCCGCCAGGTGGAGTTCATCTATGGACCAGTACCTTTTGTAGAGGACATCAGGTATGATGGTTACCAATGAGCCGGTGTCCAGTAACGCAGGTGTTGCTATGCCGTCCAGCACGATGGACAGGAAAGGCCTTCCTCCTACGAACCAGTCGTACTAGCTTGATGGGCCTGGTTGAGTTACTCCTGGATGTCGGCTCCTCCCCTCAGACCTGGTGTGGAAGGTGTTGTGTCTGCCCAAGTGTACATCTCTCCCTGCACCTATGGTTCCTGTGGTAATCCCCCGCAGGGGTGCCACAGTAGAGGGTTCAGCGTCCTTCCATGACGTCTTCTGGTGGCGTGTTGCTCGTGGACCACTCCGCTTCGTTGGAAAGCAGGTAATTCAACTTCCTCTAAATCATCCACTTCATCCTCGGTGTCTGACTGGTGAGGCATCCTTGACAGGGCATCAGCATTGGTGTTCTTGTGACCTGCCCGATACTTGATGGTGAACTGATAATTCGACAGTCTGGCCACCCAACGCTGTTCCATGGCTCCCAACCTGGCTGTCTCCAGGTGTCTCAAGGAATTATTGTCAGTAAAGGCTGTGAATTTCGTTGAGGCTAGGTAATGCTTGAACCTTTCAGTAATAGCCCAGACCAAGGCCAGGAACTCCAGCTTGAAGGAACTGTAATTCTCCGGGTTCCTCTCAGTAGGGCAAAGCTTCCTACTGGCATACGCAATTACCTTTTCTCTGCCATTTTGCTTCTGGGACAACACAGCTCCCAGTCCCTCGTTGCTGGTGTTGGTGTATAGCAGAAAAGGCTGGCTGTAGTCAGGGTAAGCCAGGATTTCTTCACCAGTTAGGACTTCCTTCATTGATGCAAAGGACTCAGTCTGCTCTTTGCCCCACTGGAATGGGGGACTCTTTCCTCTTTTGGACTGTCCTACCAGGAGGTCTTGTAGAGGTGCTACCTTTTTGGTATAGTCCTTTATGAACCTCCTGTAGTACCCGACCAGTCCCAGGAATTGCCATACTTCTTTGATGTTTCTCGGTTCAGGCCACTTCTGGATGGCAGTGACCTTCTCCGGGTCTGGTGCTACTCCCTCTGAGCTGACTACGTGTCCCAGGTACTGAACCTTCTGCTTGACCAGGTGGCACTTAAAAGGTTTTAGTTTCATCCCATACCGGGACAATGCTTCAATACCCCCGCCAGGTGCTTCAGATGGTCTTCATACGTCTTCGAGTACACGATAACGTCATCCAGGTACAGCAGCACTGTCTCAAAGTTCCGGTGTCCCAAGCAACACTCCATCAACCTCTGGAACGTTCCGGGTGCGTTGCAGAGTCCAAACGGCATACTGTTGAATTCGCACAGTCCCATCCGTTAGTGAGATCCAACGTAGAGAAGTAATTGGCAGATTTTAGTGCAGCCAGGGATTCCTCTATACGGGGCAAAGGGTATGCATCTTTATGTGTTATTCGATTAATTTGTCTATAATCTACACACATCCTTATGCTACCGTCCTTCTTTCTGACCAGGACTAGTGGAGCTGCCCAAGGGCTACAGCTATCCCTTACTACCCCTGCCTTTTTCATATCATGCAACATTTCCTTGGCTTTTTGGTAATGTGCTGGTGGTACGGGTCTGTAACGCACCTTAATGGGTGGATGGTTACCGGTGGGTATGTGGTGTTGTACCCCTTTAACCCTTCCAAAATCAAGTGGGTGTTTACTAAACACTTGTTCATATTCCTCAACCACTCTGTAGACACCGTGTTTTTGATGGACAGGAGTGGCGTCAGTTCCAACATGGGGCTGTTGACACCAATCCTCAAGCTGAGCTTCGGACTCATTGTCCTCCACTGTATCCGGTGGGGTCAAGGATTCCACTGTGTGCATGGCATCATCATTCACAGTATACAGTCGGGCAATAGTGGCGTATCGTGGCAATTTAACTTCCTCCTCCCCACAATTTAGGAGACGTACAGGTACCCTCCCATTGCGTACATCAACTACCCCTCTAGCAGTTAGGAGTGTAGGTCTGTGTTCTGAACTCATGGGTTCTACTACTGCCTGGTAGTTCTGTCCCTTGAGACCTATTGCTGCCCTACACCAAATCAGCATCTCACTCATTGGGGGAATCACAATGGGTATCGGGTCTGTCACCCATACATTACCAATCTCACAACCTGTTAGCTTTACCTGTTGCTGGTACAGGAGGGCTCGAATCTCTGTCTGGAGCACCTTCCTCTGCCCTGGTTTGGCAGTGTCAGCAATCTGTTGGCGTAAAAACAACACTTCTCCCAAACAGTTACCAACAATATTTGTACCAAGTATCATATACGGATTGGTATCACCAGGGTTAGATTCTATAACAATTAGTCCTTGGTCCTTTAGTTCCACTCTCCCCACCTTCACTGTCACATCCTTAACCCCTACTAGGTTAAGAGGAAGGCCGTTAGAGGCAACACAGAGAGGTTCGGGGCCGCCGGGTGGAGTTCATCTATGGACCAGTACCTTTTGTAGAGGACATCAGGTATGATGGTTACCAATGAGCCGGTGTCCAGTAACCCAGGTGTTGCTATGCCGTCCAGCACAATGGACAGGAAAGGCCTTCCTCCTACGAACCAGTCGTACTAGCTTGATGGGCCTGGTTGAGTTACTCCTGGATGTCGGCCCTCGGCCCCAGGGTTTGCCCGTTTAAAGGACAGTTCCGCGCGGTGTGGCCTGCCTTGTGGCAGCGGTAGCAGATGAAATCTCCTGGAGGGCGACGCTGGTCGTTGGTCCTCCCACGGGGTGGCGTTGTCCTCCTACGGGGTGGCGTTGTCCTCCTTCTTCTCCTCATCTAGGGGACATCTTCAGGACTGTCGGCGAGTAGGATCCTTCCTTCCGGCTCAGGCTCCGTCTGTAGCTGCAGGCAGGGTCGGACTGGGGTGTCTGGGGCCCACAGGGAGAACTGACTCTAGGGGCCACCTACAGCCATATGCAAATATCTGTTATCCGCTATCCCTGTTATAGTGGAGCATTGACTGGCGGCTCCTGCACATCTACTGTGCGACACTAACTGGGATGTACAATTACGGTAGTTTGCATTAAAGGGCTTCTTTGGTTAAAACAAGTTATCACCGATCCATGGGATCCACAGGATCGGTGATCACTTATTGATCGTTTGGGTCCGAACATTGGAAAATGCACCTATCAGAAGAATGGGGAAGTTTCATCCCTGACAGCACACTTATCCCCATTTAAAATGCACCTTCCAAAAAAGAGCAGCGCTCACAGTCACTGAGGAAATGAATGGATCAGTGGTCGCATCTCACATGCCACTCCAGTCTAATGGGGTGAAAAGCTTCACATTCTGCCGATTGTGTCCCAGCAGTCAGACCCCCACCAATCAATATTATCACTGATCCTGTGGAGAGGTGATTACTTGTTTTCACCAGAGAACCCCTGTAAGTGCATCTCTGCCGCTCTGGTCCAAGTATTTAATCTCTAAGGCCACGGCCCCACTATCAGTATTTGGTCAGTATTCGGTCAGTATATTTTCTCAGGAGTGGGAGCCAAAACCAGGTGAGGAACAATCAGAGAAAAGGTATAATAGAAACAAGTCACCAATTCTGCATTTATCACCCACTCCTGGTTTTGGCAGCGACTCCTGAGAAAAAATACTGACCGAATACTAATGGTGGGGCTGTGGCCTAATGGAAAAAAATATTTTCCTAGTTAATATCAGCAAGAACAAAATGACTGACATACACAACACAGTCCACTATATCAACACCAATAATACCACATACAAAAGGGACAAATATCGCCACACCATGACTAGATCACATATTACCACCACATAGTGACCGAATAATACCACATAAAGGAACAAATACGGCCACACCATGACCAGACCACATATTACCACCCCAAAGTGACCAAATATTACAATATTGATCATGAATACAAACCACAATACTAACAACACTGTTATTACCACCAGCGACATTATACACAGGAGCTCTGTATATAGTGTACAGTGTACAGGTAATACAGTGACCACCAGTGACATTATACACTGGAGCTCAGTATATAGTCTCAGTGTACAGGTAATACAGGGTTCACCAGTGACATTATACACAGGAGTTCTGTATATAGTGTCAGTGTACAGGTAATACAGTGATCACCAGTGACATTATACACTGGAGCTCTGTATTTAGTGTACAGGTATTACAGTGGTCACCAGTGACATTATACACAGGAGCTCTGTATATAGTGTACAAGTAATACAGTGGTCACCAGTGACATTATACACAGGAGCTCTGTATATAGTGTACAAGTAATAAAGTGGTCACCAGTGACATTATACACAGGAGCTCTGTATATAGTGTGCAGGTAATACAGTGATCACCAGTGACATTATACACAGGAGCTCTGTATATAGTGTACAAGTAATACAGTGGTCACCAGTGACATTATACACAGGAGCTCTGTATATAGTGTACAGGTAATACAGTGGTCACCAGTGACATTATACACAGGAGCTCTGTATATAGTGTACAGGTAATACAGTGGTCACCAGTGACATTATACACAGGAGCTCTGTACATAGTGTATAGTGTACAGGTAATACAGTGATCACCAGTGACATTATACACAGGAGCTCTGTATATAGTGCACAGGTAATACAGTGGTCACCAGTGACATTATACACAGGAGCTCTGTATATAGTGTACAGATAATACAGTGGTCACCAGTGACATTATACACAGGAGCTCTGTATATAGTGTACATGTAATACAGTGGTCACCAGTGACATTATACACAGGAGCTCTGTATATAGTGTATAGTGTACAGGTAATACAGGGATCACCAGTGACATTATACACAGGAGCTCTGTATATAGTGTCAGTGTACAGGTAATACAGTGATCACCAGTGACATTATACACTGGAGCTCTGTATATAGTGTACAGGTAATACAGTGGTCACCAGTGACATACACAGAAGCTCTGTATATAGTGTATACATAATACAGTGATCACCAGTGACATACACAGGAGTTCTGTATATAGTATATACACACGTGGTCAGAATTGTTGGTACCCCTCGTTTAATGAAAGAAAAACCCACAATGGTCACAGAAATAACTTGAATCTGACAAAAGTAATAATAAATTAAAAATCTATGAAAATGAACAAATGAAAGTCAGACATTGCTTTTCTGCTTCCACTGAATTAAAAAAAAAATTAAACTCATGAAATAGGCCTGGACAGAAATGATGGTAGCCCTGAAAATAATGTGACAAAAGGGACATGTTAAATCAAGTTGTGTCCACTAATTAACATCAAAGGTGTCTACAATCTTGTAATCAGTCAGTGGGCTTGTATATAGGGCTACAGATACTCACTGTGTTGTTTGGTGACATGGTGTGTACCACACTCAACATGGACCAGAGGAAGCAAAGGAAAGAGTTGTTTCAGGAGATTAGAAAGAAAATTATAGAAAAGCATGTTAAAAGGTAAAGGTTATAAGAACATCTCCAAGCAGCTTGATGTTCCTGTGACTACAGGTGCACATATTATTCAGAAATTTAAGATCCATGGGACTGTAGCCAACCTCCCTGGACGTGGCCGCAGGAGGAAAATTGATGACAAATCAAAGAGACGGATAATATGAATGGTAACAAAAGAGTCCAGGAAAACTTATAAAGAGATTAAAGGTGAACTTCAAGCTCAAGGAACATCAGTGTCAGATCGTACTATCCACCGTTGTTTGATCCAAAGTGAACTTCATGTAAGACGACCAAGACACAATTGTTGAAAAAAATAAAAATAAAAAAGCCAGACTGGAATTTGCCAAACTACATGATGACAAGCCACAAAGCTTCTGGGAGAATGTACTATGGACAGATGAGACAAAAATGGAAGTTTTTGGCAAGGCACATCAGCTCTATGTTCACAGATGGAAAAATGAAGCATATCAAGAAAAAAACACTGTCCCTACTGTGAAACATGGGGGAGGCTGTTATGTTCTGGGGCTGCTTTGCTGCATCTGGTACAGGGTGTCTTGAATCTGTGCAGGGTACAATGAAATCTCAAGACTATCAAGGGATTCTAGAGAGAAATGTGCTGCCCAGTGTCAGAAAGCTTGGTCTCAGTCGCAGGTCATGGGTCTTGCAACAGGATAATGACCCAAAACACACAGCTAAAAACACCCAAGAATGGCTAAGAGGAAAACATTAGACTATTCTGAAGTGGCCTTCTATGAGCCCTGACCTAAATCCTATGGAGCATCTTTGGAAAGAGCTGAAACATGCCGTCTGGAGAAGGCAACCTTCACACACAAGACAACTGGAGCAGTTTGCTCATGATGAGTGGGCCAAAATACCTGTCGAGAGGTGTAGAAGTCTCATTGACAGTTACAGGAATCGTTTGATTGCAGTGATTGCCTCAAAAGGTCGTTCAACAAAGTATTAAGTTAAGAAGAACCATCATTTCTGTCCAGGTCTATTTCATGAGGTTAATTTTTTTTTAAATTCTGTGGAAGCAGAAAAGCAATGTCTGACTTTCATTTGTTCATTTTCAAAAATTAGTAATTTATCAGATTCAAGTTATTTCTGTGACCATTGTGGGTTTTTCTTTCATTAAACGAGGGGTACCAACAATTTTGACCACGTGTGTAGTGTAAGTGTACATGTAATACACTGACTCACCAGTGATGTCTCTAGGTGAAGTCCTTCATCTTCGCTTTTCTTCTTCATCTGGCACAGACAGCCATCACTTCTTCCAGCCAGGAATCATCTCTGCAGAAAATAACACACAGTTATCAATAACTGATCTCTTCTAGAGAATATTCCCACTTTTCCCCCCGACTTCTAGACTACACCAGTTGAAGAAAAAAAGCAACATAGTGCCGTCCTGCACAGTAACAGGACCCCTCTTTTGTCCCATCCCATGGAAAACAATTTCCTAAAAAGTAAATTATATTACAGAAGTAATAATGTAATAATAATAATTGGAATCTAAAGTAATAATGTTCCCCACTGGTCACCATAAACTAATAAAGTATGTTCCTCAATCTGGCTCCCAAACAGTAATTAAGTCCCTTGTCTAGCCAGGCACGCCCATATGTCCCTTCTGGCCACCATTTGTCTAGTGTGACCCCTCCATATATTTATCCTAGCACACGTGTATCGAGCCTGCCCCCTCCCATATACCCATCCTAGCCCCCCCATGTGGCCAGTCTGCCCCCCCCACATATCCATCCTTGCCTCCATGTTTCCAGCCTGCGCCCCCATATATCCCACCCATATATCCTCCATGTGTCCAGCCTGCCCTCTACATATCCATCCTGGCCTCCATGTGTCCAGCCTCCCCCCTCATATATCCATACTGCCCTTACCCCCTGCATATATCCATCCTGACACCCCCCATATATCCAGCGTGCCCCTCCATATATTTATGCTAGCCCATGTGTATCGAGCCCGCCCCCCCACATATTCATCCTAGCCCCCCATGTGTCCAGCCTGTCCCCCCCCCATATATTCATCCTGGCCTCCATGTGTTCAGCCTGCCCCCCCATATATCCATCCTGGCCTCCATGAGTCCAGCCTGTCCCCCCCATATATCCTTCCTGGCCTCCATGAGTCCAGCCTGCCCCCCATATATCCATCCTGCCCCCCATATATCCATCCTGGCCTCCATGTGTCTACCCTGCCCACCCCCCTTTGCCTGGGTCCAGCCAGGGTTCCCCCTTGTGTGTCCAGCCAGGGCCCCCCCTTGTGTGTCCAGCCAGGGCTCCCCCTTGTGTGTCCAGCCAGGGCTCCCCCCCTTGTGTGTCCATCCGGGCCCCCCCTTGCGTGTCCAGCCAGGGTTCCCCCTTGTGTGTCCAGCCAGGGCCCCCCCTTGTGTGTCCAGCCAGGGCCCCCCCTTGTGTGTCCAGCCAGGGCTCCCCCTTGTGTGTCCAGCCAGGGCTCCCCCCCTTGCGTGTCCAGCCAGGGTTCCCCCTTGCGTGTCCAGCCAGGGCTCCCCCCTCGTGTGTCCAGCTTGGCCCCCCCCTCGTGTGTCCAGCTTGGCCCCCCCTCGTGTGTCCAGCCAGGGCTCCCCCTCGTGTGTCCAGCCAGGGCCCCCCCTCGTGTGTCCAGCCAGGGTTCCCCCCTTGTGTGTCCCGCCAGGATTCCCCCCTTGTGTGTCCCGCCAGGGTTCCCCCCTTGTGTGTCCCGCCAGGGTTCCCCCTTGTGTGTCCAGCCAGGGTTCCCCCCTTGTGTGTCCAGTCAGCTACCTCCTTGTGTGTCCAGTCGGCTCCCCCCTTGTGTGTCCAGCTGGGCCCCCCCTTGTGTGTCCAGCCAGGGTTCCCCCCTTGTGTGTCCATCCAGGACCACCGCTTTTGTGTCCAGTTGGCTCCCCCCTTGTGTGTCCAGCCAGCCTACCCCCTTGTGTGTCCAGCTGGGCTCCCCTTGTGTGTCCAGCCAGGGTTGATCCTTGTGTGTCCAGCCAGGGTTCCCCCCCCTTTGTGTCCAGCCAGGCTACCCCCTTGTGTGTCTGTCCAGCTGGGCCCCCCCTTGTGTGTCCAGCTGGGCCCCCCTTGTGTGTCCAGCTGGGCCCCCCCTTGTGTGTCCAGCTGTGCCCCCCCTTGTGAGTCCAGCTGGGCCCCCCCTTGTGTGTCCAGCTGGGCCTCCCCTTGTGTGTCCAGCTGGGCCCCCCCTTGTGTGTCCAGCTGGCCCCCACCTTGTGTGTCCAGCCAGTGGGTCCAGACCATTACACACACACACACACACACACACACACACCTCTTACCTTCCTGCGCTCCCGTGCGGTGTCCTCCTTCTCCTGAGTTGCGCGCCTCCTTCACAGCAGGCGCATGACGATGACGTCATACGCCGGCCGGCGAAGGGAGACACGCAGCTTCAGCTGCTTCACTGGGACGTGCGCCGCGGTGGTTCAGGTAATGAACGCTGCGTGCGCGCGTCCCTGCATACACTGTGCCTGCGCTTTTAAAGGGCCCGTGCCCCTTAAAACCACAGGATTTTTTTTTGTTCTCTTCTCCCCCCTCTACTCTGCAGCAGGGGGCGGGGCCCACTGGGAAATTTCCCGGTATCCCGCCAGCCCAGACTGACCCTGGCTGCAGGGTGCTCAGGACAGTGGCCAGGGTTTTACTTAGCTGACGCACTTCAGAGCGCAGGCTGTCCAGCTCGCTAGGGGGCACTGTTTGCATCTTTGTTTCAGCAGTTAATGAAGGAGCAGTGGGTGCTGCAGGCACTGGGGTGGCCCCACCCTGGTATCACTGGATAGCAGTCCCTGATGTTTCCAGGGGCTGAAGGCCCTTAATAACCATGTCCTTCAGGGTGTCAAAGGTGGCATTTGGATGATCTAAGGCCCACCACCGTATGGTTCTGCTCTCCTCCTGGGACCTCAACCCCCGGATGAATTGTTCTGTCAGCATTTTATTCTCATCTGGCTGGACTAACCTGTTTCAGGGCCCGCAAGGCTTCCTGTAAGCGCCAGGCATAGTCCCGGATACTGTCCTCAGGTTTCTGGGTACAGTGGTAGAACCTCATCCGGAGATCTGTCTCAGTGCGGTTTTCAAACACAGTTTGCAGTCTCTTAAAGATAATGGATACTGATTCCTGGTCTGCGGCTGGCCAGGTTTCAATTTCCCGCTCGGCGGCACCAGTCAATTGTCCCAGCACAACAGCGGCTTTCTGTTTACCAGTCATTGAGTACATATCCAGTACACCGCATATCTTCCTTTTGAATCCAGACAGGGTGTCTGGTTTGCCATCATACTGGGGAAGCCATTTTACTCCAGTGATATACGGCAGGGCCATGGGTATCAACGGAGTCACGACCCCTGCTGGTGGGGCGGCCGCTCCAGCCTGAGCAGCGCCGGGCACGAGTTGAGCATCAGGAGCGTTAACCGGTGCTCCGGCCTCTCGCTGGTCATCGGCCATGGTTGCGCCCCCCTAGTGAACCGTTGCCTACCTCCTGTTTCTTTAATCGGGTAGGCCGCAGCTCCGCAGACGATGGTCTCCTTCCAGGACCTGACGCTTCCTGGTGCTGCGTCAGAGCGCGAGGCAGGGCTTGAGCTTCGCGCGCTTCTAGCAGTCACGCCTCTCCGATTCCCGAGGTTATGCCCCTCTTCTTCCCGCGCGGCGACGCGGTAATGGCGGCCATGTTCACCACAGTTAAAACACAGTTCAATACGGCACACAGTACCCGGTGGCAGCGGGCACGAAATCCTGCTCGTGACGCCAGAGATGACATGCCCCCAGGGCAGTGGAGTACTCGGTGTCCGGGCCTATGGATGCTGGGGGGGGAATATGTCACAGTGGCTGGCCCGGTCCGTGGCCCAGGGCGGTCAACAAAAAGGGGATAGTTTATATGGGAATTGTAGTTTGATCGTGACGCCACCTGTGGTTTCTGGTAATTTGTACCAGCGCTGCTGCAGACCTCTGAGGCAGTTGATAGGGCAGCTAGGATGGAACAGCTCCCCACAGGTGGAGCGGGCCTCAGGGCAGTGTAGAGTTTGATGGTGGGTGGTGATGCTGGGGCTTGTAATGCAGTCGGGATGGCGCAGCAGGAGTAACTGACAGAGACAGGGGATTCGCTTCAATACCTTTACTGGTGCGGATGTCAGGTACGGTCCAGGGTACTCGGTAGGAAGGGTGCACTTCAGGAATTCTCCCCAGTGAGCGGGTATAAGGCCTCCTGGTCCATGTCTCCCTCTCTCTAAGCTCCTGGCCAGCCTGCAACTGGGCCTAGCTTCTGTGTCGTGTTGCTCTCTTCATCTGTCGTTTGGTAGTAGGACCTTCAGCTGGCAACCACTATCCCTGGATGCCGGGGCCTTCGTGGTTCCTAGTCCTGTTAAGGGTTTAGCTTCAGGTCGACCAGGGACTTGTAGTCCTCCTGGGATGCCGGTGATCCTTACTGGGTATAAAGGACCCTGTAGGCACGGACTCGGTGTCCGGTTTGTATACTCGAGGTGAGCCTATGATGCTTTTCTGCCCCCTCAACTCCTTTCTCGTCTCCTCTTTGCCTTCGGCCACACTCGGGGCCCTCAATACAGCAGCAGCCGTGCTGCGTCTTCGCTGCTCTCAGCGTCAGCACGCTCTCTGACTTTCTGACTCTGTCTGACTGAACTGCCTGGCTCCACCCTCCATATATATATCCCTAACGGGCTCCCTCTGGTGGTATAAGGTGGAAGGTGGAAGTGTTTGTATGTAATGAGGGCCTCTTGTGGAGAAGTCCGTCCATGCACCCTTTTGGGTCCTGTGGTACCTGTGAACAGCAGGGTGCCACAATTGGTCCTTGGAGGTTGAAGATCAGAGCCTCCCTTTACTGCCCACTCCCACACCCTCGGTTGCCCAGAGAGAAGAGGGAGACCAATTCAGATGGGATAATCCCACTGGCGACCTGATGGTATTTCCCCGTGAGACCCAAAAGGAGGCCGCACGCCGAGAAGAGCATTGCCGGCAGGAACTCCTCCAGCTAGAGGCGGAGCGGCGAAACCAGCAGGTACACTGGGAGAGGATGGAGGCCCGCAATATGGAGAAGAAAACCCAGGCCCGCAAAGCAAAGCCAGCCACCCCCAGTCCACGAGTAGAGGGAATCGTGGTCAAGTTTGACCTGGATGGAGGATGGGGCTTTATCCGGGAGCCCCAAACTTGGCACGGACTTCTTCGTGAACCGGCGGGATGTGGAGTCCCATTTACAGCAGGGACATCCGGTGCGGGATCTATACCCTGGTGACAAGGCCACCTACACCAGGCACAGAGGAGAGCGGGGCTGGTACGCTCTCCATGTTCACAGGGTGGTGGAGGAGGAGAGTGTACCCTTGCCATCTGAAGAGGATGACCCGGCTGGGCCATCTAGTGGTGGGCCAATGTTCCCCCGGAGGGGGCCCCACTACTGACTACTTCCATAGGAGGAGAAATAAACTGTATATAGTTACCCGGAAGGGTAAAGCAGGAATGCTGCGTGTTTAAAAAGTTTTGTTTGTTTTAGTAGTCTGTTTTGTGTGTACCCGGTAAGGGTATAAAAACTGTCAGGCTGAGGACAGTGAGCAGCCAAAAACTTTTAAACTGTACATAGTTTGCACTTCTTAAGGTGCTTCTTATTGGTTTTATACAGACCGCAGAATAAAAACCCGTTTGGCGTGGCCGAAGACGTGGTCCAACAGCTGGATCACCTATGCCCTGCAGCCACGCCCAGGGCCTACATTGAGGGTTTTCGGACGGGTCCCTCAAATTGCACCTTCTTCAGTGAGATGAATACCTGGTTATGGATCTCACTGTATTGAGTTGAAAAATGTTTATTATGAAGAAAGTTTTATCGGAAAAAGTTTTATAATGTTTTATAAGCTAATAAGAAACATGTAACGTTTAAGAAAATGTGCCTCCCATAAAGGGAAGAAAAGTTTTGATTATTCTTATATGTGAATGCATTCTAAAATTTTTGTATGTCTAAAATACCTTGTTTTTACTCTGTTCCTGCCAGCGGACGTGCTGTGTTTTACCCGGGGGGTATGTGGCGCCCCTGCGGGTTCAGTCGCCACAGAGGTACTGCATCTCACCCAGAGGTGTGGTATCTCACTCTCAGGTAAGGATGGAGTACTGCCCGGGACCCACCCACCTGCATCCAACACTACACCCTTCCAGACCAGCAGGCAGGGCAAGATGCACTGCCTTTTGCTGAGCCCTGTCCCTGGTTGGAAGTGGGGGGAACCGAGTGAGGGGGAACCATGTAGTGGGTGTGGGTGAAGGAAGCAGTACAGGGGAGCACTTCAGTAGGAGTATAAAAAGGGGAGCCATCTTGGGAGTGGAGAGAGCAGTCTAAGATAACAGTCAGAGAGGAGAAGTAGTGGGAGCTATAGGAGCTCTGCTCAGAGAAGCGGGCCTAGTGTGAGAGGCCCAGGAGGACTGGCTGAAGAGGAAGGGAGCAGAGGAAGGCTCCAGGAGCGAGGGGATCCCAGGGGCACGGCGAGTGCGGAAGCCACCCGTGCGCCCGAACCTGCAGGAACGTGGAGGGATCAGGCCGCAGAGGGGACCGGTCCCTAAACTAGTGGAGAACTACGAGGCTCAGCTAGAAACCGGAGGCTTCTGTACTTTCAGGGTGCAGCTGCTGACAACCGCAACTACATCGATAAAAAGGTAGCCACACAGGATTCAGGGGACTGCAGGTTGCCCGCCAAAATCCGAGGTTACCGGCTTGGGACACTGGTTGCGAGGCACAGGGCAGGAGGGTGAGAGCCAGCGCAGGAAGACGACCGAGGAAGACACACAGAATGGCGTCCTGTTATGTACTCCTGAAACACCTGGGAGTTTGCTGAACCCCTCCCTTGGTAAACACAGGACGGCGTGGGAAGTTACCCTGGTGCTGGTAACTTGGAGTCTGAAAACCGTGAGTAAAGCTTGAAGACTGCACCCCCACTGTGTCCTAGAGTTATTATCTGCGCCATCAGCTGCACTACACTACACAGCAACATCTACCTCATCAAATCAGTACTACACTGCCCTGGAGCTAAGCTCTACCTGTGGAGAGCTGAACCAACTCTGCTGCGTCATCATCAGCTCCAGAGGATCTGCACCGCAGCGGCGGCCCTTTATAGCCGCATACCACAAGTGGCGTCATGCACATTATAAGAACTTTAATTCCTCTTTTCTTTAAACCCCTTTTATTGACCGCCCTGGGTCATGGAGCGGGTCACTGCCACTGTGACATCCCCCAGCATCGACCGGCCCGGCTACCGAGTACCCCACGTCCCAGGGGGCGCGTCAATGGCACCCTCTGAGCCCCCGTCACACTGCCTACAAAAAAAAAAAAATTAACAATCATACTCACCTCCTGTCTCCTCCAGCGCTGTCCCGCTCTGCTGCTGACACTCTCACTGTGTGAGCGGCGCATGGCAGGGCGCGCATGGCATCCCTGCCATGCACCCTCAGACAGTGTGAGACTCTGTGCTGGAATAGTCACTGCTCCCCACGCCGGGACTCTGTGCGTAGGGAGCAGTGACCATTCAGTCTGTTCAATAGCCGGCACACTGTACCGCAGCGCGGCTCCTGCTGCCGCTCTGTGGTCAGTGTGCCTGCTATTAAAGACCATGGATATTCACTACAACCCATGGAAGTGGGTTGTAGCGAATATTCATAAGCTTTAATAGTGGGCACACTGACCACAGAGCGCAGTAGGAGCCGCGCTGCGGTACAATGTGCCGGCTATTAAGAGAAATGAATATTCATTGCTCTCCACACCCATGGGCGTGGGGAGCAGGGAATATTTATTTTCTTTAGTAGCGGGCACAGCTAGGCTTCAGAAGGTGGCTGCTGCCTCCTGTGCCCCGCTGATCCTCCGCTGCCGCTCCCCCACACCCACCACCACGCGGCCATACAATAATATAGTATTTGGACTATAAGACGCACCCCCCACTTTTCTCCAAAATTTTGGAGGAAAAAAGTGCGTCTTATAGTCCGAAAAATACGGGTAATGCTTTTAGATAGAATTTTGGACAAGGTTACGTCTTAGCATAACATGGGAGAATATTTACGCATAAGGTCTGTGATCTTATAGTAATCTGTGCTGAAGGGAGTAGAAAAAGTTACTTGTCCTTTTGATTGCTCAATAGATCCTATTGAGCGTTCAATAGGTTTGTCT
The DNA here is from genome assembly GCF_046119375.1 of Phyllobates terribilis. Classification (NCBI taxonomy): domain Eukaryota; kingdom Metazoa; phylum Chordata; class Amphibia; order Anura; family Dendrobatidae; genus Phyllobates; species Phyllobates terribilis. The sequence continues at coordinate 150,201,975 of NW_027362765.1, read as the reverse complement.
TGAAGTAAAGTAAAGAATGATATGATTTTTTGGATGCAATGACTTGTGTTCTATCATCTGTTGTAACCCTGTTTAGATAGGTGTGTTCTAATGTTGTGGCATTCTTGGTGGAAACCAATATTTGTGGAAAATAGGCAATGAACGCTCATGAATTCCCCTGTTGGCAAATTGCGAATAGTATGAGGGAAGTGACAACTATCCGCATACAAGATGGAATTACCGCTAGTAGGTTTCTTATACAGCTTGGTATGAATGGTTCCATTAGTAGTGTCACCATTTAATGTGTTATCCAGAAAAGGTGCAGCATTAGTATTTTTATCTATTTTGAATCTGAAGATTTAATTCATTATTATTAATGTATTTGTGAAATGACAATAAAATGTCTGGGAATGAAGTATTACGTTTCATTTGCCATATCATCAGCAAGTCGTGTATATACCTTCCATACCACCTAACAGACGGTAGGAAGGGGTTGTTAATGGTAATTCTTTTTCCACCACAAGATATAGAAAATGGCCAGCGAAGCTGAGAGGCTAGTACCCATGGGACGTCCACATATTTCTAATAAGAAAAGACTGTCAAAACGAAGGAAATTATTGTCAAATAGGAATTTAGTGACAGAGGCAATGAAATCACATAAATCAGGTGATATATGTTATATTCAAGAAACTTCAATATATATATAATAATTGTGTGTTGTACTAAGGTTTGTAATAGTTGATCCAGTCATATAGACAAATGTTCAGTAAAGGAACCGATATATTTCTTTTTCCACCACAAGATATACAAAATGGCCAGCGAAGGTGAGAGGCTAGTACCCATGGGACGTCCACATATTTCTAATAAGAAAACCCAACCAATAACCATGAGTGGAGAAAAAGTTTTTTTGTTATCATTCATATTCTCTGAAAAAAGGCCAAGAAAGGAAAAATTCTGTCGGGGTATGTAAACTTTTGAGCACAACTGTATATATATATATATACAGTACAGACCAAAAGTTTGGACACACCTTCTCATTTAAAGATTTTTCTGTATTTTCATGACTATGAAAATTGTACATTCACACTGAAGGCATCAAAACTATGAATTAACACATGTGAAATTATATACTTAACAAAAAAGTGTGAAACAACTGAAAATATGTCTTATATTCTAGGTTCTTCAAAGTAGCCACCTTTTGCTTTGATGACTGCTTTGCACACTCTTGGCATTCTCTTGATGAGCTACAAGAGGTAGTCACCGGAAATGGTTTTCACTTCACAGGTGTGCCCTGTCAGGTTTAGTAAGTGGGATTTCTTGCCTTATAAATGGGGTTGGGACCATCAGTTGTGTTGTGCAGAAGTCAGGTGGATACACAGCTGATAGTCCTACAGAATAGACTGTTAGAATTTGTATTATGGCAAGAAAAAAGCAGCTAAGTAAAGAAAAACGAGTGGCCATCATTACTTTAAGAAATGAAGGTCAGTCAGTACGAAAAATTGGGCAAACTTTGAAAGTGTCCCCAAGTGCAGTTGCAAAAACCATCAAGCACTACAAAGAAACTGGCTCACATGAGGACAGCCCCAGGAAAGGAAGACCAAGAGTCACCTCTGCTTCTGAGGATAAGTTTATCCGAGTCACCAGCCTCAGAAATCGCAGGTTAACAGCAGCTCAGATTAGAGACCAGCTCAATGCCACACAGAGTTCTAGCAGCAGACACATCTCTACAACAACTGTTAAGAGGAGAATTTGTGCAGCAGGCCTTCATGGTAAAATAGCTGCTAGGAAACCACTTAAAAGGACAGGCAACAAGCAGAAGAGACTTGTTTGGGCTAAAGAACACAAGGAATGGACATTAGGCCAGTGGAAATCTGTGCTTTGGTCTGATGAGTCCAAATTTGAGATCTTTGGTTCCAACCACCGTGTCTTTGTGCGTCGTAGAAAAGGTGAACGGATGGATTCTACATGCCTGGTTTCCACCGTGAAGCATGGAGGAGGAGGTGTGATGGTGTGGGGGTGCTTTGCTGGTGACACTGTTGGGAATTTATTCAAAATTGAAGGCATACTGAACCAGCATGGCACCACAGCATCTTGCAGCGGCATGCTATTCCATCCGGTTTGCGTTTAGTTGGACCATCATTTATTTTTCAACAGGACAATGACCCCAAACACACCTCCAGGCTGTGTAAGGGCTATTTGACCAAGAAGGAGAGTGATGGGGTGCTACGCCAGATGACCTGGCCTCCACAGTCACCAGACCTGAACCCAATTGAGATGGTTTGGGATGAGCTGGACTGCAGAGTGAAGGCAAAAGGGCCAACAAGTGCTAAGCATCTCTGGGAACTCCTTCAAGATTGTTGGAAGACCATTTCCGGTGACTACCTCTTGAAGCTCATCAAGAGAATGCCAAGAGTGTGCAAAGCAGTCATCAAAGCAAAAGGTGGCTACTTTGAAGAACCTAGCATATAAGACATATTTTCCAGTTGTTTCACACTTTTTTGTTAAGTATATAACTCCACATATGTTAATTCATAGTTTTGATGCTTTCAGTGTGAATGTACAATTTTCATAGTCATGAAAATACAGAAAAATCTTTAAATGAGAAGGTGTGTCCAAACTTTTGGTCTGTACTGTATATGTAGCACCCCGAGGGCTCGGCTGCTACAGGGGTATTGCACCTCGAACCAGAGGTGTGGTATTCCACTCCCGGGTAAGGATGGAGTGTGGACTGGAACTCTGTTAGCTGCATGCACCACATACATCCCATTTCCGGGGGACAGATCAACGGTACTCCCACCAGATAGATGTGCAGGTACGACAGCGTCTGTCCCTGGCTGGAGTGGGAGGGGGGGAGGAATATCCCAGTGGTGCAGGAGCAGAGAGGGGAGGGAATCTGGGCATAGGAAGGAGCCCATTGGTGGCTAGTCACTTGGGCTCGGGTGTCAGAGGGAGTATAAAAAGGTGGGCACCATCTTAGGAGTGGTGGAGTGCAGTCAGACAGAAGAAGAGGAGAAGAGTAGTGACAGGGAGCAGCAGCCCTGTCTGGGTGCTGCTCCTGAAGGGAGCAAGAGAGAGAAAGACAAGAGGAAAGGAACAAGGAACAAGGAAGGAATGGAACCTGGAGAAAGGCCCAGAGACATGAAGGAAGAGGGAACCCTGAGATCCCACGAGTGAGCTAAAACGGGTGAAGGGTTGGCAGATCAGGGTACCGGATCCCGAACTGGTGGAGGTCACTTATCCTCAGCCAGGAACCGGAGGTCGTGGCCACGTCTTGGCGCGACCACTCACTACACTCACCACGAAGGCACGCCACATAGGGTCAGGGAAACCGGAGATAGGTTTCGCCACCAGAAGGCCCGAGGAAGCTGGACATGGGTGGGTCCCTAGTGGGGACGGCCAGAGAAAGGAACGGAGAAAGGAGTTCAAGGTCACACTCTGGAACTGCCTGGGGGTTGGTCGAGCCCCGTACCTGGTGGACGCAGCACGGCTCGGGTCGTCATCACCTGCAGGACTGACACTGATAACATCTGTGAGTAAAGCATTGAAAACTGCCATCAGTCTCTGTGTTCCATCGTACTACCAGCACTAAAGGTACCGGGACGCCCTTTCTATCACTCCCTTCACCCGCACCAGCTGCCCTGAGGCCATACCTCTCCCGTTGGGGGTTATACCACCATTGCTGCACACATACCACCGGCCTCAGCGGACTGTTCTGCAGCGGCGGCCTTGCGGCCGCAAATCAACGGGTGGCGTAGTCGACACTTAAACAACATCTACTGCCATAGACTGCCACTTAGTTTGACACCCTGGGCACGGACCGGGTCCCCGCCACTCGGAGACTACTAACCCCATCGGATCCGGCTCCGGGTATTCCCCCGCGCACACGTGCGCCGCACTACAGCACTGGCCCAGGGGGCGCGTCAACTTTTGGCGTAGTCGGCAGGATCTCGTGCCCGCAACCACCGGGTACTGCGTGCCTGAAAAAGAGACTTTTTACTTACCTGTGGTGAAGTTTCCCGCCGTCCGGAGTCGTTTCCCGCCATCCGGAGCCGATTCCCGCCATCCGACGCCATCTTCTGCCTTCTTCCCGCCATCCGTGGAGTTTTCCCGCCATTGGGCGCCATCTTGAGGACGCCGCGCGAGAAGAAGAGGGGTGTGGACTCCGAGAGCCCGCGAGAACTGAAGCCCCGCCTCACGTCCGGACGTTGCGTAAGGTCCTGGAAGGAGCTCAGTGACGCCGACGTCACAGGAGCGCGACGGAAGGTCCTCAACCCTGACGATCCACTGCGCAGCCGCGGCCTACGGAAGAGGATCATCGCCAGGTAGGCCACGGTCCACTAGGGGGGAGGAGGATGTCGGATACGGAGGAGAGCTTCACCGCCACAGCCGCCATACCAGATTGCAGAGCTGCTAGCGGTGCTCCAGAAGGAAGAACCGGAGTACGCGCAGGCCGCGCTGGAAGAGCTGAACAGGAGGATGATCTGGGCGCAACGAGACGTGCTCGCCGGGTGGAAGGAAGAGTTGACCCGGCGCACGCTGACCTGCCAACCGGAGGTGCAGCCACCATCCAGCGCCGCGTCGATCCCGAGAGGCAGCAGAAGCGGATCGGAGGCCGAGGACGACGCCGCGGGGGAGGCCGCAACGACAAGTAAGGGGGACGCCGTTACTCCGGGCCCTGAGGCCGCGGACCTGCCCCTACCTCCCGCCGCGGGACCCGAAGCTCTGGGTGCCGCACCGCCCACCGTACCTCCACCACCAGTAGTCAGCCCTCCAGCAGCAAGCTCTGCAGCGGAGCCTAGCCCTGAACCGTGCTCCCCAACACCGGGCACGATCAGAAAGTCACCGGCCTGGTTAAAAGGCCGAGTGCCCGCGGGCGCTGCACCCCAGCCGGGGCCCCCAGTCGTGCCATCATTGGAGAAAGACCTGTATGAGCAGCACACCTGCCCGGCTGGGACACCATTCGTCTGGCCGCCTGAGAGCACCAACCCCCGCTCCAGGAAGAGTCATCCCGTAGGAGCAAGGGCCCCAGATGAACCGCTAATCCCAGCTCCGGAGCCCGTGGACCTCTCTTCACCCCGCTGGAGGACGCCCAATTCGAGGGGGACCCCACTGGAGAAGACCTGATGGGGTTCACTCAGGAGACCCGGGCGGGCGCCGCCCGGCGCTATGAGACCTGCCGCCAACAACTGGCAACGTTTGAGCGGGAGCGGAGAGAGAGCAAAGTGAGGGAGGAGTGGCTCCACATTAAAAACGTGGAGCAGAAGACAAGGACCCGCCAGGACCCCCCCCGTACAGCTCACGGTCCCCGAGTCACCGGGACTGTTGTTAAGTTTCACATGGCATGTGGCTGGGGCATCATCCAAGACCCGAAGACCATAGGCCAGGTGTTTGTAAACAGGAGCGACGTAGAGTCCCACCTACCGGAGGGGCACAGTGGACGGGTCTGAAACTGAGGAAGAGAAAGGAGCGTGTGGAGCACACCGTTAATCGTAAACGGTAAAAGAGGAGATGTAAATAGTTACCCGACCGGGTATAAGGACTGTTGTGGGACTGTTTCCACTAAGAGTGTGGTCCCCGTTGGGACAGAAAGAGAACTGTTGCCTATTTTTGCCCTAATCCCTAACCTGACCGAGGACTGAGAGCGGCCAGATCCCAAGGTCCCAAGAACCCGAGAATTCAAGAATGTTTTATTTGAGAATGCCTTAATGTGAAATTTGATATGATGCCAAAGTTTTACATAGTGTTTTTGTAAAAGAGTTCCGGTGGCATTAGCCAGCTGTTGAGAAAACCTCCCATAAAGGGATGGATGAAAGTTGATGTGTTTTATGTGTACGTACACTTTAAAAATTGTTTTTACTCTATTTCAGCTCGAGGACGTGCTGTGGTTTACCAGGGGGGAATGTAGCACCCCGAGGGCTCGGCTGCTACAGGGGTATTGCACCTCGAACCAGAGGTGTGGTATTCCACTCCCGGGTAAGGATGGAGTGTGGACTGGAACTCTGTTAGCTGCATGCACCACATACATCCCATTTCCGGGGGACAGATCAACGGTACTCCCACCAGATAGATGTGCAGGTACGACAGCGTCTGTCCCTGGCTGGAGTGGGAGGGGGGGAGGAATATCCCAGTGGTGCAGGAGCAGAGAGGGGAGGGACTCTGGGCATAGGAAGGAGCCCATTGGTGGCTAGTCACCTGGGCTCGGGTGTCAGAGGGAGTATAAAAAGGTGGGCACCATCTTAGGAGTGGTGGAGTGCAGTCAGACAGAAGAAGAGGAGAAGAGTAGTGACAGGGAGCAGCAGCCCTGTCTGGGTGCTGCTCCTGAAGGGAGCAAGAGAGAGAAAGACAAGAGGAAAGGAACAAGGAACAAGGAAGGAATGGAACCTGGAGAAAGGCCCAGAGACATGAAGGAAGAGGGAACCCTGAGATCCCACGAGTGAGCTAAAACGGGTGAAGGGTTGGCAGATCAGGGTACCGGATCCCGAACTGGTGGAGGTCACTTATCCTCAGCCAGGAACCGGAGGTCGTGGCCACGTCTTGGCGCGACCACTCACTACACTCACCACGAAGGCACGCCACATAGGGTCAGGGAAACCGGAGATAGGTTTCGCCACCAGAAGGCCCGAGGAAGCTGGACATGGGTGGGTCCCTAGTGGGGACGGCCAGAGAAAGGAACGGAGAAAGGAGTTCAAGGTCACACTCTGGAACTGCCTGGGGGTTGGTCGAGCCCCGTACCTGGTGGACGCAGCACGGCTCGGGTCGTCATCACCTGCAGGACTGACACTGATAACATCTGTGAGTAAAGCATTGAAAACTGCCATCAGTCTCTGTGTTCCATCGTACTACCAGCACTAAAGGTACCGGGACGCCCTTTCTATCACTCCCTTCACCCGCACCAGCTGCCCTGAGGCCATACCTCTCCCGTTGGGGGTTATACCACCATTGCTGCACACATACCACCGGCCTCAGCGGACTGTTCTGCAGCGGCGGCCTTGCGGCCGCAAATCAACGGGTGGCGTAGTCGACACTTAAACAACATCTACTGCCATAGACTGCCACTTAGTTTGACACCCTGGGCACGGACCGGGTCCCCGCCACTCGGAGACTACTAACCCCATCGGATCCGGCTCCGGGTATTCCCCCGCGCACACGTGCGCCGCACTACAGCACTGGCCCAGGGGGCGCGTCATATATATATATATATATATATATATATATATATATATAATTTTTATTTTTATAGCGCCAACATGTTCCGCAGCACTTTACAAATTTTAGGGGGGGACTTATACAAACAATACAGAATAAACATATCTCATATCGAAAGGAGTGAGGGCCCTGTTCGCAAGCTTACAGTCTATGAGGAAATGGGGGAGACACAAAAGGTAGAATGTACATATATTGTATAATGCAGCCTTGATATATTATATAGGATAAATAATACATGGACTGGTCGCCTGCCAGTATGTGTGCAGTCATATGTTAATGAGATTATTTAATTTCTTTTCTTTTCACTATGCCTCTAGGGCAGTGATGGCAAACCTTTTACAGACCGAGTGCCCAAACTGCAACCCAAAACCCACTTATTTATCGCCAAGTGCCAACACGGCAAATTAACCCGAATACTGAGGTTTTAGTTTAGAAAAAACAACTCATACAGAGAGCAAGCGAGGGTAGCAAAGAGCAGCCATAGAAAGGAGCAGTGGTATGAGACTGCAGAAATAAAGAATGTGCTCAACCCCATCTTGGTATATGCCCCAATCCATGTATATATTTTGCCCCCCCCCACCAATCCATGTATATATGCTGCCTCCACCCCCTCAATCCATGTATATATGCTACCCCCCCACCAATCCATGTATATATGCTGCCTCCCCCCACCAATCCATGTATATATGCTGCCTCTCCCCACCAATCCAAGTATATATGCTGCCTTCCCCCCTCAATCCATGTATATATGCTGCCTTCCCCCCTCAATCCATGTATATATGCTGCCTCTCCCCACCAATCCATGTATATATGCTGCCTTCCCCCCTCAATCCATGTATATATGCTGCCTCACCCCCACCAATCCATGTATATATGCTGCCTCCCCCAAACCAATCCATGTATATATGCTGCCTCCCCCAAACCAATCCATGTATATATGCTGCCTCCCCCCACCAATCCATGTATATATGCTGCCTCCCCCCACCAATCCATGTATATATGCTGCCTCCCTCAATCCATGTATATATGCTGCCCCCCAATCCATGTATATATGCTGCCCTCAATCCATACAGTATGCTGCCTTCCCACCTCAATCCATGTATGTATACTGCCTTCCCCCCTCAATCCATGTATATACAGTATGTTGCCTTCCCCCTCAATCCATGTATATATGCTGCTTTCCCCCTTCAATCCATGTATATATGCCGCCTTCCCCCCTCAATCCATGTATATATGCTGCCTTTCCCCCCCAATCCATGTATATATGCTACCTTCCTTCCCTCAATCCATGTATATATGCTGCCTTCCCCCCTAAATCCATGTAGATATGCCACCTTCCCCCCTCAAACTATGTATATATGCCGCCTTCTGCCCCCCCAATCCATGTCTCTATGCCGACCTCCACCCCCCTCAATCCATGTATCTATGCTGCCTTCCACCCCCCAATCCGTGTATATATGCTGCCTTCCGACCCCCCAATCCATGTATATATGCTGCCCCCCCACCAATCCATGTAAATATGCTGCCTCCACCCCCTCAATCCATGTATATATGCTAACCCCCCACCAATCCATGTATATATGCTGCCTCCCCCCACCAATCCATGTATATATGCTGCCTCCCCTCACCAATCCATGTATATATGCTGCCTCTCCCCACCAATCCAAGTATATATGCTGCCCCACCACCAATCCATGTATATATGCTGCCTCACCCCCACCAATCCATGTATATATGCTGCCTCCCCCAAACCAATCCATGTATATATGCTGCCTCCCCCCACCAATCCATGTATATATGCTGCCTCCCCCCACCAATCCATGTATATATGCTGCCTCTCCCCACCAATCCAAGTATATATGCTGCCCCCCCACCAATCAATGTATATATGCTGCCTCCCCCCCACCAATCCATGTATATTTGCTGCCTCCCCCCTCCACCAATCCATATATATATGCTGCCTCCCCCCCACCAATCCATGTATATATGCTGCCTCCCCCAATCCATGTATATATGCTGCCCCCCAATCCATGTATATATGCTGCCCTCAATCCATGTATATACAGTATGCTGCCTTCCCACCTCAATCCATGTATATATACTGCCTCCCCCCCTCAATCCATGTATATATGCTGCCTTCCCCCTCAATCCATGTATATATGCCGCCTTCCCCCCCTCAATCCATGTATATATGCTGCCTCCCCCCCTCAATCCATGTATAGATGCTGCCTTCCCCCCTCAATCCAAGTATATATGCTGCCTTCCTTCCCTCAATCCATGTATATATGCTGCCTTCCCCCCTCAATCCAAGTATATATGCTGCCTTCCTTCCCTCAATCCATGTATATATGCTGCCTTCCCCCCTAAATCCATGTAGATATGCCACCTTCCCCTCTCAATCTATGTATATATGCCGCCTTCTGCCCCCCCAATCCATGTATCTATGCCGACCTCCGCCCCCCCAATCCATGTATCTATGCTGCCTTCCACCCCCCAATCCGTGTATATATGCTGCCTTCCGACCCCCCAATCCATGTATATATGCTGCCCCCCCCCCATCCATGTATATATGCTGCCCCCCCCCCATCCTGCTGGCCCCGCTGTTCATCGCATACAAAAAAAAATACATAATAAACACTCCTACTCACCTTCCTTCCTCTTCCATGCCGCATCCTCTCCTGTAGCCGGCAGCTGACTCCAGCGTCCTAGCGACGGGGCACATGACGTCACTGCCATGCGCCCAGTCGCGTGTACGCTGCTGACTCCGGCTGCTGGCAGCATGTATTGCAGCCACGGGCCTGGCAAGTCTGTGAGCTGCAATACACTTCAGCTAGATGTGTGTCAGAGAACGCACATCTAGCTGAAGTAGGGTCTGGCGTCGGCGGGCTCCGAGTACTCACCCGCTGGGCCAGGTCCAGGAGCGCTAGTGCTGCGGCAATGGCGCACGTGCCCTTAGGGAAGGCTCTGCGTGCCTCCTCTGGCACGCATGCCGTAGGTTCGCCAGCACTGCTCTAGTGCATTTTTCCTAGCTCCAATTTCCAGGAAGGCAATCTAGTATATATTTGTCAATAAGAGCTATATGATTTACCTGTGAATAAGGACTCAACTTAGTCTGAAACGCATAAGGTTCATATTCAATTATTCCCCGCTTCTTTTCCTTCTCCCCCCTAGTTTTCGATTTTTCATATAAATGTTTAACCCCTGTGTCTCCCAAGGCTGTTTGCACATTAATGACCAGTGTCATGTTATGAGGTAATAACTCTGGAATGCTTCAACGAATCCCACTGATTCTAAGACATAGTTTTTTTGTGACATATTGTACTTCACGATAGTAATAAAATTTCTTCGATATGACTTGCGTTTATTTGTGAAAAAAATGGAAATTTGGCAAAAATGTAGAAAATGTAGCAATTTTCAAACCTTGAATTCTTATGCCCTTAACTCAGAGAGATATGTCACACAAAATAGTTAATAAAGAACATTTCCCAAATGTCTACTTTGCATCAGCTTAATTTTGAAGTTATAAGGGTTAAAAGTTGACCAGTGATTTCTCATTTTTCCAACAAAAATTTACAAAAACATTTTTTTGGGGACTACATCACATTTGAAGTGACTTTGAGGGGTCTATATCAAGGTTCCCCAACTCCAGTCCTCAAGACCCACCAAGAAGTCATGTTTTCAGGATTTCCTTAGTATTGCACAGATGATGTAATTATTGCCTGTGCAGGTGCTGCAATTATCACCTGTGCAATACTAAGGAAATCCTGAAAACATGACCTGTTGGTGGGCCTTGAGGACTGGAGTTGGGGAACCCTGCTCTATATGACAAAAAATACCCAAAAGTGACATCATTCTAAAAACTGTACCCCCCAAGGTACTCAAAAAAACATTCAAGAAGTTTATTAACCCTTCAGGTGCTTCACAGGAATTTTTGGAATGTGTAAGAAAAAAATTAACATTTAACTTTTTATCACAAAAATTTTAATTTAGACCCAATTTTTTTTTATTTCCGCAATGGTACCAGAAAAAATGGACCCCAAAATTTGTTGTGCAATTTCTCCTGAGCATGCCGATACCCCATATTTGGGGGGAAATAACTGTTTTGGCGCACAGCAGGGCTCGGAAGGGAAGGAGCACTTTTTGACTTTTTGAATGCAAAATTATGTGAAATAATTAGCAGATACCATGTTGCGTTTGGAGAGCTCCTAATGGGCTTAAACAGTGGAAACCCCCCACAAGTGACACCATTTTTGAAATTAGACCCCTCAGGGAACCTATCTAGATATGTGGTGAGCACCTTGAACCCCCAGGTGCTTCACAGAAGTTTATAACGTTGAGCCATGAAAATAAAAATTTCACATATTTCCCACAAAAATGTTTTTTTAGCCCCAAATTTTGCATTTTCATAAGGGTAACAGGAGAAATTGCACCATACATTTTGTTGTGCAATTTTTCCTGAGTATGTCGATACTCAATATGTGGAGAAAAACTACTGTTTGGGCGCACAGCAGGGTTTGGAAGGGAAGGAGCACCATTTGACTTTTTTAATGCAAAATTTGCTGGAACAATTAGCGGACGCCACGCTGCGTTTGGAGAGCCTCTGATGTGCCTAAACAGTGGAAGCCCCCTACAAGTTACACCATTTTGAAAACTAGACTGCTCAGGGAACTTATATAGATGTGTGGTGAGTACCTTGAACTCCCAGATGCTTCACAGAAGTTTGATCCGTGAAAATAAAAATTTCACATTTTTCCCACAAAAATGCTATTTTATCTCCATTTTTTATTTTCACAAGGGTAGCAGGAGAAAATGGAGCCCAAAATTTGTTGTGCAATTTCTCCTGAGTACGCAGATACCCCATATGTAGGGGGAAAACTACTGTTTGGGCTCATGGCAGAGCTCAGAAAAGAAGGAGTGGCGGTTTGGAACGCAGACTTTGATGGAATGGTCTGCGGGTGTCATGTCACATTTGGAGAGACCCTGATGTGCCTAAACAGTGGAAAACCCCCACAAATGACCCCATTTTGGAAACTAGACTCCTCAAAGAATTTATCAAGATGTGGGGTGAAAATGAAAAAAAAATATATTTTTCCCACAAAAATGTTGTTTTAGCCCCCAATATTTTAATTTTCACAAAGATAGCAGGAGAAAATGGACCACAAAATTTGTTGCCCAATTTCTACTGAGTACGCTGATACCCCATATGTGGTCGAAAACTACTTTTGAGACACAGTGCCAAGCTCAGAAGGGAAGAAGCTCTATATTGCAGTTCAGATTTTACTGGGCTTGGTGCAGACACCGCTCCCGACACTGAGTGCCGGGTGTCAGCTGACAGAATCAGCTGACACCCGGTAGCGATCGCAAGCGCCTAGACGTATCCATACATCCCAGGTCGGTAAGTACCAGGCCACAGGGACGTATGGATACGTCTCAGGTCAGAAAGGGGTTAAATGACGTAACCCCATGGATATTTTGGCATTGCTTGCAGTATAGCTGTAAGCTGATTTTCTTTTACATAATTTTTTGGTTTGTCTTTCCTATGGATGTTCCTATGCAAATTGACTGTTCAGAGAGGAAGAGGTCTAGAACTCTACAGAACCACCTGTTGGAAGCAGCGATCCTACAAGTCACCATCAACCCTTTACCGAGTCTTGCAATATGACTTAGGATAAAAGCCAAATCAGAATCTCAATTTGCAGACACAGTGTTTCGGGGTGTCATAGAAAATATTGAGAATTTCTCTCTCCCCCCAAACCCCTCCTCCTCCTCCCTTATACTATTTGTCAAGGGAACAAGAGCTGACGCTCTGGCCAGCTGCTTCTATGCAAATTAGCAGTGTACAGGAGAGGTGGCAAGCTCAATTGTCCATTCTAATTAACATACAAATGTAGTTCCTAGTAGCACAGGCCTGTGATAAATATACACCTGGGTGAGGATGATGCAGCTCCTAAGCTTCAAAGGAGTCCTACCTCACACCAAGACATCTCCATTTGCATATGTGTTCAATCTGCAGTCTCGTTGGTACCAACACGAAATATGGAATATCGGAAGTTCTATACTTCCAATAATAATGGGCCCCATATTTTTAGCAGCAGGGTCAGCTAAGGAACAATATGCATATTTTTCCAGATCTGTGATCCCTTCCGGTGAGCTGTGGCGCAAAAGTACCAAAATAACAGACCGCAGCTATGCCATGTGTAGTCTCTAAAGAAAGGTAAATTCGTAACAAAAAATATGGTATCACTTCTGCGATTAACCAGCGAGAAGTTATCGCAGAAGTTAGATATTTTAATAAAACCATGAAGAGTGGAGCCCACCCCACATGAGGTCATTGCTGGGGAGTGTGTGGGCAGGTCCCCCCTTCGGCATAAAAGATCTAGCTAAAGATTGATCCATACTCATGCCGGAGGTTACATATTTTGTAGCACGGGTCCCGTTCGATAACGGTCCATTGGAGCGCCTTCCCTCCAGCTAAAATGAATTGTCTCTGCGATCAGTATAGTAAGTCTTCTATTAATCCTTTTTATTTTGTGTAACTGTATACTCTGTATTGCATGGTCTACTTTTGTAAAACCTTTTGTATATTTTTCATAAACACTGCCTCCCTTTGGATGAAATAAAAAATGTAATAGCTCTGTTTCTTTTGCTCTGTAATCGTTCCTTCCTCGAAGCCATACGCTACCAGAAAGCAGGCGTCCAATCAGGCCTGTATTATACTTTAAAACTGATCGGTGGTGGCAGTGAATTATCGTAATTGGACTATCGTGAAGCTGGCCGTGACCGTATGGGGGCATATACACATATTCCATGTGTTGGAATCTGGAGGTGTGTACGCCATATGCTCTCTGCTCACTTACCGATAGCTACGTAGTGATTAATCGGGATCGTGTGCGGGCAAATCCCTGACAATCCTGACAAAGTGATGGCAGTGATGGGATATTGTGTGATCCTGCGGGAGGCATTCCTGACATGGGGTATTGCCCCTCATCAGTGCAAAATACGAGATTTGATTTTGCTAGGTGAGAGGCTCTGGACTGAGGTCTAAGGGGTAAGGTTTGTCCTTGTGGAGAGTGACATACCGGCCCTGGCGTGCCAATGTAAGGAGGCTTATTCACCGTGCAATGCTCCTCTGGGAAATTAAATATGAAAATTGCCTCTTCAGAAAGGAAGAGGACTAGAACTCTATAGCGCCACATGTTGGAAACAGCCAAGTTACAATGGATTTTCCAGAATACAAGCAATTGTATGGTGGAAATACTGAGAGAAAAGTCCCCCAATCTGGTGAGTTATTCATGCTTAGTGAACACCTTTAACTTTTGTATACTTGCATTTGATGGTCATACACAGTCCTGGTAACAGATCTAGTGCTTGGAGGTAGATGTGGCTCATCATGATTGTTCATTGATATGTATAATATATAGTGCTTGAGATATATCCAGATTGGGAGTGCGGTTCCCATACTTACCTGTTCTTTTTTTTGTATTTTTTCTTTTTCTATTATACTTGGGATACTAACCCTGTCAATTTTTAAGGTCAAATATGCATAGACAGTAACTCTTCTTCCATCTAACTCTTGAAGATGCCAACGCAGTGTTTAACTGTGTTACAGGAGGAAGGATTTTGCTTGGGGCGAGTCCCATAACTATGATTATAATGTATTCACACACCTGTTGTTAATTATTCAGTTCACATGTTTATGTGCTTTATGATCCACTTTATTGATCTGAAATGTATTTAGATATACAGTATTTTATGTTTTATTATCACTGCCACAGTCACATTACTTCTTTATGGAATGTCCTCTGTGTGTCTTGTGCTTTCTTAACCCCTTAAGCCCCGAGGGTGGTTTGCACGTTAATGACCAGGCCAATTTTTACAATTCTGACCACTGTCACTTTATGAGGTAATTACTCTGGAACGCTTCAACGGATCCCCCTGATTCTGAGATTGTTTTTTCGTGACATATTGTACTTCATGATTGTGGTAAAATTTCTTCGATATCACTTGCATTTATTTGTGAAAAAAATGGAAATTTGGCGAAAATTTTGAAAATTTTGCAATTTTCAAAATTTGAATTTTTATGCCCTTAAATCAGAGAGATATGTCACACAAAACAGTTAATAAATAACATTTCCCACATGTCTACTTTACATCAGCACAATTTTGGAACCAAAATTTTTTTTTGTTAGGGAGCTATAAGGGTTAAAAGTTGACAAGCGATTTCTCATTTTTCCAACAAAATTTACAAAACCATTTTTTTAGGGACCACATCGCATTTGAAGTCACTTTGAGAGGTCTTTATGACAGAAAATACCCAAAAGTGACACCATTCTAAAAACTGCACCCCTCAAGGTGCTCAAAACCACATTCAAGAACTTTATTAACCCTTCAGGTGCTTCACAGGAATTTTTTGAATGTGGAAGAAAAAAATGAACATTTAACTTTTTTCACAAAAATGTTACTTTAGACCCAATTTTTTTTAATTTCACAGGGGTAACAAGAAAAAATGGACCCCAAAATTTGTTGTGCAATTTCCCCTGGGCACACAGATATCCAATATTTGGGGAAAAACACTGTTTGGGTGCACGGCAGGGCTCGGAAGGGAAGGAGCGCCATTTGACTTTTTGATTGTAAAATTTGCTTGAATAATTAGCGGACGCCATGTTGTGTTTGGAGACCCCCTGTGTGCCCAAACATTGGAGCTCCACCACAAGTGACCCCATTTTGGAAACTAGACCCCCCAAGGCACCTATCTAGGTGCATAGTGAGCACTTGGAACCCCCAGGTGCTTCACAAATTGATTCGTAAAAATGAAAAAGTGTTGTTTTTTTCACTTTTTCATTTTTACGAATCAATTTGTGAAGCACCTGGCGGTTCCAAGTGCTTACTATGCATCTAGATAGGTGCCTTGGGGGGTCTAGTTTCCAAAATGGGGTCACTTGTGGGGGAGCTCCAATGTTTGGGCACACAGGGACTCTCCAAATGCAACATGGTATCCGCTAACAAATTGAATGGAAAATCGGCTCAAATTGTTAGCGGACACCATGTTGCGTTTGAAGAGCCCCTGTGTGCCCAAACATTGGAGCTCCCCCACAAGTGAACCCATTTTGGAAACTAGACCCCCAAAGGCACCTATCTAGATGCATAGTGAGCACTTGGAACCCCCAGGTGCTTCACAAATTGATTCATAAAACTGAAAAAGTGAAGAAAAAAAACACTTTTTCATTTTTATGAATCAATTTGTGAAGCACCTGGGGGTTCCAAGTGCTCACTATGCATCTAGATAGGTGCCTTGGGGGGTCTAGTTTCCAAAATGGGGTCACTTGTGGGGGAGCTCCAATGTTTGGGCACGCAGGGGCTCTCCAAATGCAACATGGCGTCCGCTAACAATTTGAGACGATTTTCCATTCAATTTGTTAGCGGACACCATGTCGCGTTTGGAGAGCCCGTGATGTGCCTAAACAGTGGAGCTCCCCCACAAGTGAACCCATTTTGGAAACTATACCCCCCAAGGATTTTATTAAGGTGTATAGTGAACATTTTGAACCCAGAGGTACGACACAGAATTTGTTTACATTAGGTCATCATATTGAATAAGTTGTCATTTGTCTTGAGCGCAAGTGCTCGCTACTTGAGTTTGCATCGGGTACTCAGGTATGCACCATGTACAGCGTGTGCTCGAGTGACATGCTCGAGTCCCTGCTCCGCATGTTTCACGGTTATTAGACACCCAAAAAAAACCATGCAGGGATCGCTCGTGCATGGCAGGCAATCCCCGTAAAGTTTTTTTGGCCACGAAGCATATGGGGCAGAGACTCGAGCATGTCACTCAAATACCCACGATACTCAATGCATACCAGAGCACCCGATGCAAACTCAAGTAGCGAGCACTTGCGCTCAACACTAGTAGCCATATCGTCATCTTTTTTCTTACTGTTGAAAAAAATCCCAAACCCATTACAACCCTAACCCCAACCGCAGCCCTAACCGTAGCACAACCCTAACCCTAGCACAACCCTAGCCCTAGCACCAAACCCAGCCCTAACCCTAGCCCAATCCTAACCCAAGAGTTTATTTTTGACGCCGTTCCTTGTGCGGTATAAGTGATTAGACGACTTTATTCTTCGGGTTGGTGTGATTACAGCAATACCAGAATCATATGGGGTTTTTATGACTGACAGCTGTCACACACTAAAAGACGCATTTTTTGTAAAATCTAGTTTTTGCATCGCCATATTTTGAGAGCTATAATTTTTCCAGATTTTGGCAGACAGTCATGTGACGGCTCGTTTTTTGCGGGATGACTTGACGTTGTTATTGGTGCCATTTTCAGGCACGTGACATTTTTTGATCGCTTTCTATTCCGATTTTTGGGAGGCAGAATAAACAAAAACCAACAATTCAGGAATTGTTTTTTTTTTTTTTTTTTTATTCTGTTCTGCGTGTGGTAAAATTGATAAGGTAGCTTTATTCTTTGGGTCAGTACGTTTACAGCGGTACCACATTTATATCGTTCTTCTATGTTTTGCACTTTTACATAATAAAAGCAATTTTATAGAAAAAAATATTTTTTAGCATTGCTTTATTCTGAGAGCTATAACTTTTTTATTTTTTGGATGATGGTGCTGTATGGTGGCTTGTTTTTTGCAGGACGAGATGACGTTTTCAGCAGTATCATTTTTATTTATATTTGTCTTTTTGATCGCGTGTTATTCCAGTTTTTGTTTGGCGGTATGGTGATAAAGCATTGTCTTTTGCTTCGTCTTTTTTTTTTTTTTTTACTGTGTTCACTGAAGGGGTTAACTAGTGGGACAGTTTTATAGGTCAGGTTGTTCCGAACGCGGCGATACCAAATATGTGTACTTTTATTGTTTTTTGGGTTTTTTTTTTATAATAATATTTATTGATGGGTACATTATATTTTTATTTTTGGTGGATTATTTTTTTTATTTTTTTTTATATTTTTGCAATTTTTTATTTATTTTTTTTTTTCACTTTCTGGAAGCTTATATAGTTTATTACTTTGTCCCACTCTGGGACTTTCACTTTTTTTTCTCTGATCGCCTGCATGGCACAGGAATGCAGCACCATCCCTGTGCTATGCAGGCTGTCAGCGCTGGACAGGGAGAAGATTGTTTGGAGATGCACTGCGCATGTCCAAACAATCTTCCTGCTGTCTGGTGACCCGGATGTTGTCATGACGACATCGGGTCGTCATGGCAACACCCGGGAAGCCTTTGCAGACAGCGCTGGAAGCCGGAAGAGGAGGTGAGTATCTGTGATCACCTCCCCTTGCCCCCGCAATGCTGCGATCGACTTCGATCGCAGCATCACGGGGGTTAATGTGCTGGGAGCGGTGCAGGACCGCTCCCTGCACATAGTATCGGGTGTCAGCTGTGACAATCAGCTGACACCCGGCGGCGATCGCGCCCGCACAGCCTGTGTGCGGTCGCGATCACCATGACGTACTAATACGGGTCTGGCTCTTAATTCCCAGGGCACAGACGCGTATTAGTACATCAGATGTTGTTAAGGGGTTAATGACAATATTGATTAATCACTGTTTATGAGATGATATCTGTGATTTACCATTTAAAGATGTTCACTTGCACCTCATGACTGCTTGAGAAAGGTTCCAGAAGGAACTGAAATGTTGTATTGGATAAGCACTAATAAAAACACCTTATTTTTTCACTTTTGGAGGAGTGCTGCCATTTTTTTGCATATTATCCTCCTATACTTTATCCAGTGAGTCCGACCTAGTGTACTCCGAAGCAAAGGTTACCCCCGAGTCTCTACACCCCTCCGACCAGGCGGAGGACCTCCAGTTGTCTCCAGAACCCTTCGGGGTGCTACCTGGTAGTGAATGGACAGAGACATTCCTATACTCGGTACCTGATACCTCCCCGCTTCGTCCAGTGAGTCCGACCTAGTGTACTCCGAAGCAGAGGTTACCCCCGAGTCTCTGCACTCTTCCGACCTGGCGGAGGACCTCCAGTTGTTTCCTGAATCCTTCTGGGTACCACCAGATAACAAAGGGACAGTGACTTTTCTTCACCTTGTACCTGATACCCCGCCCATTTCTTCCTGTGAGCTTGACAAGAGGCACCCCGAAGCAGAGGTTACCCCCGAGTCTCTGCCCCCCTCCAACCTGGCGGAGGACTTCCAGTTGTCTCCTGAACCCTCTGGGGTGCTACCGGATAATAAGTGGAGAGAGACTTCCTTGTGTGCTGTTCCTGGTACTCCACCCGTTTCGTCTGCTGCTGAGGATGGCTGGATAGGAGGTAGCATCCTAGCTACCCAGATGAGACCAGTTTTTTCTGTGGACAGTAGAAGTAATCTCCTTGAAGTGAAGGATTGGCCCTTGAATTTCCTGCGGAAGATTCAGGCAGGCCTGAAGAAGAGGGGGCGTAAGGGGGGGGGGATGCTGTAACATACCTGGCGGCGTCCTTGCATAGTGGTCCATCTCCCACTGTGCAAGAGCGCGCACTTGATTTCCAGTCCAGACTATCACTTTGGCTTCTTTCCATATTGTCTGCTTTGCTCTGCTCTGTCTGCTTAGGGCGATGCCCGCTGAACTTCCTGTTTCTTGTAGCTGCTGCAGACACACCCCTATTGCGTCCTCAGCCTATTGCTGTCTGTCGCCTGGTATTTAACCCAGCTCCTCCCTGGAATCCTTGCCTGAGCATCTTGTTCTGTCAGTTGGATTCTTGTCACTGATGTGCCAGGTCTTGTCTATGTTTCCTGCCTTGCGGTATCAGTTCCCGTGTCTGAACTGTGTCCTGTCTGTGTACTCTAGCCAGCTGCCTTTCCTGGAGGCTGTAATTCCAGGCCCGTGTGAACACGCTCTTAGCCTGTTCCTTCTGCCCTCTAGGGGCCGCATACCTAGATCTGTTGTCTGTGTCTTTTCCCAGTGTCTGTTCCTGCCCTAACTATCTTCCAGCCTGTTTCCCGTTTCTCTCTACGCCCATATCTTCCCTTTTTCTGCAGAGTCTGAACTCGTACCTAACTCCTGCTCGTTGTCACTGTACTTCCGTTGGTGAGTTTGTGGTCCACTCGCTACTTCACTGCAAGTACCCTGTGGGTATCTGGTTCTGCCTTTCCTTTCCTGTCTGTTCCGTGTGAACAGAGCCCTGTCCCCTCTGCCCTGCCTTGCTCGCCGCTTCGGAGGTTTCTGCCTGCTCTGCCTTGCTCACCGCTCCAGCGGTTCTTGCCTGCTCTGCCTTGCTCACCGCTCCGGCGGTTGTTGCCTGCTCTGCCTTTGCTCACCGCTCCAGGCGGTCTCGCTCTGCTCTGACCCTTTGCTCGCTGCTCCGGCAGTCTCTCTCTGCTCTGACCCTTTGCTCGCTGTTCCGGCAGTCTCGCTCTGACCCTTTGCTCGCTGCTCCGGCAGTCTCGCTCTGCTCTGACCCTTTGCTCGCTGCTCCAGCAGTCTCGCTCAACTCTGATCCTTTGCTCGCTGCTCCGGCAGTCTCGCCCTGCTCTGACCCTTTGCTCGCTGCTCCGGCAGTCTCGCTATGCTCTGACCCTTTGCTCGCTGCTCCAGGCGGCCTCGTCCAGCTCTACTCTCGCTCACCGCTCCAGGCGGTCTCATCTTGCTCTGCTCTTGCTCGCCGCTCCGGGCGGCCTCACTCTGCTGTGTTTGTCCACCCCATCTGCGGTTCTGTTCCTGAGTCCCAGTCTGTACTGGGTCCTATCCAATCTCTGCTCCAACCTGTCGTACCTGCCAGTACCTCCCTGCCTGCATACCAGTCGTGCTTACCAACATCCACCTGCCTGCATACCGGCCGTACCTGCCAGTACCTCCCTGTTTGCATACCAGTCGTGCTTGCCAGCATCCACCCGTCTGCATACCAGCTGTGTCTGCCTGTACCCACCAGTCTGTGTGCCAGCCTAACCTGCCTGTTCCTGTATTTCCCGGTGTGGGTCAACAGCCGTGTCCGGGGACAGACCTGGAGTAGTACCTGGTCCCTCTGCTCGGTTCCTCCTTGGTGCACTGACGTCGTATGCCGTCGTGCGACCTTGGTCGGATCGGGTGGATACTTAGTTAAGCCCCTCCAGGCATTCACTTTCCGGTACGGTTCAGTGGAATCACTACATATACACGCACACGTCAGTCAGTCCGGGCGTGTGCATTACATAACCTCCCCTATATCTCCTCCTATTACTCCATATAACCTCCCTGTACCTCCTACTATTGCTCCATATAACCTCCCTGTATCTCCTCCTATTACTCCATATAACCTCCCCTATATCTCCTCCTATTACTCCATATAACTTACCCTATATCTCCTATTACTCCATATAACCTCCCTAGATCTCCTCCTATTACTCCATATAACCTCCCTATATCTCCTCTTATTACTCCATATGTGGCACCCCAGGGGTCTGGTTTCCACAGTAACAGCAATGTTATGTCTGAGAGCAGGTGGGAGGTCTCTTGGTCAGGGATCCTGTGCATGCCACACCTCCTGCCCAGTCCTGGGAGGGGAAGAACTTCCCCTATATAAACCTAGGGCTGAGGCAGGGTTAGTGAGTAGAGAAGAAGTAGAGACAGAGAAGAGAAGCAGATATAGGAAAAGAACATCAGGAGCTCTGTGGGAGCAGTGCTATAAGGAGTCAGGGGCTGGCAGCTGCAGAGCTCGCCCTGACTGAGAAGCTATCACCGGACCCGGAGTCCGAGGCTGTGGGGACTAATCTTTACCCAGCAGCAGAAACCGCCCGGCAGGGGATTTCAGGTCCTCTGGCCAAGGAACCCGAAAGCACGGTCACACGCGTGGGACCAGCACCGCCGTCGTGGAGCGGACGCCACTAGAAGGCCCCGAGTCACCGGCCATACGGGTGAGCACCACACGGTACACTCAGGGACGTGGGCTACTTATACCCGCCTCTAGCAAGGTAGCCAGAAGAGTACAGTCAGTTTGGGAGGCCTACAACTCCGCCTGGCCAGGGGAGATCCCATCTGCTCAAGGACTGACCAGGCCCCGATCGCTAGCCAGTACTCCGGGAGGGTCTATCTTTATCACCAGTAAAGAACCTGAATTACACCGCATCGTCTCTGAGTGATTCCTGCTACCCCATCATCCACGTCGGCTGCCCTGAGGCCATACCCCTCCCGTTGGGGGTGATACTATCACGCTGCACAATCCTACCACCGGCCTCAGCGGTCTGCCCTGCAGCGGCAGCTCCTTCGCTGCATTCAACGGGTGGCGTAGTCGTCCAACATCTACCGCTAATACAGCGCCACTTAGTCTGACTCCCTGGGCACGGACCGGGTCACCGCCACGAGACTACAACCCTCAAGAGATCCGGCTCCGGGTAAGCTCCCGAGTGCGCAACGCTGCGCGACACAGGCCCAGGGGTGCGTCACATAGAACTTACAATATATCTCCTATTACTCCATATAACCTCCCTATAGCTCCTCCTATTACTCCATATAACCTACCCTATATCTCCTCCTATTATTCCATATAACCTCCCCTATATCTCCTCCTATTACTCCATATAACTTACCCTATATCTCCTATTACTCCATATAACCTCCCTAGATCTCCTCCTATTACTCCATATAACCTCCCTATATCTCCTCCTATTACTCCATATAACCTCCCCTATATCTCCTCCTATTACTCCATATAACCTCCCCTATATCTCCTCCTATTACTCCATATAACTTACCGTATATCTCCTATTACTCCATATAACCTCCCTATATCTCCTCCTATTACTCCATATAACCTCCCCTATATCTCCTCCTATTACTCCATATAACTTACCCTATATCTCCTATTACTCCATATAACCTCCCTAGATCTCCTCCTATTACTCCATATAACCTCCCTATATCTCCTCCTATCACTCCATATAACCTGCCTATATCTCCTCCTATTACTCCATATAACCTCCCTATATCTCCTCCTATTACACCATATAACCTCCCTATATCTCCTCCTATTACTACATATAACCTCACTATATCTTCTCCTATTACTACATCTATCCTCCCTATATCTCCTATTACTCCATATAACCTCCATATATCTCCTCCTATTACTCCATATAACCTTCCTGTATCTCCTCCTATAACTCCATATGATCTCACTATATCTCCTCCTAGTACTCCATGTAACCTCCCTATATCTCCTTCTGTTACGCCATATAACCTCCCTATATCTCCTCCTACTACTCCATAAAACCTCCTTATATCTCCTCATATTACTCCATATAACCTCCCTATATCTCCTCCTGTTAATCCAATTAACATCCCTATAGTATCTCCTATTATTCCATATAACCTCCCTATATCTCCTCCTATTTCTCAATATAACCTCCCCTATATCTCCTCTTATTACTCCATATAACCTCCCCTATATCTCCTCCTATTACTTCATATGACATCCCTATATCTCCTCCTATTACTGCATATAACCTCGCCTATATCTCCTCCTATTACTCCATATAACCTCCCTATATCTCCTCCTATTACTCCATATAACCTCCCCTATATATCCTCCTATTACTCCATATAACCTCCCTATATCTCCTCCTATTGCTCCATATAACCTCCCTATATCTCCTCCTATTACTCCATATAACCTCCCCTCTATTTCTCCTCCTATTACTCCACATAACCTCCCTATATCTCCTCCTATTACTCCATATAACATTCCCTCTATTTCTCCTCCTATTACTCCACATAACCTCCCTATATCGCCTACTATTACTCCATATAACCTCCCTATATCTCATTCTATTACTCCATATGACCTCCCTAGATCTCCTCCTATTACTCCATATTACCTCCCCTATATCTCCTATTACTCCATATAACCTCCCTATATCTTCTCCTATTACTCTATATAATCTCCCAATATCTCCTACTATTACTCCATATAGCCTCCCAATATCTCCTCCTATTACTCCATAAAACATCCCTATATCTCCTCCTATTACTCCATATAACCTCCCTATATCTCCTCCTATTACTCCATATAACCTCCCTATATCTCCTCGTATTACTCCATATAACCTCCCTATATCTCCTCCTATTACTCCATATAACCTCCCCTATATCTCCTCCTATTACTCCATATAACCTCCCTATATCTCCTCCTATTGCTCCATATAACCTCCCTATATCTCCTCGTATTACTCCTTATAGCCTCCCTATATATGCTCCTATTACTCCATATAGCCTCCTATATCTCCTCCTATTGCACCATATAACTTCCCCTATATCTCCTCCTATTACTCCACATAACCTCCCTATATCTCCTCCTATTACTCCATAAAACCTCCCCTATATCTCCTGCTATTACTGCATATAACATCCCTATATCCCCTCCTATTACTCCATATAACCTCCGCTATATATCCTCCTATTAGTCCATATAACCTCCCTATATCTCCTCCTATTACTCCATATAACCTCCCTATATCTCCTCCTATTACTCCATATAACCTCCCCTCTATATCTCCTCCGATTACTCCATATAACCTCCCTATATCTCCTCCTATTACTCCATATAACCTCCCTATATCTCCTCCTATTTCTCCATATAACCTCCCTATATCTCCTCCTATTACTCCATATAACCTCCCTATATCTCCTCCTATTGCTCAATATAAACTCCCTATATCTCCTCCTATTACTCCATATAACCTCCCAATATCTCCTCCTATTACTCCATATAACCTCCCTATATCTCCTCCTATTACTCCATATAACCTCCCTATATCTCCTCGTATTACTCCATATAACCTCCCTATATCTCCTCCTATTACTCCATATAACCTCCCTATATCTCCTCCTATTACTCCATATAACCTCCCTATATCTCCTCCTATTACTCCATATAACCTCCCTATACCTCCTCCTATTACTCCATATAACCTCCCTATATCTTGTGCTATTACTCCATATAACCTACCCTATATCTTCTCCTTCCCCCCCCCCCCATAACCCCCTTGGTCCTTACCCCCCCCCCCCCCCCCCCCCCCTAGCCTATCACCACCTCCCTATAAACCTCCTATACTCCATATACCTCCCATATCTCCTCTTATTCCACCCCATCTACCCTCCCTATCTCTCTCCTATTCCTCCCATATAACCTCCCCTAAATCTCCTCCTATTACTCCACCATAACCTCTCCTATATATCTCCCCCCATTTACTTCATATAACCTCCCTATCATCTCCTGCTATTACTCCATATTACCCCCCTGTATCTCCTCCTATTACCCCAATAAACCTCCCTATATCTCCTCCTATTACTCCATATAACCTCCCTATATCTCCTCCTATTACTCCATATAATCTTCCCTATATCTCCTCCTATTACTCGATATAACCTCCCTATATCTCCTCCTATTACTCAATATAACCTCCCCTATATCTCCTCCTATTACTCCATATAACCCTCCCCTATATCTCCTCCTATTACGCCATATAACCTCCCTATATCTCCTCCTATTACTCCATAAAACCTCCCCTATATATCCTCCTATTACTCCATAAAACCTCCCTATATCTCCTCCTATTACTCCATATAACCTCCCTATATCTCCTCCTATTACTCCATATAACCTCCCTATATCTCCTACTATTACTCCGTATAACCGCCTTATATCTCATCCTATTACTCCATATGACCTCCCTAGATCTCCTCTTATTACTCCATATAACCTCCCCTATATCTCCTATTACTCCATATAACCTCCCAATATCTTCTCCTATTACTCCATATAATCTCCCAATATCTCCTACTATTACTCCATAGAGCCTCCCCTATATCTCCTCCTATTACTCCATATAAACTCCATATATATCCTCCTATTACTCCATATACCCTCCCTATATCTTCTCCTATTGCTACATATATACTCCCTATATCTGCTATTACTCCATATAACCTCCCAATATCTCCTCCTATTACTCCATATAACCTCCCTATATCTCCTCGTATTACTCCATATAACCTATCTATATCTCCTCCTATTACTCCATATAACCTCCCTATATCTTCTCCTATTGCTACATATCTGCTCCCTATATCTGCTATTACTCCATATAAACCTCCCTATATCTCCTCCTATTACTCCATATAACCTCCTATATCTCCTCCTATTACTCCATATAACCTGCCCTATATCTTCTCCTATTACTCCATATAACCTCCCTATATCTCCTCCTATTACTACATATAACCTCCCCTATATAACCTCCTATTACTCCATATAACCTCCCTATATCTCCTCTTATCACACCATATAACCTCCCTATATCTATTCCTGTTACTTCATATAACCTCCCTATATCTCCTGCTATTACTCCATATTACCCCCCTGTCTCTCCTCCTATTACTCCATATAACCTCCCCTATATCTCCTCCTATTACACCATATAACCTCCCTATATCTCCTCCTATTACTCCATATAACCTCCCTATATCTCCTCCTATTACTCCATATAATCTCCCCTATATCTCCTCCTATTACTCCATATAACTCCCTATATCTCCTCCTATTACTCCATATAACCTCTCTATATCTCCTCCTGTTACTCCATATAACCTTCCTATATCTCCTCCTATTACTCCATATAATCTCCCCTATATCTCCTCCTATTACTCCATATAAACCTCCCTATATCTTCTCCTATTACTCCATATAATCTCCCCTATATCTACTCCTATTACTCCATATAACTACTCCATATAACCTCCCCTATATCTCCTCCTATTACTCCATATAAACTCCCTATATCTCCTCTATTACTCCATATAACCTCTCTATATCTCCTCCTATTACTCCATATAACCCCCCCTATATCTCCTCCTATTACTCCATATAACCTCCTATATCTCCTCCTATTACTCCATATAACCTCCCTATATCTCCTCCTATTACTCCATATAACCTCCTATATCTCCTCCTATTACTCCATATAACCTCCCTATATCTCCTATTACTCCATATAACCTCCCTATATCTCCTCCTATTACTCCATATAACCTCCCCTATATCTTCTAATGCTTCATATAACCTCCCTATATCTCCTCCTATTACTCCATATAACCTCACTATATCTTCTCCTATTACTACAGCTATCCTCCCTATATCTCCTATTACTCCATATAGCCTCCCTATATCTCCTCCTATTACTCCATATAACCTCCCTATATCTCCTCCTATTACTCCATATAACCTCTCAATATCTCCTCGTATTACTCCATATAACCTCCCTATATCTCCTCCTGTTACTCCATATAACCTCCCCTATATCTCCTCCTATTATTCCATATAACCTCCCTATATCTCCTCCTATTACTCTATATAACCTCCCATATATCTCCTCCTATTACTGTATATAACCTCTCCTATATCTCCTCCTATTACTCCATATAACCTCCACTATATCTCCTCCTATTACTCCATATAATCTCCCTATATCTCCTCCTATTACTCCATATAACCTCCCTATATCTCCTCCTATTACTCCATATAACCTCCCTATATCTCCTCCTATTACTCCATATAACCTCCCTATATCTCCTCCTATTACTCCATATAACCTCCCTATTACTCCTCCTATTACTCCATATAACCTCCCTATATCTCCTCCTATTACTCCATATAACCTCACTATATCTCTTCCTATTACTCCATATAACCTCCCCTATATCTCCTCCTATTACTCCATATATCCTCCCTATATCTCCTCCTATTACTCCATATAACCTCCCTATATCTCCTCCTATTACTCCATATAACCTCCCTATATCTCCTCCTATTACTCCATATATCCTCCCTATATCTCCTCCTATTACTCCATATAACGTCTCTATATCTCCTCCTATTACTCCATATAACCTCCCTATATCTCCTCCTATT
Organism: Phyllobates terribilis; assembly: GCF_046119375.1. Taxonomy (NCBI): domain Eukaryota; kingdom Metazoa; phylum Chordata; class Amphibia; order Anura; family Dendrobatidae; genus Phyllobates; species Phyllobates terribilis. Next base: position 150,173,899 of record NW_027362765.1, on the reverse strand, counting down.
ACTCCATATATCCTCCCTATATCTCCTCCTATTACTCCATATAACCTCCCTATATCTCCTCCTATTACTCCATATAACCTCCCTATATCTCCTCCTATTACTCCATATAACCTCCCTATATCTCATATTACTCCATATAACCTCCCTATATCTCCTCCTATTACTCCATATAACATCTCTATATCTCCTTCTATCACTCTATATAACCTCCCTATATCTCCTCCTATTACTCCATATAACCTCCCTATATCTCCTCCTATTACTCCATGTTGTTCCAACAGCTATGGGGGTGTTTAACAAATGTCTGAAAAGCAATGTCTAAAGCATTCCAAATGTTATGTTATCATATGTGTCATGTTCGAGATCTGTGTTCTGCTGCTGTGATACCGCAATTTCCTCCGGGATAAATAAAGTATATCTTATCTTACCTTATAACCTCCCTATATCTCCTCCTATTACTCCATATAACCTCCCTATATCTCCTCCTATTACTCCATATAACCCCCCTATATCTCCTCCTATTACTCCATATAACCTCCCTATATCTCCTCCTATTACTCCATATAACCTACCTATATCTCCTCCTATTACTCCATATAACCTCCCCTATATCTCCTCCTATTACTCCATATAACCTCCTTATATCTCCACCTATTACTCCATATAACCTCCATATATCTCCTTCTATTACTCCATATAACCTCCCCTATATCTCCTCCTATTACTCCATATAACCTCCCTATATCTCCTCCTACTACTCCATATATCCTCCTCTATATCTCCTCCTATTACTCCATATAACCTCCATATATCTCCTCCTATTACTCCATATAACCTCCCTATATCTCCTCCTATTACTCCATATAACCTCCCTATATCTCCTCTTATTACTCCATATAAACTCACCTCTATATCTCCTCCTATTACTCCATATAACCTCCCTATATCTCCTCCTATTATTCCATATAACCTCCCTATATCTCCTCCTATTACTCCATATAACCTCCCTATATCTCCTCCTATTACTCCATATAACCTCCCTATATCTCCTCTTATTACTCCATATAAACTCACCTCTATATCTCCTCCTTTTACTCCATATAACCTCTCCTAAATCTCCTCCTATTACTCCATATAACCTCCCTATATATTCTGCTATTACTCCATATAACCTCCCTATATCTCCTCCTCTTACTCCATATAACCTCACTATATCTCCTTCTATTACCCCATATAACCTCCCTATGTCTCCTCCTATTACTCCATATAACCTCCTCTATATCTCCTCCTATTACTCCATATAACCCCCCTATATCTCCTCCTATTACTCCATATAACCTCCCTATATCTCCTCCTATAACTCCATATATTCTCCCTATATCTCTTCCTATTACTCCATATAAACTCCTCTATATCTCCTCCTATTACTCCATATAACCTCCCTATATCTCCTCCTATTACTCCATACAACCTCCCTATATATTCTCCTATTACTCCATATAACCTCCCTATATCTCCTCCTCTTACTCCATATAACCTCCCTATATCTCCTCCTATTACTCCATATAACCTCCCTAAACCTCCTCCTATTACTCCATATCACCTCCCTATACCTCCTCCTATTACTCCATATAACCCCCCTATATCTGCTCCTATTACTCCATATAACCTCCCTATATCTCCTCCTATAACTCCATATATTCTCCCTATATCTCCTCCTATTACTCCATATAAACTCCTCTATATCTCCTCCTATTACTCCATATAACCTCCCTATATCTCCTCCTATTACTCCATACAACCTCCCTATATATTCTCCTATTACTCCATATAACCTCCCTATATCTCCTCCTCTTACTCCATATAACCTCCCTATATCTCCTCCTATTACTCCATATAACCTCCCTAAACCTCCTCCTATTACTCCATATCACCTCCCTATACCTCCTCCTATTACTCCATATAATCTCCCTATATCTCCTCCTATTACTCCATATAATCTCCCTATATCTCCTCCTATAACTCCATATATCCTCCCTATATCTCCTCCTATGACTCCATATAACCTCCGCCATATCTTCTCTTATTACTCCATATTACCTCCGCTATATCTCCTCCTCTTACTGCATATAACCTCCCTATATCTCCTCCTAGTACTCCATATAATATCCCCTATATCTCCTCTTATTACTCCATATAACCTCCCTATATCTCCTCCTATTATTCCATATAACCTCCCCTATATCTCCTCCTATTACTCCATATAAACTCCCTATATCTCCTCCTATTACTCCATATAACCTCTCTATATCTCCTCCTATTACTCCATATAACCCCCCCTATATCTCCTCCTATTACTCCATATAAGCTCCCTTTATCTCCTCCTATTACTCCATATAACCTCCCCTATATCTCCTATTACTCCATATAACCTCCCTATATCTCCTCCTATTACTCCATATAACCTCCCCTATATCTTCTATTGCTCCGTATAACCTCTCTATATCTTCTCCTATTACTCCATATAATCTCCCTATATGTCCTCCTATTACTCCATATAACCTCCCCTATATCTCCTCCTATTACTCCATATAAACTCCCTATATCTCCTGCTATTACTCCATATAACCTCACTATATCTTCTCCTATTACTACATGTATCCTCCCTATATCTCCTATTACTTCATATAACCTCCCTATATCTCCTCCTATTACTCCATATAACCTCCCTATATCTCCTTCTGTTACGCCATATAACCTCCCTATATCTCCTCCTATTACTCCATATAACCTCCCTATAGCTCCTCCTATTATTTCATATAACATTCCTACATTTCCTCGTATTACTCCATATAACCTCCCTATATCTTCTCCTATTACTCCATATAACCTCCCTATATCTCCTCCTATTACTCCTTATAACCTCCTTATATCTCCTCGTATTACTCTATATAACCTCCCTATATCTACTTCTGTTACTCCAATTAACATCCCTATAGCTCCTCCTATTACTCCATATAACCTCCCTATATCTCCTCCTATTACTCCATATAACCTCCCCTATATCTCCTCCTATTACTCCATATAACCTCCCTATATCTCCTCCTATTACTCCATATGACATCCCTATATCTCCTCCTATTACTCCATATAAACTTCCCTATATCTCCTCCTATTACTCCATATAACCTCCCTATATCTCCTCCTATTACTCCGTATAACGTCCCCTATATATCCTCCTATTACTCCATATAACCTCCCTATATCTCCTCCTATTACTCCATATAACCTCCCTATATCTCCTCCTATTACTCCATATAACATCCCTATATCTCCTCCTATTACTCCATATAACCTTACTATATCTGCTTCTATTACTCCATATAACCTCCCTATATCTCCTCCTATAACTCCATATATTCTCCCTATATCTCCTTCTATTACGCCATATAAACTCCCCTCTATATCTCCTCCTATTACTCCATATAACCTCTCCTATATCTCCTCCTATTACTCCATATAACCTCCCTATATATTCTCCTATTACTCCATATAACCTACCTATATCTCCTCCTCTTACTCCATATAAACTCCCTATATCTCCTCCTATTACTCCATATAACCTCCCTATACCTCCTCCTATTACTCCATATCACCTCCCTATACCTCCTCCTATTACTCCATATAACCTCCCTATATCTAATCCTATAACTCCATATATCCTCCCTATATCTCCTCCTATTACTCCATATAACCTCCGCTATATCTTCTCTTATTACTCCATATAACCTCCGCTATATCTCCTCCTCTTACTCCATATAACCTCCCTATATCTCCTCCTATCACTCCATATAATATCCCCTATATCTCCTCCTATTACTCCATATAACCTCCCTATATCTCCTCCTATTACTCCATATAACCTCCCCTATATCTCCTCCTATTACTCCATGTAAACTCCCTATATCTACTCCTATTACTCCATATAACCTCTCTATATCTCCTCCTATTACTCCATATAACCTCCCTATATCTACTCCTATTACTCCATATAACCTCCCCTATATCTCCTATTACTCCATATAACCTCAGTATATCTCCTTCTATTACTCCATATAACCTCCCCTATATCTTCAATTGCTCCGTATAACCTCTCTATATCTTCTCCTATTACTCCATATAATCTCCCTATATCTCCTCCTGTTACTCCATATAACCTCCCCTATATCTACTCCTATTACTCCATATAAACTCCCTATATCTCCTCCTATTACTCCATATAACCTCCCTATATCTCCTCCTATTACTCCATATAACCTCCCTATATCTCCTCCTATTACTCCATATACCCTCCCTATATCTCCTCCTATTACTCCATATAACCTCCCTATATCTCCTCCTATTACTCCATATAACCTCCCTATATCTCCTCCTATTACTCCATATAACCTCCCTATATCTCCTCCTATTACTCCATATAACCTCCCTATATCTCCTCCTATTACTCCATATAACCTCCCTATATCTCCTTCTGTTATGCCATATAACCTCCCTATAGCTCCTCCTATTATTCCATATAACATTCCTATATTTCCTCATATTACTCCATATAACCTCCCTATTTCTTCTCCTATTACTCCATATAACCTCCCTATATCTCCTCCTATTACTCCATATAACCTCCCTATATCTCCTCCTATTACTCCATATAACTTCCCTGTATCTCCCCCTTTTACTCCATATAACCTCCCCTATATCTCCTCCTATTACTCCATATAACTTCCCTATATCTCCTCCTATTACTCCATATGACATCCCTATATCTCCTCCTATTACTCCATATAAACTCCTCTATATCTCCTCCTATTGCTCCATATAACCTCCCTATATCTCCTCCTATTAATCCATATAACCTCCCCTATATATCCTCCTATTACTCCATATAACCTCCCTATATCTCCTCCTATTACTCCATATAACATCCCTATATCTCCTTCTATTACTCCATATAGCCTCCCTATATCTCCTCCTATTACTCCATATAACCTCTCAATATCTCCTCGTATTACCCCATATAACCTCCCTATATCTCCTCCTGTTACTCCAATTAACCTCCCTATAGCTCCTCCTATTACTCCATATAACCTCCCCTATATATCCTCCTATCACTCCATATAGCCTCCCTATATCTCCTCCTATTACTCCGTATAACCTCCCAATATCTCCTCCTATTACTCCATATAACATCCCTACAGTGCCTACAAGTAGTATTCAACCCCCTGCAGATTTAGCTGGTTGACACATGCGGAATTAACTTGGCATTGTGACATTTGTACTGTAGATCAGCCTGGAAGTGGGAAATGCACTGCAGTAAATTTTGTTTTTGTTTTTTTGTTTTTTTTTTATTAAAAACGTTAAAAGTTAATTCAGAGTGTCATTTATTATTCAACCCCTCAAACCACAAGAATTCTGTTTGGTCCCCCTAAAGTATTAAGAAGTAGTTCAGGCACCAAGAATAATGAGCTTCACATGTGTGGATTAAAGATCTCTTTTGCCAGCCTTTTCGGACTATTTAAGACCCTCCCCAAACTTGTGAACAGCACTCAGACATGGTCAACATGGGAAAGACAAAGGAGCATTCCAAGGCCATCAGAGACAAGATCGTGGAGGGTCACAAGGCTGGCAAGGGGTACAAAACCCTTTCCAAGGAGTTGGGCCTACCTGTCTCCACTGTTGGGAGCATCATCCGTAAGTGGAAGGCTTATGGAACTACTGTTAGCCTTCCACGGCCTGGACAGCCTTTGAAAGTGTCCTCCCATGCCGAGGCCAGGCTTGTCCGAAGAGTCAAGGCTAACCCAAGGACAACAAGGAAGGAGCTCCGGGAAGATCTCATGGCAATGGGGACATTGGTTTCAGTCAATGCCATAAGTAACGTACTCCAGCGCAATGGTCTCCGTTCCAGACGAGCCTGTATGGTACCTTTACTTTCAAAGCGTCATGTCAAGGCTCGTCTACAGTTTGCTCATGATCACTTGGAGGACTCTGAGACAGACTGGTTCAAGGTTCTATGGTCTGATGAGACCAAGATCGAGATCTTTGGTGCCAACCACACACGTGACGTTTGGAGGCTGGATGGCACTGCATACGACCCCAAGAATACCATCCCTACAGTCAAGCATGGTGGTGGCAGCATCATGCTGTGGGGCTGTTTCTCAGCAAAGGGGCCTGGCCATCTGGTCCGCATCCATGGGAAGATGGATAGCACGGCCTACCTGGAGATTTTGGCCAAGAACCTCCGCTCCTCCATCAAGGATCTTAAGATGGGTCGTAATTTCATCTTCCAACAAGACAACGACCCAAAGCACACAGCCAAGAAAACCAAGGCCTGGTTCAAGAGGGAAAAAGTCAAGGTGTTGGAGTGGCCTAGTCAGTCTCCTGACCTTAACCCAATTGAAAACTTGTGGAAGGAGCTCAAGAATAAAGTCCACATGAGACACCCAAAGAACCTAGATAACTTGGAGAAGATCTGCATGGAGGAGTTCGCCAAGATAACTCCACAGACCTGTGCCGGCCTGATCAGGTCTTATAAAAGTCGATTATTAGCTGTAATTGCAAACAAGGGTTATTCCACAAAATATTAAAAATAGGGGTTGTATAATAATTGACCCACACTTTTATGTTTAAAATTTAATAAAATTCAACTGAGCAACATAACTTTTTGGTTTGTAAGATTTATGCTTCTGTTCATAAAACCTACTCTCGTTTGCAGTTTGAAGGCTCTAACTTATTTGCATCTTATCAAACCAGCTAAATCTGCAGGGGGTTGAATACTACTTGTAGGCACTGTATATCTCATCCTATTACTCCATATTACCTCCCCTATATCTCCTCCTATTACTCCATATAACCTCCCTATATCTCCTCCTGTTACTCCAATTAACCTCCCTATAGCTCCTCCTATTACTCCATATATCCTCCCTATATCTCCTCCTATTACTCCATATAACCTCCCATATATCTCCTCCTATTATTCCATATAACCTACCTATATATTCTCTTATTACTCCATATAACCTGCCTATATCTCCTCCTCTTACTCCATATAATCTCCCTTTATCTCCTCCTATTACTCCATGTAACCTCCCCTATATCTCCTCCTATTACTCCATATAACCTCCCTATATCTCCTCCTATTACTCCATATAACCTCCCCTATATCTCCTCCTATTACTCCATATAACCTCCTTATATCTCCACCTACTACTCCACATAACCTCCACATATCTCCTCCTATTACTCCATATAACCTCCCTATATCTCCTCCTAATACTCCATATAACCTCCCTATATCTCCTCCTATTACTCCATATAATCTCCCTATATCTCCTCCTATTACTCCATATAACCTCCCCTATATCTCCTCCTATTACTCCATATAACCTCCCTATATCTCCTCCTATTACTCCATATAATCTCCCTATATCTCCTCCTATTACTCCATATAACCTCCCCTATATCTCCTCCTATTACTCCATATAACCTCCCTATATCTCCTCCTATTACTCCATATAACCTCCCTATATCTCCTCCTATTACTCCATATAACCTCCCCTATATCTCCTCCTATTACTCCATATAACCTCCCTATATGTCCTCTTACTACTCCATATATCCTCCCCTATATATCCTCCTATTACTCCATTTAACCTCCCTATATCTCCTCCTATTACTCCATATAACCTCCCTATATCTCCTCCTATTATTCCATATAACCTCGCCTTTATATCTCCTCCTATTACTCCATATAACCTCCCTATATCTCCTCCTATTACTCCATATAAACTCCCCTCTATATCTCCTCCTATTACTCCATATAACCTTGCCTCTATATATCCTCCTATTACTCCATATAACCTCCCCTATATCTCCTTCTATTATTCCATATAACCTCCCTATATCTCCTCCTATTACTCCATATAAACTCCCCTCTATATCTCCTCCTTTTACTCCATATATCCTCTCCTAAATCTCCTCCTATTACTCCATATAACCTCCCTATATATTCCAATATTACTCCATATAACCTCCCTATATCTCCTCCTCTTACTCCATATAACGTCACTATATCTCCTCCTCTTACTCCATATAACCTCACTATATCTCCTCCTATTACTCCATATAACCTCCCCTATATCTCCTCTTATTACTTCATATAACCTGCATATATATTCTCCTATTACTCCATATAACTTCCCTATATCTCCTCCTATTACTCCATATAACCTCCCCTATATCTCATCCTATTACTCCATATAACCTCCCTATATCTCCTCCTATTACTCCATATAACCTCCCTATATCTCCTCCTATTACTCCATATAACCTCCCTATATTTCCTCCTATTACTCCATATAACCTCCCTATATCTCCTGCTATTACTCCATATAACCTCCCCTATATGTCCTCCTATTACTCCATATAACCTCCCTATATCTCGTCCTATTACTCCATATAACCTCCCTATATCTCCTCCTATTACTCCATATAACCTCCCTATATCTCCTCCTATAACTCCATATATCCTCCCTATACCTCCTCCTATTACTCCATATAACCTCCGCTATATCTTCTATTATTACTCCATATAACCTCCGCTATATCTCCTCCTCTTACTCCATATAACCTCCCTACATCTCCTCCTATTTCTCCATATAATATCCCCTATATCTCCTCCTATTACCCCATATAACCTCCCTATATCTCCTCCTATTACTCCATATAACCTCGCCTCTATATCTCCTCCTATTACTCCATATAACCTCTCAATATCTCCTCCTATTACTCCATATAACCTCTCTATATCTCCTCCTATTACTCCATATAATCTCCCCTATATCTCCTCCTATTACTCCATATAACGTCCCTATATCTCCACCTATTACTCCATATAACCTCCCCTATATCTCCTCCTATTACTCCATATAAACTCCCCTCTAAATCTTCTCCTATTACTCCATATAACGTCCCTAGATATCCTCCTATTATTCCATATAACCTCCCCTGTATCTCCTCCTATTACTCCATATAACATCCCTATATCTCCTCCTATGACTTCGTATAACCTCCCTATGTCTCCTCCTGTTACTTCGTATAACCTCCCTATATCTCCTCCTATTATTCCATACATCCTCCCTATATCTCCCCCTACTACTCCATATAACCTTCCTATATCTCCTCCTATTACTCCATATGACCTCCCTTATACCTCCTCCTATTACTCCATATAACCTCCCTATATCTCCTCCTATTTCTCCATATAACCTCCCCTAAATCTCCTTCTATTACTCCATATAACCTCCCTATATATCCTCCTATTACTCCATATAACCTCCCTATATCTCCTCCTATTACTCCATATAACCTCGCTATAGCTCCTCCTATTACTCAACATAACCTCCCTATATCTCCTCCTATTACTCCATATAACCTCCCTATATCTCCTCCTTTTACTCCATATAACCTCCCTATATCTCCTCTGATTACTCCATATTACCTCCCTATATCTTCTCCTATTACTCCATATAACCTCCCTATATCTCGTCCTATTACTTCATATGACCTTCCTAGATCTCCTCCTATTACTCCATATATCCTCCCCTACATATCCTCATATTACTCCATATAACCTCCCTATATCTCCTTCTATTACTCCATATAACCTCGCTATAGCTCCTCCTATTACTCAACATAACCTCCCTATATCTCCTCCTATTACTCCATATAACCTCCCTATCTCTCCTCCTATTACTTCGTATACCCTCCCTATGTCTCCTCCTATTACTTCGTATAACCTCCCTATATCTCCTCCTATTACTCCATATATCCTACCTATATCTCCCCTACTACTCCATATAACCTTCCTATATCTCCTCCTATTACTCCATATATCCTCCCCTACATATCCTCCTATTACTCCATATAACCTCTCTATATCTCCTCCTATTACTCCATATAACCTCATAAAATCTCCTCCTATTACTCCATATAACCTCGCCTCTATATCTCCTCCTATTACTCCATATAACCTCCCTATATCCCCTCATATTACTCCATATAACCTCCCTATATCTCCTCCTATTACTCCATATAACCTCCCTATATCTCCTCCTATTACTCCATATAACCTCCCCTCTATATCTCCTCCTATTATTCTTTATAACCTCCCTATATCTCCTTCTATTAGTCCATATAACCTCCCTATATCTCCTCCTATTACTTCATATAACCTCGCCTCTATATCTCCTACTATTACTCCATATAACCTCCCTATATCTCCTCCTATTACTCCATGTAACCTCCCCTCTATATCTCCTCCTATTACTCCATATATCCTCCCTATATCTCCCCTTACTACTCCATATAACCTCCCCTATATCTCCTCCTATTACTCCATATAACCTCCCCTATATCTCCTCCTATTACTCCATATACCCTCCCTATATCTCCTCCTATTACTCCATATAACCTCCCTATATCTCCTCCTATTACTCCATATATCCTCGCCTCTATATCTCCTCCTATTACTCCATATAACCTCGCTATAGCTCCTCCTATTACTCAACATAACCTCCCTATATCTCCTCCTATTACTCCATATAACCTCCCTATATCTCCTCCTTTTACTCCATATAACCTCCCTATATCTCCTCTGATTACTCCATATTACCTCCCAATATGTCCTCCTATTACTCCATATAACCTCCCTATATCTCGTCCTATTACTTCATATGACCTCCCTAGATCTCCTCCTATTACTCCATATAACCTCCCTATATCTCCTCCTATTACTCCATATATCCTACCTATATCTTCCCCTACTACTCCATAAAACCTTCCTATATCTCCTCCTATTACTCCATATATCATCCCCTACATATCCTCCTATTACTCCATGTAACCTACCTATATCTCCTTCTATTACTCAATATAACCTCCCTATATCTCCTCCTATTACTCCATATAACCTCACCTCTATATCTCCTCCTATTACTCCATATAACCTCCCTATATCTCCTCCTATTACTCCATATAACCTCCCTATATCTCCTCCTATTACTCCATAGAACCTCCCCTCTATATCTCCTCCTATTACTCCATATATCCTCCCTATATCTCCCCCTACTACTCCATATAACCTTCCTATATCTCCTCCTATTACTCCATATAACCTCCCCTATATCTCCTCCTATTACTCCATATACCCTCCCTATATCTCCTCCTATTACTCCATATACCCTCCCTATAGCTCCTCCTATTACTCCATATAACCTCCCTATATCTCCTCCCATTACTCCATATAATCTCCCTATATCTTCTCCTATTACTCCATATAACCTCCCTATATCTCGTCCTATTACTTCATATGACCTCCCTAGATCTCCTCCTATTACTCCATATAACTTCCCTATATCTCCTCCTATTTCTCCATACAACATCCCTATATCTCCTGCTATTACTTCGTATACCCTCCCTATATCTCCTCCTATTACTCCATATAACCTCGCCTCTATATCTCCTCCTATTACTCCATATAACCTCCCTATATCTCCTCCTATTACTCCATATAACCTCGCCTCTATATCTCCTCCTATTACTCCATATAACCTCGCTATAGCTCCTTCTATTACTCAACATAACCTCCCTATATCTCCTCCTATTACTCCATATAACCTCCCTATATCTCCCCCTATTACTTCATATAACCTCCCTATATCTCCTCCTATTACTCCATATAACCTCTCCTATATATTCTCCTATTACTCCATATAATCTCCCTATATCTCCTGCTATTACTCCATATAACCTCCCTTTATCTCCTTCTATTACTCCATATAACCTCCCTATATCTCCTCCTATAACTCCATATATTCTCCCTATATCTCCTTCTATTACTCCATATAACCTCCGCTATATCTCCTCTTATTACTCCATATAACCTCCGCTCTATCTCCTCCTGTTACTCCATATAACCCCCCTATATCCTCTCCTATTACTCCATATAACCTCCCTTTATCTCCTCCTATTACTCCATATAACCTCCCTATATCTCCTCCTATTACTCCATATAACCTCCGCTATATCTCCTCCTCTTACTCCATATAACCTCCCTATATCTCCTCCTATTACTCCATATAATATCCCCTATATCTCCTCCTATTACTCCATATAACCTCCCTATATCTCCTCCTATTACTCCTTATAACCTCCCCTATATCTCCTCCTATTACTCCATGTAAACTCCCTATATCTCCTCCTATTACTCCATATAACCTCTCTATATCTCCTCCTATTACTCCATATAACCCCCCCTATATCTCCTCCTATTACTCCATATAACCTCCCTATATCTACTCCTATTACTCCATATAACCTCCCCTATATCTCCTATTACTCCATATAACCTCAGTATATCTCCTTCTATTACTCCATATAACCTCCCCTATATCTTCAATTGCTCCGTATAACCTCTCTATATCTTCTCCTATTACTCCATATAATCTCCCTATATCTCCTCCTGTTACTCCATATAACCTCCCCTATATCTACTCCTATTACTCCATATAAACTCCCTATATCTCCTCCTATTACTCCATATAACCTCACTATATCTTCTCCTATTACTACATCTATCCTCCCTATATCTGGTATTACTCCATATAACCTCCCTATATCTCCTCCTATTACTCCATATAACCTCCCTATATCTCCTCCTATTACTCCATATACCCTCCCTATATCTCCTCCTATTACTCCATATAACCTCCCTATATCTCCTCCTATTACTCCATATAACCTCCCTATATCTCCTCCTATTACTCCATATAACCTCCCTATATCTCCTCCTATTACTCCATATAACCTCCCTATATCTCCTCCTATTACTCCATATAACCTCCCTATATCTCCTCCTATTACTCCATATAACCTCCCTATAGCTCCTCCTATTATTCCATATAACATTCCTATATTTCCTCATATTACTCCATATAACCTCCCTATTTCTTCTACTATTACTCCATATAACCTCCCTATATCTCCTCCTATTACTCCTTATAACCTCCTTATATCTCCTCGTATTACTTCATATAAACTCCCTATATCTCCTCCTATTACTCTATATAACTTCCCTATATCTCCCCCTATTACTCCATATAACCTCCCCTATATCACCTCCTATTACTCCATATAACTTCCCTATATCTCCTCCTATTACTCCATATGACATCCCTATATCTCCTCCTATTACTCCATATAACCTCCCTATATCTCCTCCTATTACTCCATATAACCTCCCTGTATCTCCTTCTATTACTCCATATAACTTCCCTGTATCTCCCCCTATTACTCCATATAACCTCCCCTATATCTCCTCCTATTACTCCATATAACTTCACTATATCTCCTCCTATTACTCCATATGACATCCCTATATCTCCTCCTATTACTCCATATAAACTCCTCTATATCTCCTCCTATTACTCCATATAACCTCCCTATATCTCCTCCTATTAATCCATATAACCTCCCCTATATATCCTCCTATTACTCCATATAACCTCCCTATATCTCCTCCTATTACTCCATATAACATCCCTATATCTCCTTCTATTACTCCATATAGCCTCCCTATATCTCCTCCTATTACTCCATATAACCTCTCAATATCTCCTCGTATTACCCCATATAACCTCCCTATATCTCCTCCTGTTACTCCAATTAACCTCCCTATAGCTCCTCCTATTACTCCATATATCCTCCCTATATCTCCTCCTATTACTCCATATAACCTCCCATATATCTCCTCCTATTATTCCATATAACCTACCTATATATTCTCTTATTACTCCATATAACCTGCCTATATCTCCTCTTCTTACTCCATATAATCTCCCTTTATCTCCTCCTATTACTCCATGTAACCTCCCCTATATCTCCTCCTTTTACTCCATATAACCTCCTTATATCTCCACCTACTACTCCATATAACCTCCACATATCTCCTCCTATTACTCCATATAACCTCCCCTATATCTCCTCCTATTACTCCATATAACCTCCCTATATCTCCTCCTACTACTCCATATATCCTCCCCTATATATCCTCCTATTACTCCATTTAACCTCCCTATACCTCCTCCTATTACTCCATATAACCTCCCTATATCTCCTCCTATTATTCCATATAACCTCGCCTCTATATCTCCTCCTATTACTCCATATAACCTCCCTATATCTCCTCCTATTACTCCATATAAACTCCCCTCTATATCTCCTCCTATTACTCCATATAACCTCGCCTCTATATCTCCTCCTATTACTCCATATAACCTCCCTATATCTCCTCCTATTACTCCATATAAACTCCCCTCTATATCTCCTCCTTTTACTCCATATATCCTCTCCTAAATCTCCTCCTATTACTCCATATAACCTCCCTATATCTCCTCCTCTTACTCCATATAACGTCACTATATCTCCTCCTCTTACTCCATATAACCTCACTATATCTCCTCCTATTACTCCATATAACCTCCCCTATATCTCCTCTTATTACTTCATATAACCTGCATATATATTCTCCTATTACTCCATATAACCTCCCTATATCTCCTCCTATTACTCCATATAACCTCACCTATATCTCCTCCTATTACTCCATATAACCTCCCTATATCTCCTCCTATTACTCCATATAACCTCCCTATATCTCCTCCTATTACTCCATATAACCTCCCTATATTTCCTCCTATTACTCCATATAACCTCCCTATATCTCCTCCTATTACTCCATATAACCTCCCCTATATGTCCTCCTATTACTCCATATAACCTCCCTATATCTCGTCCTATTACTCCATATAACCTCCCTATATCTCCTCCTATTACTCCATATAACCTCCCTATATCTCCTCCTATAACTCCATATATCCTCCCTATACCTCCTCCTATTACTCCATATAACCTCCGCTATATCTTCTCTTATTACTCCATATAACCTCCGCTATATCTCCTCCTCTTACTCCATATAACCTCCCTATATCTCCTCCTATTTCTCCATATAATATCCCCTATATCTCCTCCTATTACCCCATATAACCTCCCTATATCTCCTCCTATTACTCCATATAACCTCGCCTCTATATCTCCTCCTATTACTCCATATAACCTCTCTATATCTCCTCCTATTACTCCATATAATCTCCCCTATATCTCCTCCTATTACTCCATATAACGTCCCTATATCTCATCCTATTACTCCATATAACCTCCCCTATATCTCCTCCTATTACTCCATATAAACTCCCCTCTATATCTTCTCCTATTACTCCATATAACGTCCCTAGATATCCTCCTATTATTCCATATAACCTCCCCTGTATCTCCTCCTATTACTCCATATAACATCCCTATATCTCCTCCTATAACTTCGTATAACCTCCCTAAGTCTCCTCCTGTTACTTCGTATAACCTCCCTATATCTCCTCCTATTATTCCATACATCCTCCCTATATCTCCCCCTACTACTCCATATAACCTTCCTATATCTCCTCCTATTACTCCATATGACCTCCCTTATACCTCCTCCTATTACTCCATATAACCTCCCTATATCTCCTCCTATTTCTCCATATAACCTCCCCTAAATCTCCTCCGATTACTCCATATAACCTCCCTATATATCCTCCTATTACTCCATATAACCTCCCTATATCTCCTCCTATTACTCCATATAACCTCCCTATATATCCTCCTATTACTCCATATAACCTCCCTATAGCTCCTCCTATTACTCAACATAACCTCCCTATATCTCCTCCTATTATTCCATATAATCTCCCTATATCTCCTCCTTTTACTCCATATAACCTCCCTATATCTCCTCTGATTACTCCATATTACCTCCCTATATCTTCTCCTATTACTCCATATAACCTCCCTATATCTCGTCCTATTACTTCATATGACCTTCCTAGATCTCCTCCTATTACTCCATATATACTCCCCTACATATCCTCATATTACTCCATACAACCTCCCTATATCTCCTTCTATTACTCCATATAACCTCCCTATCTCTCCTCCTATTACTTCGTATACCCTCCCTATGTCTCCTCCTATTACTTCGTATAACCTCCCTATATCTCCTCCTATTACTCCATATATCCTACCTATATCTCCCCCTACTACTCCATATAACCTTCCTATATCTCCTCCTATTACTCCATATATCCTCCCCTACATATCCTCCTATTACTCCATATAACCTCTCTATATCTCCTCCTATTACTCCATATAACCTCCCTATATCTCCTCCTATTACTCCATATAACCTCGCCTCTATATCTCCTCCTATTACTCCATATAACCTCCCTATATCCCCTCATATTACTCCATATAACCTGCCTATATCTCCTCCTATTACTCCATATAACCTCCCCTCTATATCTCCTCCTATTACTCTTTATAACCTCCCTATATCGCCTTCTATTAGTCCATATAACCTCCCTATATCTCCTCCTATTACTTCATATAACCTCGCCTCTATATCTCCTACTATTACTCCATATAACCTCCGTATATCTCCTCCTATTACTCCATGTAACCTCCCCTCTATATCTCCTCCTATTACTCCATATATCCTCCCTATATCTCCCCTTACTACTCCATATAACCTCCCCTATATCTCCTCCTATTACTCCATATAACCTCCCCTATATCTCCTCCTATTACTCCATATACCCTCCCTATATCTCCTCCTATTACTCCATATAACCTCCCTATATCTCCTCCTATTACTCCATATATCCTCGCCTCTATATCTCCTCCTATTACTCCATATAACCTCGCTATAGCTCCTCCAATTACGCAACATAACCTCCCTATATCTCCTCCTCTTACTCCATATAACCTCCCTATATCTCCTCCTTTTACTCCATATAACCTCCCTATATCTCCTCTGATTACTCCATATTATCTCCCAATATCTCCTCCTATTACTCCATATAACCTCCCTATATCTCGTCCTATTACTTCATATGACCTCCCTAGATCTCCTCCTATTACTCCATATAACCTCCCTATATCTCCTCCTATTACTCCATATATCCTACCTATATCTTCCCCTACTACTCCATAAAACCTTCCTATATCTCCTCCTATTACTCCATATATCATCCCCTACATATCCTCCTATTACTCCATGTAACCTACCTATATCTCCTTCTATTACTCAATATAACCTCCCTATATCTCCTCCTATTACTCCATATAACCTCACCTCTATATCTCCTCCTATTACTCCATATAACCTCCCTATATCTCCTCCTATTACTCCATATAACCTCCCTATATCTCCTCCTATTACTCCATAGAATCTCCCCTCTATATCTCCTCCTATTACTCCATATATCCTCCCTATATCTCCCCCTAATACTCCATATAACCTTCCTATATCTCCTCCTATTACTCCATATAACCTCCCCTATATCTCCTCCTATTACTCCATATACCCTCCCTATATCTCCTCCTATTACTCCATATACCCTCCCTATAGCTCCTCCTATTACTCCATATAACCTCCCTATATCTCCTCCCATTACTCCATATAATCTCCCTATATCTTCTCCTATTACTCCATATAACCTCCCTATATCTCGTCCTATTACTTCATATGACCTCCCTAGATCTCCTCCTATTACTCCATATAACTTCCCTATATCTCCTCCTATTTCTCCATAAAACATCCCTATATCTCCTGCTATTACTTCATATACCCTCCCTATATCTCCTCCTATTACTCCATATAACCTCGCCTCTATATCTCCTCCTATTACTCCATATAACCTCCCTATATCTCCTCCTATTACTCCATATAACCTCGCCTCTATATCTCCTCCTATTACTCCATATAACCTCGCTATAGCTCCTCCTATTACTCAACATAACCTCCCTATATCTCCTCCTATTACTCCATATAACCTCCCTATATCTCCCCCTATTACTCCATATAACCTCCCTATATCTCCTCCTATTACTCCATATAACCTCTCCTGTATATTCTATTACTCCATATAATCTCCCTATATCTCCTGCTATTACTCCATATAACCTCCCTTTATCTCCTTCTATTACTCCATATAACCTCCCTATATCTCCTCCTATAACTCCATATATTCTCCCTATATCTCCTTCTATTACTCCATATAACCTCCGCTATATCTCCTCTTATTACTCCATATAACCTCCGCTCTATCTCCTCCTGTTACTCCATATAACCCCCCTATATCCTCTCCTATTACTCCATATAACCTCCCTTTATCTCCTCCTATTACTCCATATAACCTCCCCTATATCTCCTCCTATTACTGCATATAACCTCCCTATATCTCCTCCTATTTCTCCATATAACCTCCCCCATATCTCCTCCTATTACTCCATATAACCTCCCTATATACCCTCCTAATACTCCATATAACCTCCCTATATATCCTCCTATTACTCCATATAACCTCCCTATATCTCCTCCTATTACTCCATATAACCTCCCCTCTATATCTCCTCCTATTACTCCATATAACCTCCCTATATCTCCTCCTATTACTCCATATAACCTCCCTATATCTCCTTCTTTTACTCCATATAACCTCCCTATATCTCCTCCTATTACTCCATATAACCTCCCTATATCTCGTCCTATTACTTCATATGACCTCCCTAGATCTCCTCCTATTTCTCCATATAACCTCCCTATATCTCCTCCTATTTCTCCATACAACATCCCTATATCTTCTCCTATTACTTCGTATACCCTCCCTATATCTCCTCCTATTACTCCATATAACCTCGCCTCTATATCTCCTCCTATTACTCCATATAACCTCCCTATATCTCCTCCTATTACTCCATATAACCTCGCCTCTATATCTCCTCCTATTACTCCATATAACCTCGCTATAGCTCCTCCTATTACTCAACATAACCTCCCTATATCTCCTCCTTTTACTCCATATAACCTCCCTATATCTCCTCTGATTACTCCATATTACCTCCCTATATCTCCTCCTATTACTCCATATAACCTCCCCTATATCTCCTCCTATTACTCCATATAACCTCCCTATATATCCTCCTAATACTCCATATAACATCCCTATATATCCTCCTATTACTCCATATAACCTCCCTATATCTCCTCCTATTACTCCATATAAGCTCGCCTCTATATCTCATCCTATTACTCCATATAACCTCGCTATAGCTTATCCTATTACTCAACATAACCTCCCTTTATCTCCTCCTATTACTCCATATAACCTCCCTATATCTCCTCCTATTACTCCATATAACCTCCCTATATCTCGTCCTATTACTTCATATGACCTCCCTAGATCTCCTCCTATTACTCCATATAACCTCCCTATATCTCCTCCTATTACTCCATATATCCTCCCCTACATATCCTCCTATTACTCCACATAACCTCCCTATATCTCCTCCTATTACTCCATATAACCTCGCCTCTATATTTCCTCCTATTGCTCCATATAACATCCCTATGTCTCCTCCTATTACTCCATATACCCTCCCTATAGCTCCTCCTATTACTCCATATAACCTCCCTATATCTCCTCCTATTACTCCATATAACCTCTCCTATATATTCTCCCATTACTCCATATAATCTCCCTATATCTCCCCCTATTACTCCATATAACCTCCCTATATCTCCTCCTATTACTCCATATAACCTCCCTATATCTCCTCCTATAACTCCATATATCCTCCCTATATCTCCTTCTTTTACTCCATATCACCTCCGCTATATCTCCTCTTATTACTCCATATAACCTCCGCTCTATCTCCTCCTATTACTCCATATAACCCCCCTATATCCCCTCCTATTACTCCATATAACCTCCCTATATCTCCTCCTATTACTCCATATAACCTCCCCTATATCTCCTCCTATTACTCCATATAACATCCCTATATCTCCTCCTATAACTTCTTATAACCTCCGTATGTCTCCTCCTGTTTCTTCGTATAACCTCCCTATATCTCCTCCTATTATTCCATACATCCTCCCTATATCTCCCCCTACTACTCCATATAACCATCCTATATCTCCTCCTTTTACTTCATATGACCTCCCCTATATCTCCTCCTATTACTCCATATAACCTCCATATATCTCCTCCTATTTCTCCATATAACCTCCCCTATATCTCCTCCTATTACTCCATATAACCTCCCTATATATCCTCCTAATACTCCATATAACCTCCCTATATATCCTCCTATTACTCCATCTAACCTCCCTATATCTCCTCCTATTACTTCATATGACCTCCCTAGATCTCCTCCTATTACTCCATATAACCTCCCTCTATCTCCTCCTATTTCTCCATACAACATCCCTATATCTCCTCCTATTACTTTGTATACCCTCCCTATATCTCCTCCTATTACTCCATATAACCTCTCCTATATCTCCTCCTATTACTCAACATAACCTCCCTATATCTCCTCCTATTACTCCATATAACCTCCCTATATCTCCTCCTTTTACTCCATATAACCTCCCTATATCTCCTCTGATTACTCCATATTACCTCCCTATATCTCCTCCTATGACTCCATATAACCTCCCTATAACTCCTCATATTATTCCATATAACTACCCTATATCTCCTCCTATTACGTCATATAACCTCCCCTACATCTCCTATTACTTCATATAACCTCCCTACATCTCCTCCTATTACTCCATATAACCTCCCTATATCTCCTCCTATTACTCCATATAACCTCCCTATATCTCCTCCTTTTACTCCATATAACCTCCCTATATCTCCTCTGATTACTCCATATTACCTCCCTATATCTCCTCCTATGACTCCATATAACCTCCCTATAACTCCTCATATTATTCCATATAACTACCCTATATCTCCTCCTATTACGTCATATAACCTCCCCTACATCTCCTATTACTTCATATAACCTCCCTACATCTCCTCCTATTACTCCATATAACCTCCCTATATCTCCTCCTATTACTCCATATAACCTCCCTATATCTCCTCCTATTACTTCATATAATCTCCCCTACATCTCCTATTACTCCATATAACCTCCCTTTATCTCCTCCTATTACTTCATATGACCTCCCTAAATCTCCTCCTATTACTCCATATAACCTCCCTATATCTCCTCCTATTTCTCCATACAACATCCCTATATCTCCTCCTATTACTTCGTATACCCTCCCTATATCTCCTCCTATTACTCCATATAACCTCCCTATATCTCCTCCTTTTACTCCATATAACCTCCCTATATCTACTCTGATTACTCCATATTACCTCCCTATATCTCCTCCTATGACTCAATATAACCTCCCTATATCTCCTCCTATTATTCCATATAACCACCCTATATCTCCTCCTATTACGTCATATAACCTCCCCTACATCTCCTATTACTTCATATAACCTCCTTACATCTCCTCCTATTACTCCATATAACCTCCCTATATCTCCTCCTATTCCTTCATATAGCCTCCCCTACATCTCCTATTACTCCATATAACCTCCCTACATCTCCTCCTATTACTCCATATAACCTCCCTATATCTCCTCCTATTACGCCATATAACCTCCCTATATCTCCTACTATTACTCCATATAACCTCCCTATATCTCTCCCTATTACTCCATATAACCTCCCTATATCTCCTCCTATTACTTCATATAACCTCCCTATATCTCCCCCTATTACTCCATATAACCTCCCTATATCTCCTCCTATTACTTCATATAATCTCCCCTACAGTTCCTAATACTCCATATAACCTCCCTATATCTCCTCCTATTACTCCATATAACCTCCCTATATCTCCCCCTATTACTCCATATAACCTCCCTATATCTCCTCCTATTACTTCATATAATCTCCCCTACATCTCCTAATACTCCATATAACCTCCCTATATCTCCTCCTATTACACCATATAACCTCCCTATATCTCCTCTTATTACTCCATATAACCCCCCTATATCTCCTCCTATTACTCCATATAACCTCCTATATCTCCTCCTATTACTCCATATAACCTCCCTATATCTCCTCCTATTACGCCATATAACCTCCCTATATCTCCTCCTATGACTCCATATAACCTCCCTATATCTCCTCATATTATTCCATATAACTGTTATGTTCTGCTACCAAAGCTAAGGAAAGAGAGGAGATCTGTCCCTACTATAAGACTCAGCTGAATCCCTACGATGTAACAGGGAACCTGATCCTGCGATCAGACCTGCTAAAGTCCTAATCTAGTCTGTACGGAGACCTATAGATGTGAGGAGGGAATCCCTACAAGTACTAAGGACTGGGAGGAATATGGGACACCTCCTAACAGAAATAGTAGCAGACAGACGAACAAACAAAATAGATAAAACATAGAGGTCCGTAGACCAAGCAAACTAACAGAGTTAGATACAGAGCACAGGCTAGCTAGAAAGTAGATATACAATGAAGTCCAGCAAAGCCAGAAGGGCGGAGCAGGATTAAATAGGCCAACAAGGTCATGTGACCAGCAAAGGAAAAAAAACCTAACAGCAAGGTTCTAACAGTACCCCCCCTTCTAAGAGGATCCTCCGGATCCCCTAGGACCAGGCTTATCAGGAAATCTCCTGTGAAACGCTCTGATAAGTCTGGACGCGGAAACATATCTGACCTCACCCAAGAGTTATCCTCGGGTCCGAAACCTTTCCAGGCCACAAGATACTGCAAACTACCTCTATACCGTCTAGAGTCAAGGATGCGAGAAATTTCATATTCCCCGTCCTCCACCACCGGAGGAACAGAGGCAGAGGCGTCACCATCCGACACAACAGCTTTTTTTAACAGAGAGACATGAAAGACCGGATTAATTCTCCAGGAGGTAGGAACCTCCAACCTAACAGCAGATTGGTTGACAACCTGAAGCACCTTAAAGGGCCCTACAAACTTGGGACCCAATTTCTTAGAAGGAATCCTCAACCGCAGATTCCTAGAGGACAACCAAACCATGTCACCAACAGCGAACAAAACCTCCTGTCGTTTCCTATCAAAGTAGTCTTTAGATTTTCTGTTGGCCTCCTGAAGATTACCACGCACATCCGTCCAAACTCTTTCCAAATCACCGGAAAAATTCTCCTCCTCAGGCACGGCAGATCCCAACTTGGAGAACGACCCAAACGACGGATGTCTCCCAGAACAACAAAAAAAAGGCGAACAACCAGCAGAAGAAGATGTATGATTGTTCAGAGCAAATTCGGCAAGTGGCAGAAACTCAGACCACCCCTCTTGATTGTCTGCCACAAAACAACGCAAGAACTGCTCAACATCCTGGTTTTTCCTTTCTGTCTGGCCATTAGATTCAGGATGATATCCGGACGAAAACGACAAATGAATTCCCAACCTGTCACAAAAGGCACGCCAAAAACGAGCCACGAACTGAGGACCCCTATCAGAAACAATGTCAGTAGGAACGCCATGAAGTCTGACAATTTCCTTGACAAAGGCCTTAGCGAGAGTTTTAGCGCAGGGCAGTTTGACGAAGGGAACCAAGTGACACATCTTGCTAAAACGGTCCACGACCACCCAGATGACAGTAAAACCCTCAGAGGAGGGAAGGTCAGTTATAAAGTCCATAGCCAAATGTGTCCAAGGAGCACTGGGGACCTCCAAAGGACAAAGCAACCCCGCAGCAGGAGTATGTGAGGACTTAGATCTAGCACATATAGTACATTGGCGCACCCACTTAATGACTTCCTTCTGCCATCCAGGCCACCAAAAACTGCGACCCACCAGTCTCTTGGTCTCAGAGATTCCGGGATGACCTGCCAACCGAGATTCGTGACACTCAACAAACAAATCTCTCCTAAAGGTCCCAGGCACAAACAACCTCCCATGAGGAGTGTTAGATGGGGCATTCTCCTGTGCTTTAAGAATCTCATCTTCCAAAACGGAGTCTAAAGCAGCTATCACAACACCTTCTTGTAAAATGTTTTCCTCTTTCTCAGCACCGACTATGGGAGAAAAACTGCGAGACAAGGCATCCGCCTTAACATTCTTAGTACCAGGGATGTAAGTAACAGAGAAATTAAACCGCGAGAAAAACAGTGCCCACCTAGCCTGACGGGCATTCAGGCGCTTGGCAGCATCAAGATATATCAGATTTTTATGATCCGTAAGAACCTGAACGGGAAATTCCGCACCTTCCAAGAAGTGGCGCCAGTGTTCAAATGCGAGTTTAATAGCCAATAATTCCCGATTACCAATATCGTAATTCAGTTCAGTCTCCGAAAATTTTTTTGAAAAAAAGGCACAGGGATGTAATCCATCCCCGTTATCCTGAGACAATACTGCGCCAACCCCCACAGAGGAAGCATCAACCTCAACCAAAAACGGCCTAGTAACATCAGGCTGCATAAGGATGGGAGCAGAGGTGAACCTCTCCTTGAGATACACAAAAGCTTCAATGGCCTCAGAAGACCACTGAACCGCATCAGCACCTTTCCTGGTGAGATCAGTCAGAGGTTTGACAATACTAGAAAAATTTTTTATGAATTTTCTGTAGTAATTGGCGAAACCCAAAAACCTCTGTATCGATTTCAAACCAATAGGCCTAGGCCATTCCTGCACAGCCTGAACCTTAACCGGATCCATCTCAAAACCTTTGCTGGAGATAATGTAGCCCAAAAAACTAATTCTCTGTACAGCGAACTCACATTTCTCCAGCTTAGCAAAAAGCGAATTGTCCATTAATAACTGTAATACCTCACGCACGCTCCGCCAATGAGACTCCAGATCTGGCGAATAAATCAAAATGTCATCCAAATACACAACCACATTTTTACCGATCAAAGGTCTAAGGATGTCATTAATCAGATTCTGAAAAAATGCAGGAGCATTAGTAAGACCAAAAGGCATAACCAGATTCTCAAAATGACCCACAGGAGTGTTAAAAGCAGTCTTCCATTCATCACCCTCCTTCATGCGCAACAGATTGTATGCCCCCTTAAGGTCAATTTTAGAGAACCACTTAGCCCCCAATAACTGGTTAAACAGATCAGGAATCAATGGCAGTGGGTAAGGATTGCGTACCGTAATTTTGTTAATCTCACGAAAATCCAGACAAGGACGTAAACCGCCGTCCTTTTTTTTTACAAAAAAAAATCCAACCGCCACAGGAGACTTAGAGGGCCTAATGTGACCGGCGGCCAAACTTGTCTGTATGTATTCCTCCAAAGCCTTCCTCTCAGGAATGGTAAGGTTAAATAAACGACTTTTAGGAAGAGTCGCTCCAGGGACAAATTCAATAGAACAATCATAGTCTCTATGGGGAGGCAAAACCTGCGATTCCTTCTCAGAAAAAACTCTCCAAAAATCCTGAATAGGAACAGGCAATTCTCCCCTATCCAAAGCTGCAATACGCCCGTTACAACACTTGTCATAACATTTATGGCTCCAGGATTTAATTTCACTGGTAGACCAATCCAGTACAGGATTGTGAAATTTTAACCAGGGCAAACCCAATATTACTGGAGAAGGCAAGTTATTCAACACTACCAAATCCAATTTCTCATGGTGAACACCATTAATAGTGAGAGGAAATTCACTGACCTTGAGAGTAATATTCTTCAAAGGGGAGCCATCCACAGAAACCACAGCAATGGGGGATGATAAAGGTTCAGGTTTTAAATTGAGTTTTTCCACGAATCCCCCATCAATTACATTCAGTGTAGACCCGCAATCAACAAACACCCGAAATTCCATTAATTTTTCCTGAGCAATCGTGGAAGCAGCTAAAAATATACCCTTGGAATTTAAACAGGCAATACGGGCGTGACTGACCATTTTTTTTTCTTTCTTCATACGAAGCTCACAGCCTTTAACCAAATGACCAGATTTTCCGCAATAGAAACACAAGCCTTCTGAAAAACGACGGTCTTTTTCTTGAGAGCGAGGTGCCACCGATCCAATCTCCATCGGTTCACCACTGTTAGTACACTCATTATCATAACCAGAAACTGACATAGCAGAGGATTTGCTCTCATTAACCCTAGCACGCAGTCTTCTATCCACCCGTATAGCTAATTGCATAGCCTGTTGCAAATCCTCAGGTGTAGGATAAGCAATTAGCAGGTCTTTAACCCTTTCACTGAGCCCAGCAAGAAATAGACTTTTCAGAGCAGAATCGTTCCACCCTGTTTGAGTGGACCAACGACGAAAATGAGTACAATATTTTTCGACATTACCTGATCCTTGTTTTAAACGTCTCAACTCAGTCTCAGCTGATGCCACACGGTCAGGATCATCATATAATAGTCCTAAAGCAGAAAAAAAACTATCCACTGATCTGAAGCATGTATCACTAGGTTGCAAAGAAAAGGCCCACTCCTGAGGCTCTTTGCGCAAAAGTGACATTATGAACCCTACGCGCTGGGATTCATCCCCAGAGGACTTGGGTCTCAAACGAAAATACAATAAGCAAGCATTTTTAAATGAAAAAAATTCTCGATGTTCACCAAAAAATAAATCCGGCAAACATACCTTAGGCTCCAAGAAATGTGCTCCAGGACAGTTACTCACGTGCTGACGGAGCTCGGCCACCTCCAGAGAGAGTCCCTGCAGGCGATGAGCCAAATCCTGAACCTGCTAAAGTCCTAATCTAGTCTGTACGGAGACCTATAGATGTGAGGAGGGAATCCCTACAAGTACTAAGGACTGGGAGGAATATGGGACACCTCCTAACAGAAATAGTAGCAGACAGACGAACAAACAAAATAGATAGAACATAGAGGTCCGTAGACCAAGCAAACTAACAGAGTTAGATACAGAGCACAGGCTAGCTAGAAAGTAGATATACAATGAAGTCCAGCAAAGCTAGAAGGGCGGAGCAGGATTAAATAGGCCAACAAGGTCATGTGACCAGCAAAGGAAAAAAAACCTAACAGCAAGGTTCTAACAATAACTACCCTATATCTCCTCCTATTACGTCATATAACCTCCCCTACATTTCCTATTACTTCATATAACCTCCCTACATCTCCTCCTATTACTCCATATAACCTCCCTATATCTCCTCCTATTACTCCATATAACCTCCCTATATCTCCTCCTATTACTTCATATAATCTCCCCTACATCTCCTATTACTCCATATAACCTCCCTATATCTCCTCCTATTACTTCATATAACCTCCCTATATCTCCTCCTATTACTCCATATAACCTCCCTATATCTCCTCCTATTTCTCCATACAACTGTCACGGGTGTGTTGCCACGAAGATCGTCACGAGTACACAGCCTGACTTCTCGCAGCTGACTTGTTGGTGCTTTGTGTTTTTTCGGCAGTGAAGGAGTTAATTCTCTCTCTCTCTGGGCTAGCTGAGGTCCAGCCTCGCCCAGCTGCAATCAATGCTTCTTTAGTGAGACTCCTTCATATCCCTGCAGGTCTGTTTGGGAGGTGTCGGTGAAAGCTTTTCATTCAGACTTACAGAGCGGATCGTGGTGTTTGGAGTTGCTGAGATAAGTGTATTTGGAAGTGTTTTTTCCCTTTCCTCGCTTTATCATTTATCTTCTTTCCCGTTGGTGTTCCCTCTGTTGTAGTTGTGTAGAAGTTGTATGCAAGGTGGTTTTGGTTTTTCCCTTGTACTGTCTCGTTCGTCTAAATACTGTGTGTGGGCATATTATTTCTGGTTCCCAATTGTTGTGATCGGGGTCCTTCTCAGGACTAGATTACTGAGGTGCAGGGATCCTCAGGAGGTAGGGGTTACGCTGGCGGCCTGGACCTCTGTACCTTTAACAGTACCTCCAGGTTGAGGGATTAGTCAGGGCCCCAGCTTAGGGTCAGCTTAGGCCCCCTACCTCCAGTATTCTGTGACAGTGTGACATTTTCACCGACCAACTTAGTTTTTCTCCAGCTACCATGGATCCAGTAGCCGGTCTAGCTCGGCAGTTGCAGAGTTTGTCCATGGGGCTGGCGGACGTTAGGTCCAAGGTTTTGCATCCTCTGGAGCAAGCCGGACCAGAACCTAAAGTAGCTCTCCCTGACAGGTTCACTGGGGGGCGGGACAAGTTTTTTGTTTTCCGGGAGGCATGCAAATTGTACTTTCGGCTGCGGCCTCGGTTATCGGGCAGCGAAGAACAAAGGGTGGGAATTGTCATCTCGCTCCTACAAGGGGACCCACAATCTTGGGCGTTCTCTCTTCCCCCAAGCTCCCCGGTTCTCCAGTCAGTGGATAGGTTTTTCGCTGCTCTGGGACTCGTATATGATGACCCAGATCGGATCTCCCTTGCTGAGTCTAAGTTACGTAGGATTCAGCAGGGAGATCGTCCGGCGGAGGAATTCTGTTCGGAGTTCCGTAGGTGGGCCACGGACACCCAGTGGAATGACCCGGCTCTTAGGAGCCAGTTTTGTCATGGTTTATCCGACAAATTACAGGATGTGTTGGCACAGTATGACTCTCCCGCGTCACTGGAAGCCGCTATGGCCCTTGCCATTCGCGTTGACAGACGGCTTCGGGAGAGGTGCGGGATAACTCTACCCCCTGTAATGTCTCCACCTCCTACAAGGTCCCCTCATATGGTGGTTCCCCTGGTCAGTCCGGAGGAGCCTATGCAATTAGGAGGGACATCATTTCGGGGAAGGGGACCGGTGGAGCGCCATAAGACAGGAAGGTGTTTCCTCTGCGGGAAAAAGGGACATTTTATTGGGGGGTGTCCATCCCGTCCCTTGCAGAGTAAAGAGTCGTCGAAAAAACTGTTGATCCCAGGTTGTGTGGTGGACGGCAATCTGGGAGTAGGTATTTCGTCCCTAGGTTCGTCTCAGTTTCTCGTACCGGCGGAGGTGGTGGTGGGTGCGAGAACTGAGAGGATATCTGTTCTTCTGGATAGTGGGGCCGGGGCTAATCTGGTTGATGCTCGGTTTGCCCGGGTTCAAGGTATGCGATTGAGTGAGTTGGCTAAACCCATCCCCATATTCTCGATCGATGCCAGGCCTCTCGGTCAGGGAAGTTTTTTGCAAGCTGTGCATGGCGTAAAACTTCAAGTGGGGGCAATACATAAAGAACTGTTGTCTTGCTACGTGTTGGAGGGTCTTCCCACTCCTATAGTGTTGGGCCTTCCTTGGTTAGCTAAGCATAACCCGGTTATTAATTGGCAAACCAGAGAGATAAGCCAATGGAGTAAATTCTGTAATAAAAACTGCATGAAAACGGTCATCGGTGCGGTTACTCCTTGGGTCTTACCTCCATTTCTGGCGGACTTTGAGGATGTATTCTCGGAGAATGGGTGTCAGGAACTACCTCCTCATCGCGAGTATGACTGTTCTGTAAAACTGCTCCCTGAGGCCAAGTTACCTAAAGCTAGGTTGTATAACCTTTCTGGTCCTGAGAGGCAGGCCATGAAGGATTATATTTCTGAAAGTCTGGCTAAGGGGCATATTAGACCTTCATCTTCACCGGTGGCCGCGGGGTTCTTCTTTGTTAAGAAGAAAGATGGAGGCCTACGCCCTTGCCTGGATTTCCGTGAACTTAATCGGATTACGGTCCGAGATCCGTATCCGCTCCCACTTATTCCCGATCTCTTTAATCAGATCGTGGGCGCCAAATGGTTCTCTAAGTTGGATCTCAGGGGGGCGTACAATCTGATTAGGATGAAGGAGGGGGATGAGTGGAAGACCGCTTTTAACACTCCGGAGGGGCATTATGAGAACCTTGTCATGCCATTCGGTCTGACTAATGCCCCGGCGGTGTTTCAACACTTTGTTAATGATATTTTTCGCCACCTGGTGGGACAGTTTGTTGTCATTTATCTGGATGATATCTTAATTTACTCGCCGGATCTGGTGTCTCATCAGGAGCACGTTAGACAGGTGTTACAGATCTTGCGGGATAATAAACTGTATGCCAAGTGGGAAAAGTGTGTGTTCGCCGTACAGGAACTCCAGTTTTTAGGCTTCCTGGTTTCAGCGTCCGGTTTTCGTATGGACCCTGGGAAAGTGCGGGCAGTTCTTGAGTGGGATCGGCCGGAGAATCTTAAGGCACTACAACGTTTCCTGGGGTTTGCTAACTATTACCGGAAGTTCATTCGTAATTTCTCGTCCATGGTTAAGCCTCTCACAGACATGACTAAAAAGGGGACGGATTTTTCTAGGTGGTCTGACAAGGCTTGTCAAGCATTCTCCTGCTTGAAAAAATGTTTTGCCTCGGCACCCATACTCATTCAACCTGATGCGTCTCAGCCATTCTTTGTAGAGGTAGACGCTTCCGAGGTAGGGGTGGGAGCAGTATTGTCACAGGGTTCGTCCCCTGGTAAGTGGCATCCGTGCGCCTTTTTCTCTAAAAAATTGTCGTCCGCTGAGAGGAATTACGATGTCGGCAATAGGGAACTCTTGGCCATTAAGTTAGCTTTTGAGGAGTGGCGCCATTTTTTGGAGGGGGCAGTTCATCCGGTCACCGTCATCACCGATCACAAGAACCTGCTATATCTGGAGTCCGCTAAACGTCTGAATCCCAGACAAGCTAGGTGGTCATTGTTTTTTACCAGGTTTAATTTCGTCGTTACATATCGTCCTGGGTCTAAAAACGTAAAGGCGGATGCCTTATCTCGTAGTTTCCCTGGGGCCGGGAATACGGACGACCCGATTCCTATTCTTCAGGAGGGGGTGGTGGTTTCGGCAGTATGCTCTGAGCTGGAGGAGGAGATATTGGAGGCTCAGGGGGACGCCCCTGTTGGACCTCCGGGGAGACTGTTCGTTCCAGATCAGTTGCGACAAAAGGTGATCGAGGCACACCATAACTCAGTTTTTGCAGGACACCCGGGGAGTAAAGCAACTGTGGATCTCCTCTCGCGTCGGTTTTGGTGGCCTAACTTACATAAAGAGGTGGTAACTTTTGTCGCGTCCTGTGGGGTTTGTGCGCGCTCTAAGACCTCACATACCCGTCCATCTGGGGCCCTTTTACCTTTGAAGATCCCGGAGCGTCCTTGGACTCATCTGTCTATGGACTTTATTACGGACCTCCCTCCGTCTTCGGGTAAAACGGTCATACTCGTTGTAGTGGACAGGTTCAGCAAGATGGCACATTTTATCGCTCTTCCGGCTCTCCCTAATGCTAAAACTCTTGCGCAGGTGTTCATTGGGGAGATTGTGAGGCTTCACGGGGTACCCTCCGAGGTGGTGTCTGATCGGGGGTCTCAGTTTGTGTCCAAGTTCTGGAAGGCGTTTTGTGCACGGCGGGGGATGCATTTGTCATTCTCGTCGGCTTTTCATCCTCAGACCAATGGTCAGACGGAACGTATGAACCAGAGCTTGGAGACATATCTCCGGTGTTTTGTGTCAGAGAACCAGGAGGACTGGGCTTCTTTCCTACCTCTGGCAGAGTTTGCTCTCAATAATAGGAGGAGCGAGTCCACTGGTAAGTCCCCGTTTTTTGGGGCATATGGTTTTCACCCCCAGTTTTGTACTTTCAGTAGGGGGGGCTCTTCGGGGGTTCCGGAGGAGGAACGATTTTCCTCATCTCTTGCTTCAGTATGGAGAGGGGTGCTGAAGAATCTGAATACTATGGGGAACCGATACAAACGTATGGCTGATAGGAGGAGAGTGTCTGGTCCGGACCTAAGTGTGAACGATCAGGTATGGTTGTCTACCAGGAATATTAAACTTAAGGTTCCCTCCTGGAAACTGGGTCCCAGGTTCATCGGGCCGTACAGAATCAGTTCTATTATTAATCCGGTGGCATTCCGTCTTGACCTCCCCCCTACGTTTAAAATTCACAACGTGTTTCACAGATCATTGCTTAAGAGGTATGTGGCGCCGGTGGTACCGTCACCTTTACCTCCCCCTCCTGTGGTTGTCAATGGTAACTTGGAGTTCCAGGTATCGAGGGTCATTGATTCACGCTTTAATCGCCGGTCCCTTCAGTACTTGGTTCATTGGAAGGGGTATGGTCCTGAGGAGAGGATGTGGGTTCCTGCGTCGGATATTAACGCAGACCGATTAGTTCGGGCCTTCCACACGACTCACCCGAATAAACCTGGCCCTGAGGGTCCGGAGGCCCCTCGTAGAAGGGGGGATACTGTCACGGGTGTGTTGCCACGAAGATCGTCACGAGTACACAGCCTGACTTCTCGCAGCTGACTTGTTGGTGCTTTGTGTTTTTTCGGCAGTGAAGGAGTTAATTCTCTCTCTCTCTGGGCTAGCTGAGGTCCAGCCTCGCCCAGCTGCAATCAATGCTTCTTTAGTGAGACTCCTTCATATCCCTGCAGGTCTGTTTGGGAGGTGTCGGTGAAAGCTTTTCATTCAGACTTACAGAGCGGATCGTGGTGTTTGGAGTTGCTGAGATAAGTGTATTTGGAAGTGTTTTTTCCCTTTCCTCGCTTTATCATTTATCTTCTTTCCCGTTGGTGTTCCCTCTGTTGTAGTTGTGTAGAAGTTGTATGCAAGGTGGTTTTGGTTTTTCCCTTGTACTGTCTCGTTCGTCTAAATACTGTGTGTGGGCATATTATTTCTGGTTCCCAATTGTTGTGATCGGGGTCCTTCTCAGGACTAGATTACTGAGGTGCAGGGATCCTCAGGAGGTAGGGGTTACGCTGGCGGCCTGGACCTCTGTACCTTTAACAGTACCTCCAGGTTGAGGGATTAGTAAGGGCCCCAGCTTAGGGTCAGCTTAGGCCCCCTACCTCCAGTATTCTGTGACAGTGTGACAACAACATCCCTATATCTCCTCCTATTACTTCGTATACCCTCCCTATATCTCCTCCTATTACTCCATATAACCTCCCTATATCTCCTCCTTTTACTCCATATAACCTCCCTATATCTACTCTGATTACTCCATATTACCTCCCTATATCTCCTCCTATGACTCAATATAACCTCCCTATATCTCCTCCTATTATTCCATATAACCACCCTATATCTCCTCCTATTACGTCATATAACCTCCCCTACATCTCCTTTTACTTCATATAACCTCCTTACATCTCCTCCTATTACTCCATATAACCTCCCTATATCTCCTCCTATTACTTCATATAGCCTCCCCTACATCTCCTATTACTCCATATAACCTCCCTACATCTCCTCCTCTTACTCCATATAACCTCCCTATATCTCCTCCTATTACGCCATATAACCTCCCTATATCTCCTCCTATTACTCCATATAACCTCCCTATATCTCCCCCTATTACTCCATATAACCTCCCTATATCTCCTCCTATTACTTCATATAATCTCCCCTACATCTCCTAATACTCCATATAACCTCCCTATATCTCCTCCTATTACTCCATATAACCTCCCTATATCTCCCCCTATTACTCCATATAACCTCCCTATATCTCCTCCTATTACTTCATATAATCTCCCCTACATCTCCTAATACTCCATATAACCTCCCTATATCTCCTCCTATTACACCATATAACCTCCCTATATCTCCTCCTATTACTCCATATAACCTCCTCTATATCTCCTCCTATTACTCCATATTACCTCCCTATATCTCTTCCCATTACTCCATATAACTTCCCTATATCTCCTCCTATTACTCCATATAACCTCCCTATATATCCTCCTATTACTCCATATAACCTCCCTATATCTCCTCCTATTACTTCATATGACCTCCCTAGATCTCCTCCTATTACTCCATATAACCTCCCTATATCTCCTCCTATTTCTCCATACAACATCCCTGTATCTCCTCCTATTACTTCGTATACCCTCCCTATATGTCCTCCTATTACTCCATATAACCTCTCCTATATCTCCTCCTATTACTCAACTTAACCTCCCTATATCTCCTCCTATTACTCCATATAACCTCCCTATATCTCCTCCTTTTACTCCATATAACCTCCCTATATCTCCTCCTATTATTCCATATAACCACCCTATATCTCCTCCTATTACGTCATATAACCTCCCCTACATATCCTATTACTTCATATAACCTCCCTACATCTCCTCCTATTACTCCATATAACCTCCCTATATCTCCTCCTATTACTTCATATAACCTCCCCTACATCTCCTATTACTCCATATAACCTCCCTACATCTCCTCCTATTACTCCATATAACCTCCCTATATCTCCTCCTATTAAGCCATATAACCTCCCTATATCTCCTCCTATTACTCCATATAACCTCACTATATCTCCCCCTATTACTCCATATAACCTCCCTATATCTCCTCCTATTATTTCATATAATCTCCCCTACATCTCCTATTACTCCATATAACCTCCCTATATCTCCTCCTATTACGCCATATAACCTCCCTATATCTCCTCCTATTACTCCATATAACCTCCCTATATCTCCCCCTATTACTCCATATTACCACCCTATATCTCCTCCTATTACTTCATATAATCTCCCCTACATCTCCTATTACTCCATATAACCTCCCTATATCTCCTCCTATTACTCCATATAACCTCCTCTATATCTCCTCCTATTACTTCATATAACCTCCCTATATCTCCTCCTAGTGCTCCATATAACTTCCCTATATCTCCTCCTATTACTCCATATAAACTCCCCTATATCTCCTCCTATTACTCCATATAACCTCCCTATATCTCCCCCTACTACTCCATATAACCTCCCCTATATCTCCTCCTATTACTCCATATAACCTCCCCTATATCTCCTCCTATTACTCCATATAACCTCCCCTATATCTCCCCTACTACTCCATATAACCTCCCCTACATCTCCTCCTATCACTCCATATAACCTCCCTATATCTCCTCCTAATACTCCATATAACCTCCCTATATCTCCGCCTATTACTTCATATAACCTCCCTATATCTCCTCCTATTACTTCATATAATCTCCCCTACATCTCCTATTACTCCATATAACCTCCCTACATCTCCTCCTATTACTCCATATAACGTCCCTATATCTCCTCCTATTACGCCATATGACCTCCCTATATCTCCTCCTATTACTCCATATAACCTCCCTATATCTCCCCCTATTACTCCATATAACCTCCCTATATCTCCTCCTATTACTTCATATAATCTCCCCTACATCTCCTATTACTCCATATAACCTCCCTATATCTCCTCCTATTACGCCATATAACCTCCCTATATCTCCTCCTATTACTCCATATAACCTTCCTATATCTGCTCCTATTACTCCATATAACCTCCCTATATCTCATCCTATTACGCCATATAACCTCCCTATATCTCCTCCTATTACTCCATATACCCTCCCGATATCTCCTCCTATTACTCCATATTAACCCCTATATCTCCTCCTATTACTCCATGTAACCTCCATATATCTCCTCCTATTACTCCATATAACCTCCCTATATCTCCTCCTATTACGCCATATAACCTCCCTATATCTCCTCCTATTACTCCATATACCCTCCCGATATCTCCTCCTATTACTCCATATTAACCCCTATATCTCCTCCTATTACTCCATATAACCTCCCTATATCTCCTCCTATTACTCCATATAACCTCCCTATATCTCCTCCTATTACGCCATATAACCTCCCTATATCTCCTCCTATTACTCCATATAACCTCCCGATATCTCCTCCTATTACTCCATATAACCTTCCTATATCTCCTCCTATTACTCCATATAACCTCCCCTATATCTCCTCCTATTACTCCATATACCCTCCCTATATCTCCTCCTATTACGCCATATAACCTCCCTATATCTCCTCCTATTACTCCATATAACCCCCCTATATCTCCTCCTATTACTCCATATAACCTCCCTATATCTCCTCCTATTACGCCATATAACCTCCCTATATCTCCTCCTATTACTCCATATAACCTCCCGATATCTCCTCCTATTACTCCATATAACCTCCCTATATCTCCTCCTATTACTTCATATAACCTCCCCTACATCTCCTATTACTCCATATAACCTCCCTACATCTCCTCCTATTACTCCATATAACCTCCCTATATCTCCTCCTATTACGCCATATAACCTCCCTATATCTCCTCCTATTACTCCATATAACCTCACTATATCTCCCCCTATTACTCCATATAACCTCCCTATATCTCCTCCTATTATTTCATATAATCTCCCCTACATCTCCTATTACTCCATATAACCTCCCTATATCTCCTCCTATTACGCCATATAACCTCCCTATATCTCCTCCTATTACTCCATATAACCTCCCTATATCTCCCCCTATTACTCCATATTACCACCCTATATCTCCTCCTATTACTTCATATAATCTCCCCTACATCTCCTATTACTCCATATAACCTCCCTATATCTCCTCCTATTACTCCATATAACCTCCTCTATATCTCCTCCTATTACTCCATATAACCTCCCTATATCTCCTCCTAGTGCTCCATATAACTTCCCTATATCTCCTCCTATTACTCCATATAAACTCCCCTATATCTCCTCCTATTACTCCATATAACCTCCCTATATCTCCCCCTACTACTCCATATAACCTCCCCTATATCTCCTCCTATTACTCCATATAACCTCCCCTATATCTCCTCCTATTACTCCATATAACCTCCCCTATATCTCCCCCTACTACTCCATATAACCTCCCCTACATCTCCTCCTATCACTCCATATAACCTCCCTATATCTCCTCCTATTATGCCATATAACCTCCCTATATCTCCTCCTAATACTCCATATAACCTCCCTATATCTCCGCCTATTACTTCATATAACCTCCCTATATCTCCTCCTATTACTTCATATAATCTCCCCTACATCTCCTATTACTCCATATAACCTCCCTACATCTCCTCCTATTACTCCATATAACGTCCCTATATCTCCTCCTATTACGCCATATGACCTCCCTATATCTCCTCCTATTACTCCATATAACCTCCCTATATCTCCCCTATTACTCCATATAACCTCCCTATATCTCCTCCTATTACTCCATATACCCTCCCGATATCTCCTCCTATTACTCCATATTAACCCCTATATCTCCTCCTATTACTCCATGTAACCTCCATATATCTCCTCCTATTACTCCATATAACCTCCCTATATCTCCTCCTATTACGCCATATAACCTCCCTATATCTCCTCCTATTACTCCATATACCCTCCCGATATCTCCTCCTATTACTCCATATTAACCCCTATATCTCCTCCTATTACTCCATATAACCTCCCTATATCTCCTCCTATTACTCCATATAACCTCCTATATCTCCTCCTATTACGCCATATAACCTCCCTATATCTCCTCCTATTACTCCATATAACCTCCCGATATCTCCTCCTATTACTCCATATAACCTTCCTATATCTCCTCCTATTACTCCATATAACCTCCCCTATATCTCCTCCTATTACTCCATATACCCTCCCTATATCTCCTCCTATTACGCCATATAACCTCCCTATATCTCCTCCTATTACTCCATATAACCCCCTATATCTCCTCCTATTACTCCATATAACCTCCCTATATCTCCTCCTATTACGCCATATAACCTCCCTATATCTCCTCCTATTACTCCATATAACCTCCCGATATCTCCTCCTATTACTCCATATAACCTCCCTATATCTCCTCCTATTACTTCATATAACCTCCCCTACATCCCTATTACTCCATATAACCTCCTACATCTCCTCCTATTACTCCATATAACCTCCCTATATCTCCTCCTATTACGCCATATAACCTCCCATATCTCCTCCTATTACTCCATATAACCTCACATATCTCCCCCTATTACTCCATATAACCTCCCTATATCTCCTCCTATTATTTCATATAATCTCCCCTACATCTCCTATTACTCCATATAACCTCCCTATATCTCCTCCTATTACGCCATATAACCTCCCTATATCTCCTCCTATTACTCCATATAACCTCCCTATATCTCCCCCTATTACTCCATATTACCACCCTATATCTCCTCCTATTACTTCATATAATCTCCCCTACATCTCCTATTACTCCATATAACCTCCCTATCTCTCTCCTATTACTCCATATAACCTCCTCTATATCTCCTCTATTACTCCATATAACCTCCCTATATCTCCTCCTAGTGCTCCATATAACTTCCCTATATCTCCTCCTATTACTCCATATAAACTCCCCTATACTCCTCCTATTACTCCATATAACCTCCCTATATCTCCCCCTACTACTCCATATAACCTCCCCTATATCTCCTCCTATTACTCCATATAACCTCCCCTATATCTCCTCCTATTACTCCATATAACCTCCCTATATCTCCCCCTACTACTCCATATAACCTCCCCTACATCTCCTCCTATCACTCCATATAACCTCCCTATATCTCCTCCTATTATGCCATATAACCTCCCTATATCTCCTCCTAATACTCCATATAACCTCCCTATATCTCCGCCTATTACTTCATATAACCTCCCTATATCTCCTCCTATACTTCATATAATCTCCCCTACATCTCCTATTACTCCAGATAACCTCCCTACATCTCCTCCTATTACTCCATATAACGCCCTATATCTCCTCCTATTACGCCATATGACCTCCTATATCTCCTCCTATTACTCATATAACCTCCCTATATCTCCCCCTATTACTCCATATAACCTCCCTATATCTCCTCCTATTACTTCATATAATCTCCCCTACATCTCCTATTACTCCATATAACCTCCCTATATCTCCTCCTATTACGCCATATAACCTCCCTATATCTCCTCCTTTT
Source organism: Phyllobates terribilis (assembly GCF_046119375.1). Classification (NCBI taxonomy): domain Eukaryota; kingdom Metazoa; phylum Chordata; class Amphibia; order Anura; family Dendrobatidae; genus Phyllobates; species Phyllobates terribilis. The sequence continues at coordinate 150,135,047 of NW_027362765.1, read as the reverse complement.
ACTCCATATAACCTTCCTATATCTGCTCCTATTACTCCATATAACCTCCCTATATCTCATCCTATTACGCCATATAACCCCCTATATCTCCTCCTATTACTCCATATACCCTCCCGATATCTCCTCCTATTACTCCATATTAACCCCTATATCTCCTCCTATTACTCCATGTAACCTCCCTATATCTCCTCCTATTACTCCATATAACCTCCCTATATCTCCTCCTATTACGCCATATAACCTCCCTATATCTCCTCCTATTACTCCATATACCCTCCCGATATCTCCTCCTATTACTCCATATTAACCCCTATATCTCCTCCTATTACTCCATATAACCTCCCTATATCTCCTCCTATTACTCCATATAACCTCCCTATATCTCCTCCTATTACGCCATATAACCTCCCTATATCTCCTCCTATTACTCCATATAACCTCCCGATATCTCCTCCTATTACTCCATATAACCTTCCTATATCTCCTCCTATTACTCCATATAACCTCCCCTATATCTCCTCCTATTACTCCATATACCCTCCCTATATCTCCTCCTATTACGCCATATAACCTCCCTATATCTCCTCCTATTACTCCATATAACCCCCTATATCTCCTCCTATTACTCCATATAACCTCCCTATATCTCCTCCTATTACGCCATATAACCTCCCTATATCTCCTCCTATTACTCCATATAACCTCCCCGATATCTCCTCCTATTACGCCATATAACCTCCCTATATCTCCTCCTATTACCCCATCTAACCTCCCTATATCTCCTCATATTACTCCATATAACCCCCCTATATCTCCTCCTATTGCGCCATATAACCTCCCTATATCTCCTCCTATTACTCCATATAACCTCCCTATATCTCCTCCTATTACTCCTTATAGCCTCCCTATATCTCCTCCTATTGCTCCATATAACCTCCCGATATCTCCTCCTATTACTCCATATAACCTCCCGATATCTCCTCCTATTACTCCATATAACCTTCCTATATCTCCTCCTATTACTCCATATAACCTCCCCTATATCTCCTCCTATTACTCCATATACCCTTCCTACATCTCCTCCTATTACGCCATATAACCTCCCTATATCTCCTCCTATTACTCCATATAACCCCCCTATATCTCCTCCTATTACTCCATATAACCTCCCTATATCTCCTCCTATTACGCCATATAACCTCCCTATATCTCCTCCTATTACTCCATATAACCTCCCCTTATCTCCTCCTATTGCGCCATATAACCTCCCTATATCTCCTCCTATTACTCCATATAACCTCCCTATATCTCCTCCTATTACTCCATATAACCTCCCTATATCTCCTCATATTACTCCATATAACCCCCCTATATCTCCTCCTATTACCCCATATAGCCTCCCTATATCTACTCATATTACTCCATATAACCCCCCTATATCTCCTCCTATTACGCCATATAACCTCCCTATATCTCCTCCTATTACTCCATATAACCTCCCTATATCTCCTCCTATTACTCCTTATAGCCTCCCTATATCTCCTCCTATTGCTCCATATAACCTCCCGATATCTCCTCCTATTACTCCATATAACCTCCCTATATCTCCTCCTATTACTCCATATAACCTCCCTATATCTCCTCCTATTACTCCATATAACCCCCTATATCTCCTCCTATTACACCATATAACCTCCCTATATCTCCTCCTATTACTCCATATAACCTCACTATATCTCCTCCTATTACTCCATATAACCTCCCTATATCTCCTCCTATTGCTCCATATAACCTCCCTATATCTCCTCCTATTACTCCATATAACCTCCCTATATCTCCTCCTATTACTCCATATAACCTCCCTATATCTCCTCCTATTACTCCATATAACTTCCCTATATCTCCTCCTATTAATCCATATAACCTCCCTATATCTCCTCCTATTACTCCATATAACACCCTATATCTCCTCCTATTACTCCATATAACCTCCCTATATCTCCTCCTATTACTCCATATAACCTCCCTATATCTCCTCCTATTACTCCATATAACCTCCCTATATCTCCTCCTATTACTCCATATAACCTCCCTATATCTTCTCCTATTACTCCATATAACTTCCCTATATCTCCTTCTATTACTCCATATAACCTCCCTATATCTCCTCCTATTACTCCATATAACCTCCCTATATCTCCTCCTATTACTCCATATAACCTCCCTATATCTCCTCCTATTACTCCATATAACCTCCCTATATCTCCTCCTATAACTCCATATATCCTCCCTATATCTCCTTCTATTACTCCATATAACCTCCGCTATATCTCCTCTTATTACTCCTTATAACCTCCGCTATATCTCCTCCTATTACTCCATATAATCCCCCTATATCCCCTCCTATTACTCCATATAACCTCCCTATATCTCCTCCTATTACTCCATGTAACCTCCCTATATCTCCTCCTATTACTCCATATAACCTCCCCTATATCGCCTCCTATTACTCCATATAACCTCCCTATATTTCCTCCTATTACTCCATATAACCTCTCCTATATATTCTCCCATTACTCCATATAATCTCCCTATATCTCCCCCTATTACTCCATATAACCTCCCTATATCTCCTCCTATTACTCCATATAACCTCCCTATATCTCCTCCTATAACTCCATATATCCTCCCTATATCTCCTTCTTTTACTCCATATAACCTCCGCTATATCTCCTCTTATTACTCCATATAACCTCCGCTCTATCTCCTCCTATTACTCCATATAACCCCCCTATATCCCCTCCTATTACTCCATATAACCTCCCTATATCTCCTCCTATTACTCCATATAACCTCCCCTATATCTCCTCCTATTACTCCATATAACATCCCTATATCTCCTCCTATAACTTCTTATAACCTCCGTATGTCTCCTCCTGTTTCTTCGTATAACCTCCCTATATCTCCTCCTATTATTCCATACATCCTCCCTATATCTCCCCCTACTACTCCATATAACCATCCTATATCTCCTCCTTTTACTTCATATGACCTCCCCTATATCTCCTCCTATTTCTCCATATAACCTCCCCTATATCTCCTCCTATTACTCCATATAACCTCCCTATATCTCCTCCTATTTCTCCATATAACCTCCCTATATCTCCTCCTATAACTCCATATATCCTCCCTATATCTCCTTCTATTACTCCATATAACCTCCGCTATATCTCCTCTTATTACTGCATATAACCTCCGCTATATCTCCTCCTATTACTCCATATAACCCCCCTATATCCCCTCCTATTACTCCATATAACCTCCCTATATCTCCTCCTATTACTCCATATAACCTCCCTATATCTCCTCCTATTACTCCATATAACCTCCCCTATATCGCCTCCTATTACTCCATATAACCTCCCTATATTTCCTCCTATTACTCCATATACAGTGTTGGCCAAAAGTATTGGCACCCCTGCAATTCTGTCAGATAATACTCAGTTTCTTCCTGAAAATGATTGCAATCACAAATTCTTTGGTATTATTCTCTTCATTTAATTTGCTTGCAAGGAAAAAACACAAAAGAGAATGAAGCAAAAATCAAATCATTGATCATTTCACACAAAACTCCAAAAAAGGGCCGGACAAAAGTATTGGCACCCTCAGCCTAATACTTGGTTGCACAACCTTTAGCCCAAATAACTGCGAACAACCGCTTCCGGTAACCATCAATGAGTTTCTTACAATGCTCTGCTGGAATTGTAGACCATTCTTCTTTGGTAAACTGCTCCAGGTCCCTGATATTTGAAGGGTGCCTTCTCCAAACTGCCATTTGGAGATCTCTCCACAGGTGGTCTATGAGATTCAGGTCTGGACTCATTGCTGGCCACCTTAGAAGTCTCCAGTGCTTTCTCTCAAACCATTTTATAGTGCTTTTGGAAGTGTGTTTTGCGTCATTGTCCTGCTGGAAGACCCATGGCCTCTGAGGGAGACCCAGCTTTCTCACACTGGGCCCTACATTATGCTGCAAAATTTGTTGGTAGTCTTCAGACTTCATAATGCCATGCACACGGTCAAGCAGTCCAGTGCCAGAGGCAGCAAAGCAACCCCAAAACATCAGGGAACCTCCGCCATGTTTGACTGTGGGGACCGTGTTCTTTTCTTTGAATGCCTCTTTTTTTCCTGTACACTCTATGTTGACGCTTTTTCCCAAAAAGCTCTACTTTTGTCTCATCTGACCAGAGAACATTCTTCCAAAACGTTTTAGGCTTTCTCAGGTAAGTTTTGGCAAACTCCAGCCTGGCTTTTTTATGTCTCGGGGTAAGAAGTGGGGTCTTCATGGGTATCCTACCATACAGTCCCTTTTCATTCAGATGCTGACGGATAGTACGGGTTGACACTGTTGTACCCTCAGACTGCAGGGCAGCTTGAACTTGTTTGGATGTTAGTCGAGGTTCTTTATCCACCATCTGCACAATCTTGCGTTGAAATCTCTCATCAATTTTTCTTTTCCGTTCACATCTAGGGAGGTTATCCACAGTGCCATGGGCTTTAAACTTCTTGATGACACTGCGCACGGAAGACACAGGAACATTCAGGTCTTTGGAGATGGACTTGTAGCCTTGAGACTGCTCATGCTTCCTCACAATTTGGTTTCTCAAGTCCTCAGACAGTTCTTTGGTCTTCTTTCTTTTCTCCATGCTCAATGTGGTACACACAAGGACACAGGACAGAGGTTGAGTCAACTTTAATCCATGTTAACTGGCTGCAAGTGTGATTTAGTTATTGCCAACACCTGTTAGGTGCCACAGGTAAGTTACAGGTGCTGTAAATTACATGAATTAGAGAAGCATCACATGATTTTTCAAAGGGTGCCAATACTTTTGTCCACCCCCTTTTTTAGGTTTGGCGTGGAATTATATCCAATTTGGCTTTAGGACAATTCTTTTTGTGTTTTTTTTCATTGAAGACAAATTAAATGAAGAGAATAATACCAAAGGATTTCTGATTGCAATCATTTTCAGGAAGAAACTGAGTATTATCTGACAGAATTGCAGGGGTGCTAATACTTTTGGCCAGCACTGCAGCCTCCCTATATCTCCTCCTATTACTCCATATAACCTCTCCTATATCTCCTCCTATTACTCCATATAACAGCCCTATATATTCTCCTATTACTCCATATAATCTCCCTATATCTCCTCCTATTACTCCATATAACCTCCCTATATCTCCTATTACTCCATATAACCTCCCTATATCTCCTCCTATTACTCCATATAAACTCCCTATATCTCCTCTTATAACTCCGTATATCCTCCCTATATCTCCTTCTATTACTCCATATAACCTAAGCTATATCTCCTCTTAATACTCCATATAACCTCCGCTATATCTCCTCCTATTACTCCATATAACCCCGCTATATCCACTCTTATTACTCCATATAACCTCCCTTTATCTCCTCCTATTGCACCATATAACCTCCCTATATCTCCTCCTATTACTCCATATAACCCCCTATATCTCCTCCTATTACTCCATATAACCTCCCTATATCTCCTCCTATTACGCCATATAACCTCCCTATATCTCCTCCTATTACTCCATATAACCTCCCTATATCTCCTCCTATTGCACCATATAACCTCCCTATTTCTCCTCCTATTACTCCATATAACCTCCCTAAATCTCCTCCTATTACTCCATATAACCTCCCTATATCTCCTCCTATTACTCCATATAACCTCTCCTATATCTCCTCCTATTACTCCATATAACATCCCTATATATTCTCCTATTACTCCATATAATCTCCCTATATCTCCTCCTATTACTCCATATAACTTCCCTATATCTCCTCTACTACTCCATGTAACCTCCCTATATCTCCTCCTATTACTCCATATAACCTCCCTATATCTCCTCCTATAACTCCATATATCCTCCCTATATCTCGTTCTATTACTCCATATAACCTCCGCTATATCTCCTCTTATTACTCCATATAACCTCCGCTATATCTCCTCCTACTACTCCATATAACCCCCCTATATCCCCTCCTTTTACTCCATATAACCTCCCTATATCTCCTCCTATTACGCCATATAACCACCCTATATCTCCTCCTATTACTCCATATAACCCCCCTATATCTCCTCCTATTACTCCATATAACCTCCCTATATCTCCTCCTATTACGCCATATAACCTCCTATATCTCCTCCTATTACTCCATATAACCTCCCTATATCTCCTCCTATTGCACCATATAACCTACCTATATCTCCTCCTATTACTCCATATAACCTACCTATATCTCCTCCTATTACTCATATAACCTCCCGATATCTCCTCCTATTACGCCATATAACCTCCCTATATCTCCTCCTATTACCCCATATAACCTCCCTATATCTCCTCTTATTACTCCATATAACCCCCCTATATCTCCTCCTATTACGCCATATAACCTCCCTATATCTCCTCCTATTACTCCATATAACCTTCCTATATCTCCTCCTATTACTCCTTATAGCCTCCCTATATCTCCTCCTATTGCTCCATATAACCTCCCGATATCTCCTCCTATTACTCCATATAACCTCCCTATATCTCCTCCTATTACTCCATATAACCTCCCTATATCTCCTCCTATTACTCCATATAACCCCCTATATCTCCTCCTATTACTCCATATAACCTCCCTATATCTCCTCCTATTACTCCATATAACCTCCCTATATCTCCTTCCTATTACTCCATATAACCTCCCTATATCTCCTCCTATTACTCCATATAACCTCCCTATATCTCCTCCTATTACTCCATATAACCTCCCTATATCTCCTCCTATTACTCCATATAACCTCCCTATATCTCCTACCATTACTCCATATAACCTCCCTATATCTCCTCCTATTACTCCATATAAGCTCCCTATATCTCCTCCTATTACTCCATATAACCCCCTATATCTCCTCCTATTACTCCATATAACCTCCCTATATCTCCTCCTATTACTCCATATAACCTCCCTATATCTCCTCCTATTACGCCATATAACCTCCCTGTATCTCCTCCTATTACTCCATATAACCTCCCTATATCTTCTCCTATTACTCCATATAACCTCCCTATATCTCCTTCTATTACTCCATATAACCTCCCTATATCTCCTCCTATTACTCCATATAACCTCCCTGTATCTCCTCCTATTACTCCATATAACCTCCCTATATCTCCTCCTATTACTCCATATAACCTCCCTATATCTCCTCCTATTACGCCATATAACCTCCCTAAATCTCCTCCTATTACTCCATATAACCTCCCTTTATCTCCTCCTATTACTCCATATAACCTCCCTATATCTCCTCCTATTACTCAATATAATCTCCCTTTATCTCCTCCTATTACTCCATATAACCTCCCTATATCTCCTCCTATTACTTCATATAATCTCCCTATATCTCGTCCTATTACTCCATATAACCTCCGCTATATCTCCTCCTATTACTCCATATAACCTCCCTATATCTCCTCATATTACTCCATATAACCTCCCTATATCTCCTCCTATTACTCCATATAACCTCCCTATATCTCCCCCTATTACTCCATATAACCTCCCTATATCTCCTCCTATTACGTCATATAACCTCCCCTATATCTCCTCCTATTACTCCATATAACCTCCCTACATCTCCTATTACTCCATATAACCTCCCTATATCTCCTCCTATTACTCCATATAACCTCCCCTATATCTCCTCCTATTACTCCATATAACCTCGCCTCTATATCTCCTCCTATTACTCCATATAACCTCCATATATCTCCTCCAATTACTCCATATAACCTCCATATATCTCCTCCTATTACTCCATATAACCTCCCTATATCTCCCCTTACTACTCCATATAACCTCCCTATATCTCCTCCTATTACTCCATATAACCTCCCTATATCTCCCCCTACTACTCCATATAACCCCCCTATATCTCCTCCTATTACTCCATATAACCTCCCCTATATCTCCTCCTGTTACTACATATAACCTCCCCTATATCTCCTCCTATTACTCCATATAGCCTCCCTATATCTCCTCCTATTACTCCATATAACCTCTCCTATATCTCCTCCTATTACTCCATATAACCCCCCTATATCTCCTCCTATTACTCCATATAACCTCCCTATATCTCCTACTATTACTCCATATAACCTCCCTATATCTCCTCTTATTACTCCATATAACCTCCCTATATCTGCTCCTATTACTCCATATAACCTCGGTATATCTCCACCTATTACTCCATATAACCTCCCCATATCTCCTCCTATTACTCCATATAACCTCCCTATATCTCCTCCTACTACTCCATATAACCTCCCTATATCTCCTCCTATTACTCCATATAACCTCCCTATATCTCCTCCTATTACTCCATATAGCCTCCCTATATCTCCTCCTATTACTCCCTTATAACCTCCCTATATCTCCTCCTATTACTCCATATAACCTCCCGATATCTCCTCCTATTACTCCATATAACCCCCCTATATCTCCTCCTATTACGCCATATAACCTCCCTATATCTCCTCCTATTACCCCATATAACCTCCCTATATCTCCTCCTATTACTCCATATAACCCCCCCTATATCTCCTCCTATTACGACATATAACCTCCCTATATCTCCTCCTATTACTCCATATAACCTCCCTATATCTCCTCCTATTACTCCTTATAGCCTCCCTATATCTCCTCCTATTACTCCATATAACCTCCCTGTATCTCCTCCTATTACTCCATATAACCTCCCTATATCTCCTCCTATTACTCCATATAACCTCCCTATATCTCCTCCTATTACTCCATATAACCTCCCTATATCTCCTCCTATTACTCCATATAACCTCCCTATATCTCCTCCTATTACTCCATATAACCTCCCTATATCTCCTCCTATTACTCCATATAACCCCCTATAACTCCTCCTATTACTTAATATAACCTCCCTATATCTTCTCCTATTACTCCATATAACCTCCCTATATCTCCTCCTATTACTCCATATAACCTCCCTATATCTCCTCCTATTGCTCCATATAACCTCCCTATATCTTCTCCTATTATTCCATATAACCTCCCTATATCTCCTTCTATTACTCCATATAACCTCCCTATATCTCCTCCTATTACTCCATGTAACCTCCCTATATCTCCTCCTATTACTCCATATAACCTCCCTATATCTCCTCCTATTACTCCATATAACCTCCCTATATCTCCTCCTATTACGCCATATAACCTCCCTAAATCTCCTCCTAATACTCCATATAACCTCCCCTTTATCTCCTCCTATTACTCCATATAACCTCCCTATATCTCCTCCTATTACTCAATATAATCTCCCTTTATCTCCTCCTATTACTCCATATAACCTCCCTATATCTCCTCCTATTACTTCATATAATCTCCCCTACATCTCCTATTACTCCATATAACCTCCCTATATCTCCTCCTATTACTCCATATAACCTCCCTATATCTCCTACTATTACTCCATATAACCTCCCTATATCTCCTCCTATTACTCCATATAACCTCTCTATATATCCTCCTATTACTCCATATAACCTCCCTATATCTCCTCCTGTTACTCCATATAACCTCCCTATATCTCCCCCTATTACTCCATATAACCTCCCTATATCTCCTCCTATTACTTCATATAATCTCCCTATATCTCGTCCTATTACTCCATATAACCTCCGCTATATCTCCTCCTATTACTCCATATAACCTCCCTATATCTCCTCCTATTACTCCATATAACCTCCCTATATCTCCTCCTATTACTCCATATAACCTCCCTATATCTCCCCCTATTACTCCATATAACCTCCCTATATCTCCTCCTATTACTTCATATAACCTCCCCTATATCTCCTCCTATTACTCCATATAACCTCCCTACATCTCCTATTACTCCATATAACCTCCCGATATCTCCTCCTATTACTCCATATAACCTCCCCTATATCTCCTCCTATTACTCCATATAACCTCCCTATATCTCCTCCTATTACTCCATATAACCTCCCCTATATCTCCTCCTATTACTCCATATAACCTCGCCTCTATATCTCCTCCTATTACTCCATATAACCTCCATATATCTCCTCCTATTACTCCATATAACCTCCCTATATCTCCTCCTATTACTCCATATAACCTCCCTATATCTCCCCCTACTACTACATATAACCTCCCTATATCTCCTCCTATTACTCCATATAACCTCCCTATATCTCCCCCTACTACTCCATATAACCCCCCTATATCTCCTCCTATTACTCCATATAACCTCCCCTATATCTCCTCCTGTTACTACATATAACCTCCCCTATATCTCCTCCTATTACTCCATATAGCCTCCCTATATCTCCTCCTATTACTCCATATAACCTCTCCTATATCTCCTCCTATTACTCCATATAACCCCCCTATATCTCCTCCTATTACTCCATATAACGTCCCTATATCTCCTACTATTACTCCATATAACCTCCCTATATCTCCTCTTATTACTCCATATAACCTCCCTATATCTGCTCCTATTACTCCATATAACCTCTGTATATCTCCACCTATTACTCCATATAACCTCCCTACATCTCCTATTACTCCATATAACCTCCCTATATCTCCTCCTATTACTCCATATAACCTCCCCTATATCTCCTCCTATTACTCCATAATAACCTCGCCTCTATATCTCCTCCTATTACTCCATATAACCTCCATATATCTCCTCCTATTACTCCATATAACCTCCCTATATCTCCTCCTATTACTCCATATAACCTCCCTATATCTCCCCTTACTACTCCATATAACCTCCCTATATCTCCTCCTATTACTCCATATAACCTCCCTATATCTCCCCCTACTACTCCATATAACCCCCCTATATCTCTTCCTATTACTCCATATAACCTCCCCTATATCTCCTCCTGTTACTACATATAACCTCCCCTATATCTCCTCCTATTACTCCATATAGCCTCCCTATATCTCCTCCTATTACTCCATATAACCTCTCCTATATCTCCTCCTATTACTCCATATAACCCCCCTATATCTCCTCCTATTACTCCATATAACCTCCCTATATCTCCTACTATTACTCCATATAACCTCCCTATATCTCCTCCTATTATTCCATATAACCTCCCTATATCTCCTCCTATTACTCCATATAACCTCCCTATATCTCCCCCTATTACTCCATATAACCTCCCTATATCTCCTCCTATTACTTCATATAATCTCCCTATATCTCCTCCTACTACTCCATATAACCTCCCTATATCTCCTCCTATTACTCCATATAACCTCCCTATATCTCCTCCTATTACTCCATATAGCCTCCCTATATCTCCTCCTATTACTCCTTATAACCTCCCTATATCTCCTCCTATTACTCCATATAACCTCCCGATATCTCCTCCTATTACTCCATATAGCCTCCCTATATCTCCTCCTATTACTCCTTATAACCCCCTATATCTCCTCCTATTACTCCATATAGCCTCCCTATATCTCCTCCTATTACTCCATATAACCTCCCTATATCTCCTGCTATTACTCCATATAGCCTCCCTATATCTCCTCCTATTACTCCTTATAACCCCCCTATATCTCCTCCTATTACGCCATATAACCTCCCTATATCTCCTCCTATTACCCCATATAACCTCCCTATATCTCCTGCTATTACTCCATATAACCTCCCCTATATCTCCTCCTATTACTCCATATAACCTCCCTACATCTCCTATTACTCCATATAACCTCCCTATATCTCCTCCTATTACTCCATATAACCTCCCCTATATCTCCTCCTATTACTCCGTATAACCTCGCCTCTATATCTCCTCCTATTACTCCATATAACCTCCATATATCTCCTCCTATTACTCCATATAACCTCCCTATATCTCCTCCTATTACTCCATATAACCTCCCTATATCTCCCCCTACTACTACATATAACCTCCCTATATCTCCTCCTATTACTCCATATAACCTCCCTATATCTCCCTCTACTACTCCATATAACCCCCCTATATCTCCTCCTATTACTCCATATAACCTCCCCTATATCTCCTCCTGTTACTACATATAACCTCCCCTATATCTCCTCCTATTACTCCATATAGCCTCCCTATATCTCCTCCTATTACTCCATATAACCTCTCCTATATCTCCTCCTATTACTCCATATAACCCCCCTATATCTCCTCCTATTACTCCATATAACCTCCCTATATCTCCTACTATTACTCCAAATAACCTCCCTATATCTCCTCTTATTACTCCATATAACCTCCCTATATCTGCTCCTATTACTCCATATAACCTCCGTATATCTCCACCTATTACTCCATATAACCTCCCCATATCTCCTCCTATTACTCCATATAACCTCCCTATATCTCCTCCTACTACTCCATATAACCTCCCTATATCTCCTCCCATTACTCCATATAACCTCCCTATATCTCCTCCTATTACTCCATATAACCTCCCTATATCTCCTCCTATTACTCCATATAACCTCCCTATATCTCCCCCTACTACTCCATATAACCCCCCTATATCTCCTCCTATTACTCCATATAACCTCCCCTATATCTCCTCCTGTTACTACATATAACCTCCCCTATATCTCCTCCTATTACTCCATATAGCCTCCCTATATCTCCTCCTATTACTCCATATAACCTCTCCTATATCTCCTCCTATTACTCCATATAACCCCCCTATATCTCCTCCTATTACTTCATATAACCTCCCTATATCTCCTACTATTACTCCATATAACCTCCCTATATCTCCTCTTATTACTCCATATAACCTCCCTATATCTGCTCCTATTACTCCATATAACCTCTGTATATCTCCACCTATTACTCCATATAACCTCCCTACATCTCCTATTACTCCATATAACCTCCCTATATCTCCTCCTATTACTCCATATAACCTCCCCTATATCTCCTCCTATTACTCCATATAACCTCGCCTCTATATCTCCTCCTATTACTCCATATAACCTCCATATATCTCCTCCTATTACTCCATATAACCTCCCTATATCTCCTCCTATTACTCCATATAACCTCCCTATATCTCCCCTTACTACTCCATATAACCTCCTATATCTCCTCCTATTACTCCATATAACCTCCCTATATCTCCCCCTACTACTACATATAACCCCCCTATATCTCTTCCTATTACTCCATATAACCTCCCCTATAGCTCCTCCTGTTACTACATATAACCTCCCCTATATCTCCTCCTATTACTCCATATAGCCTCCCTATATCTCCTCCTATTACTCCATATAACCTCTCCTATATCTCCTCCTATTACTCCATATAACCCCCCTATATCTCCTCCTATTACTCCATATAACCTCCCTATATCTCCTACTATTACTCCATATAACCTCCCTATATCTCCTCCTATTATTCCATATAACCTCCCTATATCTCCTCCTATTACTCCATATAACCTCCCTATATCTCCCCCTATTACTCCATATAACCTCCCTATATCTCCTCCTATTACTTCATATAATCTCCCTATATCTCCTCCTACTACTCCATATAACCTCCCTATATCTCCTCCTATTACTCCATATAACCTCCCTATATCTCCTCCTATTACTCCATATAGCCTCCCTATATCTCCTCCTATTACTCCTTATAACCTCCCTATATCTCCTCCTATTACTCCATATAACCTCCCGATATCTCCTCCTATTACTCCATATAACCCCCCTATATCTCCTCCTATTACGCCATATAACCTCCCTATATCTCCTCCTATTACCCCATATAACCTCCCTATATCTCCTCCTATTACTCCATATAACCTCCCCTATATCTCCTCCTATTACTCCATATAACCTCCCTACATCTCCTATTACTCCATATAACCTCCCTATATCTCCTCCTATTACTCCATATAACCTCCCCTATATCTCCTCCTATTACTCCATATAACCTCGCCTCTATATCTCCTCCTATTACTCCATATAACCTCCATATATCTCCTCCTATTACTCCATATAACCTCCCTATATCTCCTCCTATTACTCCATATAACCTCCCTATATCTCCCCCTACTACTACATATAACCTCCCTATATCTCCTCCTATTACTCCATATAACCTCCCTATATCTCCCTCTACTACTCCATATAACCCCCCTATATCTCCTCCTATTACTCCATATAACCTCCCCTATATCTCCTCCTGTTACTACATATAACCTCCCCTATATCTCCTCCTATTACTAAATATAGCCTCCCTATATCTCCTCCTATTACTCCATATAACCTCTCCTATATCTCCTCCTATTACTCCATATAACCCCCCTATATCTCCTCCTATTACTCCATATAACCTCCCTATATCTCCTACTATTACTCCAAATAACCTCCCTATATCTCCTCTTATTACTCCATATAACCTCCCTATATCTGCTCCTATTACTCCATATAACCTCCGTATATCTCCACCTATTACTCCATATAACCTCCCCATATCTCCTCCTATTACTCCATATAACCTCCCTATATCTCCTCCTACTACTCCATATAACCTCCCTATATCTCCTCCCATTACTCCATATAACCTCCCTATATCTCCTCCTATTACTCCATATAGCCTCCCTATATCTCCTCCTATTACTCCTTATAACCTCCCTATATCTCCTCCTATTACTCCATATAACTTCCCGATATCTCCTCCTATTACTCCATATAACCCCCCTATATCTCCTCCTATTATGCCATATAACCTCCCTATATCTCCTCCTATTACCCCATATAACCTCCCTATATCTCCTCCTATTACTCCATATAACCCCCCTATATCTCCTCCTATTACGCCATATAACCTCCCTATATCTCCTCCTATTACTCCATATAACCTCCCTATATCTCCTCCTATTACTCCTTATAGCCTCCCTATATCTCCTCCTATTGCTCCATATAACCTCCCTATATCTCCTCCTATTACTCCATATAACCCCCTATATCTCCTCCTATTACTCCATATAACCTCCCTATATCTCCTCCTATTACTCCATATAACCTCCCTATATCTCCTCCTATTACTCCATATAACCTCCCTATATCTCCTCCTATTACTCCATATAACCTCCCTATATCTCCTCCTATTACTCCATATAACCTCCCTATATCTCCTCCTATTACTCCATATAACCTCCCTATATCTCCTTCTATTACTCCATATAACCTCCCTATATCTCCTCC